>NW_020954790.1:748634-793226 GCF_900497805.2 Vombatus ursinus
GAAAGGCCTTCTGTCAAAGCTCACAACTTTCTGTACATCAGAGAATTCATAGTGGAGAAAAACCTTACAAATGTAATGAATGTGGGAAGGCCTTCCGTCATAGTGCACACCTTACTCTACATCAGAGAATTCATAGTGGAGAGAAACCATATGGTTGTCCTGAATGTGGGAAAGCCTTTCGAAGTAGCTCACATCTTACTCTGCATCAGAAGATTCATACTGGAGAGAAGCCTTATGAATGTAAGGACTGTGGGAAGGCCTTCCGCTGTAGCTCATATCTTACTGTACATCAGAGAATTCATACTGGAGAGAAGCCTTATAAATGCAATGAATGTGGGAAGGCCTTCTGCCAGAGCACACAACTTACTCGGCATCAGAGAATTCATATCTGAAGTCTTTTGAATAGTAAATCCTAATGAAGGTGGGAAGAATTTCTGCTAATTTCAGCAGTTCAGCCTAATAGTTTAAAAATTAAGCTAACGCAGAACCTTACAGATCATGCTATTTATAATAATACTTGACATTTATGTAAAGTTTTAAATTTTGGGGGCAGCTAGGTGGCGCAGTGGATAGAGTACCAGCCTTAGTCAGGAAGACCTGAGTTTACATCCAGCCTCAAACACTTGACACTTCCTAGCTGTGTGACCCTGGGCACGTCACTTAACCCTGATTGCCTCACCAAAAAAAGAAAAAAAAGGCTTAAATTTTGCAAAGCCCTTTACATATATAACAGTCTTTCTGAGGCTGTTTCCTATCTTCCATGAGCATTGTCCAGCTGGGCCCCCCAGAAAGTGGCTGACTCTTCCTTTCAAGATTGTAGGGGTAACCTTGGAGGGCTGCAGTTTCTAGTACTATTGATCACTGATGGAATTATCAGACTTAATTACATTTAAGAAAGGGCATTTACTAAGCAGGTATGACAAAAGCAATTGTCACAGAAATAATCCCCCCAAACTAAGGACATTCTCTGCCCTTGATCTCGTAAGTTCCCTCGGGGGAATGAACTGTGATGTGGAGTAAAATGGAAGTGAGATGCGTGTGTAGGGATCACGTATGTCAAATGGTAAGCTCGTGGCTCCTGGTTGCCGGAAGTTCTTTCCTCCCTTTGTGCAGCTCTGCTGGGCCCTGAAGATCAGTGCCTTTTCTGCCTTTCCTCCGGGGGTATCTGATTGGTCCTCAGTAGACCCAGTCCTCTGGTCTACACTCTGGTCTTCTGAACTTTGCAGTTATAACCTAGCCAGTTCCATCTCTGGATACGTTTTCTTGGGAGATGTGTTTGCCCTCAGCGTGTTGGTCTTTGCTCCAAGCTGGACGTGTTGTCTCCTGCTAGTAAATTCCCTCTAGTAACATTATTAATGGAGAGAGAAGGGAATTTCCCCTCTCCCCATGAGTCATTCCCTTTCAGGGGGCTGGCATCCTTAGTTCCTGAATTTGCCACTTAATTAATTGGCTTTGAAACAGTTTGCTGATTTTATATGTTGCTCAACAGAAAAACTGATTTTCAACCAAGATATTTCCTAGGAGGTGTCATGTCTTTATCTAGTGACCCAAAGCCCTATGATTTTTTTCAAATTAATTAAGGATTTATTCATACGTAGTATGCTTTTGATTGATTCAGTTGGGATGTTTGGGCTTCTGTGATAAATTGGGGTGGGCCCCCACTCTTACATTACGCATTTTTGCACTTTAGCCTTATCAAAACCTGTAGATGCTGTTATCTTCATTTTAGAGATGCGGACACTAAGGTGCAGAGTAGTAAGTGACTTGCCCATGGTCACACATTTGTTTGGGCACACAATTAGGTCTTCAGTACATAAGTCAGCTCCAAGTTCAGAACTTTTCCAAGCAGATCGCGCTGCTTCTCCATGGTGCTGATGAAGCACATCCCTATCCAGTTTCCCACAGTGGTCATTTTATATCTTTTCCTTCCCCTTGACCTCCTCAGGTCTCTCTCCCTAAGTCCCTAAGTTTATAGTTGATCACTGAAGACTATTAATTGAGAAAGGGATTGGGAGCTTCCTCAACTACACAGAAATGCTCAGACTCACCCCAGAACAAAAGGTGATTGAGCGATGAAGGGCCCTGGCATTTGGGGGTCAGTAATATATTGGCCAAGCCTGATTCAGATTGGGCTGGTCACACAAGTTCAAAATTGGAAAGAAAGAAACAATGTTGGAACATCATTTGACAGTTAATAAATGGAAAGTTACTCAGCAATGATGTGGAAAAGGTTCCTGACACAGATGTAATGGTGGTCCCAGTATGTGTGAGCTCCCTTGGCTCTGTGTAGAAGCATGTCTTGTCATCGGGGCAGGGTGTGGGGACTCATCACGATGGTTCATTCAGTCAAACATTTATAAAGCACCATGTGCCAGGCACTGTGCCAAGTCTTGGGAATACAAAGAAAGGCAAAAACACTGTCTCTGCCCTCAAAAGCTAATATTTTATGGGGGAGACAATACAATCAGCTATGTACCTGCTCTTTCTAAATCTTATCTACACACATGTAAGTGTAGATACACACATATGTACATGTAAGGTAATCTCAGCAAAGGCACTGAGGGGTGAGTTGGAAAGGAAGGGTTGGAAGAAGCCAGGGAAGCCTGTAGGTGAGGAGGGGAGAGCTTCCCTGGCATGGAGGAGTAGCCAGGTACAGGCAGAGTTGGGGACCGGTGTGTCACGTTCAAGAAACGTCAAAAGTGCAGGAGTTGCTAGGTCATAGATCATGGAGGGGAGTGAACTCTCAGGAGACTGGAGAGAGAAGAGGGCCAGATTGTAAAGGGTTTTAGAACATTTTGTTCTTGTTCCTGCACATAATAGGGAAGCGTTAGAGTTTGCTGAGTAAGAGGGTGATATGATCAGACCTGTGCTTTAGGCACAGTTGTGTGGAGGATGAGTGGGGTGAAGTTGGGCAAGGAGACTGCCAATAGGCCATTGTGATAGTCCAAGTGGAGGTGATAAAGGTCTGCACCAGCGTGGTGACTAAACCGAGAGAAGGCTGCATTACAAGGGGTACTGTGAAGATGGACATGGAATGACCTGGCAATAGATGGGTTATAGGAAGTGCAAGAGAAGTCAAAGGTAACACTGAGGCCAGGCACTGAGTGACTGGGAGGTCGGTGGTGCCTTCAGTAATAATGGGAAGTTTGGGGGGAAAAGAAAACAGCTCATGTTTTGGGCATATTGACTAATAGATCTATTGGACATATAATTCAAAATGGTAGCTGGTGTTGCCGGCCCACATGCAGTTCTGAGAATCCTCTTCATAGCGATGATAGTTGAATCCACTCAGCAACTGTGAAGGACACATCCCACATGGGCTCACCTCTTTTATACTGTCAGGTGACCAGGAAGCCACATCAATGCTAACGTGGTTTGAACCTTCGCCATCAAAGCTAATCAAGCTTCAGTGAGACATTATTTTCCTTTTAGGGAAAGATCTAACCTAACCAAGGTGTCAAGAGATCCCCCAGTAGATATTGTTCCTACCATGCTACCCCATCTTGGCAAGGTCCTAAAGGCCTAAATTTCACCACTTAAATCTCTATGGTTAACCCTAACCTCAGAGACATAAGAAGCTTGGCCTAGGCAGTACGGGCGGAATAAAACAAAAATGAACCTAGAAGGAGCTGGGCCCTCACCAGGGCATCCTCCATACCTCCCTCCCCACACACTTTCCAGCTATACACTGTTGCCTGAAATTCCAAGACTACTGTTGTTTGTCCTTTGTTTTTTGAAGAGAACCAATCATCGTGAAGGTGCAGTCTTAACTTGGACATGAATTGGATTTAAGTGAGGCAGAGCCACACAAAGTCATCATTCTCAGTCCTCCAGAGTCATTGAAGTCCGGTGGCAGGACAAAAGTCAGGACAGCTGGCTATGGCCAGGATGCAGTGGATGCCCTTGGAATCTTCCATGTCTGAGGGGTGGAGCTCTGAGTGCTCCACAGCGCCTCCTTCAGCTGCCTTCATGGCTGCTGGAACAAATTGCTCTTGTCCACTCATTCTACTGAGCGAAGTCTTCGTGTGCTTGGGATAGACATCCCCAAACTCACTGACAAGTTTGAGGCCTGTTGGTTTCACTGGGGTGTGGCTGCTGTGTGTGTTACAGCTTCTTGGAGCCACAGATGAAAGTTGGGTGACAGGTGGCCACCCAAGGTGGATTAGCAGCCCGGAAAATGGCTCAGCAATCCCTCACACCAGAAGTGCTAGTCCTCCCTGAACACCCAGTACCCTAAGGCTGAACATTTATGGATGATAACCTACCTAAACTTATTCCTCAATGCTTACCATACCCCCACCCCATCATTCCCTTGCTAACAATGATTCTGAAGCCCCACTGCTATTATTCAAACTCCATTTTCAGTGTTCCACTGGCCAGTCTCTTGTTCCTATCCCTTTGAACCCAACCGCAACAAAGTACTACTTTAAAGGTGCTCACCTTTTTGAAATTTGATAGCATTTTATTTTTTCCAATTACATGTAAAGATAATTTTCAATGTTCATTTAAAAATTTTTAAATTTGTTTTTAGTTTTCAACATTCACTTTTATAAATTTTGAGCTCTAAACTTTTCTCCCTCCCTTCCCTCTCCCCTCCCCAAGACAGTATGTAATCTGATAAGGCTATACATGTACAATCATGTTAAACATATTTCCACATTAGTTATGTTGTAAAGAAGAATCAGAACCAAAGGAAAAAACAGAGAGACAAAATAGTGTGCTTCGATCTGCATTCAGACTCCCTAGATATTTCTCTGGATGTGGATAGCATTTTCCAGTCTTTTGGAATTGTCTTAGATTATTGCATTGCTGAGAAGAGCTAAGTCTATCAAAGTTGGTCATCACACATTGTGGCTGCTAATGTGTACGGTGTTCTGGTTCTGTTCACTTCACTCAGCATCGGTCCATATGAGTCTTTCCAGGTTTTTCTGAAGTCCGCCTGCTCATCATTTCTTATAGCGTAATAGTATTCCATCACAATCATATACTACGACTTGCTCAGCCATTCCCCAACTGATGGGCATCCCCTCAATTTCCAATTCTTTGCCACCACAAAGAGCTGCTATCAATATTGTTGTGCATGTGAGTCCTTATTCCATTGTTACGATCTCTTTGGGATGCAGATCTAGTAGTACTCACCCTTTCTAATGTGCTCTCGGGAATGCCTGGTCCATAGGCAACAAACTGGCATTCATCTTAAACCTTTTCCTCTTTGCTTCATGTTCTTGGATTCACTGAGACCTGGTTCTCTTCTGGTGACACGGCTTCCCCGAGTACCTTTATTAGTATTGGTTGCGCTTTCATAATCCTCAACTGACTGGTTAAAATATTCCTGGTTCCCCTCTGCCACTTCAGCTCTCTACCTCTGCTACCATCTACCAGTAACCTTTCTGACTTGGAGATTCATTCCATCCATTTTAATCACCTAGAAAAGATTCTGGTGACTGTTGACTGTCAACTTCCAGGAAACCCTCCTCCCTTCTCAATGAGTTCAGTGCCTTTCTCATGGTCTTTCTCTAGGGGAATTCATCAAATAAATTAACACTCCTTCAAGCACCCTAACCTACCAGTTATGAATTCCCATGACCTAATACACCCTCCTGCAGCTGTACCCAGAGGTGGTCCTACCCTTGATCTTACCCATCACCCATAGATACGCCACTTCCTTGTTGATGAGCTCTGAGACCCCTTCATCTGATCAGGAGTGGTTGTCATTCCACCTCTCCTCATCCTCACCGTCACCTCCAGTTCCTGGGTCCTTCACTGGCTACCCTTTCCTCCCTTCGGCATCTTGACCCTTTGGTGAACCAGTCCAACTTTGCGCTGTCCTCTTGATTCCCTTGCCACATTATCCTATGAAAGATCTTGCCCTTCCTCATTCTTAGATCACTCCCGCCTACTACCTTTATTCCTCTCTCTAGCCACTGAATGAAGATGGAAGAAATCACGACGACTGGATTCTCTCCAGATTTATGGTGCGTAATCTCACCTGGGCCCTCATTTCAACAAGGCAATCCCCTCGTGCTTCTCTAATTGATTCACTCTTCTGCTCACCTCAGTGGATTTTCTAATCCAGTTTCAAGCGTCCCATGCCAACCACATCTCCCAACTCTCCTCTGAAAACTTCGGTTCATATTTCACTGAAAAAAATAAGGCCATTTGAAGGTTCCACTTTCCCCCTCTTCTTCTTCTCACATCATTAAGATTCCTTCCACCACTTTCTCCTCCATTACCTTCGTCTCACAGAAAGATGCAGCCCTTCTCCTTGCCGAGGCAAACCCTTCTAATGCACAAATGATCCCATTTCTCCTCCTTTAGCAGATGGTCCCCTCTGCCATCACTCCCTCTCACTTATCTTCAATCTCCCTCTACTGGCTGCTACCCCTGTGTCTCCCCCATCCTCAGGACCCTCCTACTTGATCCACCCATTCCTGCTAGCAACCATCTATCTCATCCTCCTCCTGTGGCTTGACTCCTTAGAGGGCCATCGAGAAGTGGGGCCTCCACTTCTTCCATTCTCTCCTTCACTCGGAAGTCTGGCTTCCAACCCCATTTTTCAACTTAAGCCACTCTCTTCATAGTTACCAACAATCTTATTTGCCAAATCTGGGGGCCCTTTCTCAATCCCTATCCTCTTGAGTTGCTTGTGGCCCCTGCCACTGTTAATTACCCTCCTGTCTAGGTTTTCATGACGTTGCTGTTTCCTGCTTTCCTCCTTCCAGTCTGACCACTCCTCAGTCTCCTTTCCCGGTTCTTCATTTACGTCATGCCCATTCCCAGTGTGTCCCTCATGGTTCTGTCCTGGGTCCTCTTTTGTTCTCCCTCTGTATTATTTCTCTTGGTGGTCGTGTCAGTTCTCATGGATGGATTCAACTATCATTTCTGTGCAGCTATTGCTTGGATTTGTCCAGCCCTAACCCTGCTCCTGACCTTCAATCTCATATCTCCAACTGCCTGTTGGACAAACTGGGTGTTTTATAAACATCTTAAGTTCAACTTGCCCCAAACTAAGTGCATCTTTCCCCAAAAGCTTCCCCTCTTCCTGACTTCCTTGTTGTTATCAAGGTGACGACCGTCCTCCTAGTCACCCTCTTTCACCCTCCAATCAGCAGTCAAATTCTGTTGTTTCTACCTTCACAACATGTCTTGCCTCTGATGCCTCCACCCCTCTGGTGTAGGCCCTTACCCCTTGTTCCCAGACTACCACGACAGCCTGCTGCTGGGTCTGCCTGCCTCGTCTTCCCCCATTCCAGTCGATCTTACCCCTAGTTGTCAAAGTGATCTTCCCAAAGCCCATTTCTGACCACAGCATGCCCTCCTCTTATTTAATCAGCTCCAAAGGCTACTTCTTGCCTCCAGGATCGGTCAGTAGATATTTATGAAGCCCCTACTACACACAGGCATTGTGCTAGGTGCTGGAGAGGCAAAGAAAGTCCTTGCTGTCAGGGATCTCCCAGTCAGTGGGGAGACAACACGCCACGACTGTGTACAGAGGAGCTATAGACTGGATCAAGTGGAAATAGCCAGAGGGAGGAGCAGTAGGTTGCCCAGCGCCACCCCTGTTCTGTGCCTTCGCACCCATCGCTCGGTGCCTGGAATGCTCTCTCTCCCTCCCTGACCTCCTTCAAGACCCGGCTCAAATCCCACCTGGTGCAAGAGGCCTGTTCTGAGCCCTCCTCCCGGTCCCAAAGCTCATGCCTTCCCTCACAGAGTACCTTCCCTCCACTCGGGCCAGACTCGGACCAGACTCGGGCCAAGGTGCTAACCCTGATGTCCAGATGGATGCGTGGGCGAGCCTCGGGCCTCGCTGCTGTGAGCTGCCTTCCCAGAAACTCTGACTGAGGCAGGTCCTTCCAGACGTGGCCGAGGCCTCGGCTTGGCGTGGCTTGGCATTGTGGGTGAAGGTCTGTGGGGAGGGCTGTTTTCAAAAGGAGAATCAGACCAACAGCTGCCTTCTGCTTATGAAAAGTGTTTCTCCATGAGGGATAGTCATTCAAGGAAGGCTTCTGAAGTCTGATGGTGAATCTCCTCGTCTCTGCTAGGGCAATCGGTATTCCACTTATTTTGTCACCGAGGTTATCTGTGGCCTGATCCCGTTTGGGTTGTGCCCATTTTTGGAAGAAGCAGACCTCAAGCCTGGAAGAAATGGAGTCAGGACCCCCCTCTCACACACTCGAGCTGGTTGGGTGACCCTGGACAAGTCTTCTCACCTCAGGGCTCTGCTCGCAAGGGCAGAGAAGGTGCCGACCTGCATCGGGAGGTGGTGTTTCTTCACTGGACATTCCCTGATCAGTGAAATCACAGGTTTAGTCCCCTCCATTTCTTTAGTCTTCTGTTTCATTTTTTTCTCTCGTTTATTGGCAAGTCACTGTTGTATGGTGGGAAGGTGAGCTCTGGCACCACAGTCACTCCCATGGGATGTAACACATTTCCGCCCACGTGACCCTGGGCATCATTGGCACGGCGCCTTCTTGGTTCAGTTTCTCTGTGATTTCTGGCCTGGCCTGAGTGTGGCATGGAGATCTACCATCGTCCTGCTGCCGCCCAGGATGGGCCTTGTGAGTAAGCTCCCCCAATAAAGCCTATTTGCTACCAGGCTGGCATGGCCCACTCTCCCTGGTACTTGTAACCTTCCTTGTGATGGTGGGACTGTCCCTCTGCCATCATACAACTGTATTAGTGAGTTTTCCCCCTTTTCCATTCGTTGTAATCTCCCTTCAGTCCTCATCTTCAGTTAGCATCTTCTCTTCTCGAGCTGGAAGAAATACAATTCCTAGTGTCTTGGTGGCCAGCCCAGGCCTCGCTGGAGGGATGTTACAATAATAACGATAATGATAATGATAATAATAGTAATAAAACAGTAACAGTCATTTGCATTATGATCTAAGGTTTGCAAAGCATTTTATACCAATTATCTGATTGGATTAGCGGCTGAATCCATGGAAGCCAGTGAGATCACCAGAAGAGCGCACAGAGGGAGAAGATGAGAGCGCCTGAGACAGAACCTGAGGAAGGTTCACAGAGAAGCAGCGGGTCATTGATGAAGAGCCTGCAGAGGACATTAGGATGGACCGTCCAAGAGCGAGGCAGAGAACCACGACTGAGCACAGACAGCTGTGTGGAGAGGGCCTTCAGAGGAAGGGAGGGCCAGCACTGTGCAAGGGAACATTGTCATCCAAGAGGGAAAAGTCCATGTGGATTCCACAGCAGAGACAATGACTGGGCTGCTGTCTCTGGACCCGGCCCCTTCCTCTTGACCCTCACGGGTTCTCAGGCCCTGGAGGGTCCGGGGAGTCCCTTCTCTGCCCTCTGCCCAACCCCCCTGCTGTGGTCTCTTCCACTTCACCTCAGCCTTGGATTAGCTTGGACAAAGATAGGTTTACTTCGAAGTTATAGCAAGAAGAAGGTAAGGAAGAAAGGAAGAAAAAAAGCATGGATTAAGTACTTACCATGTGCCGGCGCCTGCTGAGCACTTTACAAATATATTATTTTGTCCTTGCAACAATCCTGGGAGGTAAGAACTGTTATTATCCTAATTTTACAGAGGAGGAAACTGAGGCAACAGAGGTTAAGTGACTTGCCCTGGGTCATAAAGCTAGTAGGCATCTGAGTCAGGATTTGAATTCAGGTCTCCCTGATTCTAGGTGCAGTACTCTATCCACTGTGCCGCCTGGCTCCTTTTAAGTGGGGATTGTTTCATTGGTTTGACTTGTACTCCCAGTGCGTGGCACAGTGCCTGACCCACGGTGGGCACTGCATTGGTGTAATTCACTGCATTCTCTCTGCCACCACCTCTTCCACCACCTCATCGCCAACATGGCCTCACCACTCACATCGGAGACTCAGTCCTTTCCTTCCCAAACCGCTCTCCGATCCTGGAACCATGAACCGCTAGGACATCAACTCTGCCATTACTTATGGGTTTATAGAAAGGAAGCGCTTCTGAGATCCGGTGACAATGGATTTTAATCCCTGGCATTGGCATGCGCTGCCCTGGGCACTGGGTATACGCCAGCAAAGTGCTGAGTCCTTGTGTGGCTTGTCACTGAACCCACCTGCTCCTCTCTGGCCCCACCCACCGCCCCCAAGACCTTGCAGACCAAAGCACCCCGGCTGCTTCTCTAGCTGTGTGTGCACCCCAGCAAACTGCTCTGGACCTCACAGTGCAGGCCAGCAAAGCCCTGGGCTCAGTGGCGAGCCACACAAGTGCCAGGGATTAAAATCCATTGTCACCGGAGTCCTAGAGAGTCTTGTTTTGTTGGGACACAGACACAGACACACGCACAGAGGAAATGTTTGGCTGAAGAACAGAGCCAGCACTCCCTCTGTGGGCAGAAGCCCTTCTCCCTCCGCTCCTCCTTCGGGTGTGACTTTCTCTCTGCTCTTGGATCCCCGAGGGCTCTGGGTGCTGGGGAGGAACAGAAGGATGTGTGAAATGAAGCGCTTCCTTACTGTAACAAACCTCCTCCCACTACTTAGCACTGTTTTCTCTGGCTTCACCAAGGGGATCCAGGGCACAAGGGGCTGCCCTTGGCAAGGAGAAGGGTCTCTGCACTGTCAGAAGTTGGGATAGAGGAGGAAACAGTGAGGGAGGGTGTCAGGTTTGAGAGGAAAGGTGGGAGCTCACAGAAAATGACCAGGGTCCAGCTCAAGGTAGATGGCATGAATTCACACGAATGCACCCAGGTAGCCAGGTGTGGGGACTTCTCCAGCACCAATTAGCAGCACACAGGTAGCAGCACTCAGTGAGTAATCCCTTATCAATCACCTACTATGTACCAGGCACTGGGGATACAGTGAAAGATAAAAGACAGGCCTAACCCTCAAGGAGCCCCCAATCTAAAAGGGGAGATGGCGCTCAAACAACGATGGACAGACAAGCAGTAGACAAGAGAAACTGGAAGGATTCGGCAGAAGAAAAGTGAGGGACCTAAGAGGGCTCCAGAGGAGAGAGTGACCCAGGGCTGAGGTGGGCAAGGGATGAGACCCTGGGTCCAGGGATGCGGGCACAGAGGATGCTGCAGAATTGTTGGGAGTGGAGAGGAAGGACAGCGAAGAGGGAGCAGGAGTTGGCAATGAGAGGTCACGATGAAGGCAAAGGCTAGGGTTGGGAGGAAGAGGTGGAATGAGAGAGGCTCCAGTCAGAGACATGGCCGTTTTTGACTGAGAAAGAGGAGTAGTCCCGGTTAATGGTGACCATTCCCATGCATTGCTAAGGGACAGCGGGGGGGCAAGTCATTCTGCTGTGGAGACTGAGGGGTTGGAAGTTTCAAGGAGCCTTAACAGGAATGGCGAAGCCCCCTAGCATAAGGGTGGGAGTTGGGAAGAGGGAAACTCAGTGAAGCAGGTGCTGTTGGAGGAAGGGGGAAGGGGGAAGGGAACAAGTGTTTATACAGTTCCTACTATGTGCCAAGCACTGTGCTAAGCGCTTCCACAAATATTGTCTCACTTGACCTTCACAACCCTGAAAGGTAGAGGCTATTGTTATCCATACCCATTTTACCCTTGAGTAAACTGAGGCAAACCAAGGCTAAGTGACTTGCCAAGTGTCACATAGTATCTGAGGCTGGATTTGAATTCAGGTCTTCCCGACTCCAGGCCCAGTGCTCTATCCACTGCACCACCAGCTACCTATGGTTGGGGAGTTGGTATACAGAAGACGCCATAACTTGGAATGGGTGGAAGTTTTTTACTAGAATGAACATCGAAGGAGAGATTACTGGGTGAAGGTGGACATGACAGTGGGGAATGGGAATGCGCCAGCCAGGACCAGCAAGTTGGGGATGAGCAGTGGCATGGCCAGAGCAGCTCCAATGCAATGCCCTCAGGGGAGCTGGCTCCCAGGGCGGGCGAGAAGAGAGAAGGAGCAGGAGAGAAAGAGATCTGGAAGGAAGAGAAGCGCATTCTCTGTGGGGCACGAAGTCCTGGGGACACGGTGGAAGGGGCTAGCAGTGGGCTGTGTGAGGAATGGCTGAGCAGGACGAGTTTGATAAAATGGGAGGGCTTTGGGCTCGGGGTGGTTCATGCTTAGACAATGAGCGACTGAGCGAGACGCCCACAAAGAGAGAGGTGGTGGGAGTCCGTTAGCCATAAGGGTAGCAGTGGGTGGCTGACGGGCTGTGACGCTCACAGTCTCCAAAGGGTGGTGTTCGGTAGGAGCCAAGGGTGTAGGACCTTGGTCACCTTTCCTGCTCCCTTGGGCTGGGTGGCGGGGGAGGGAACCAGGCAGGGTCTGGATGGCCCTGGCTGCCACTTCTCCAGGCTGGTCAGGTCGGGGTAAAGCCTCTGATCTTGTGAGTTTTAGAATGTCAGGAGGCTCACAGTGTTCCAGAGTCTGGGTTGGCAGTCAAGCCGGCATCGGTGCCCCAAGGAGCAGGAGTGACCGCCTTCAGAACCCTAGACCAGCAGTGGCTGAAGCAACTCATCTGGTGAAGATGCCGCCTTTGGACATGAACTTGGTGAGATCAGTTCTATGTAGAGGCTGAGCCAGAGTGAGCCACTCTCCCTGGGGACTGAGGTTTGCTCGTCCAGGCCATCTCATTCTGTGTGACTCATCTGTGTCCCCCACGATTGGATGACCTTCCTCCTTTAGCTGAAGGGCACGTAAGAAGCCCACGGGCTGTCCTTACTCTCCTCCCAGGCCCAGCACGTTGACTTTTCAATCACACGTTTCTTTGATGATAGGCTCTTCCTGACTGATCCGTCATGTGTTATGTATTGTAGACGGTCCACACTCATGGTGTTCCCTTCGTCGTCCTCTGAGGATCCTCATTTTTAATTCTTCAGAAGCTGTAGTATTCTGTGCCACATATAGTACCACCCATAGAATGTCGGCATTAAAAATATGAGGCTTCGTTCCCGGGAAAAGCTTGGGATCCTTAAACACTGTTCACATTCCCATTGGTCCTTCAGCCTGCCCTCCTCCTCTTGTTTTTAATTTCAAGCCCAGCTCGTTGTCCAAAATACCTATGTACAGACAGACAGACATCTTCAATGAGGATGACCACGGCGTCAAGGTCAGCTACCGCACTGATGGTAAATTATTCAACTTGAAAAGGCCACAAGCCAAGACCAAAGTGGAGGGAGTGTTGGTGCATGACTTTCTATCTGCAGATGATTGTGCACTCAATGTAGCCTCTGAGGCTGAGATGCAACAAAGAATGGATGGATTCCCTGCTGCTTGTGCTAATCTTGGTCTAACAATTAACACCAAGAAAACACAGGTGCTCCATCAGCCAGCACCACACCATCCATATGTGGAACCATTGGTTAGAGCAAATGGAGAAGTTTTGAATGCTGTGGATAAGTTCACTCACCTTGGCAGTGTACTTTCCAGGAATGTACACATTAATAATGAGGTTGACGCACACATTGCCAGAGCTAGCTCAGTGTTTAGGAGGCTCCAAAGGAAAGTGTGGGAGAGAAGAGGTACTAGATTGACCACCAAACTGAAGGTCTACACAGCTGTTGTGCGGACCTCACTGTTGTACGCCTGTGAAATCTGGACAGTCTTACCAGTGCCATGCCAGGAAACAGAATCGCTTCCCTTTGAATTGTTTCAGGAAGATTCTGAAGCTCACCTGGCAGGATAAGACACCAGACACTGAGGTTCTTTCTCAAGCTGAACTGCCAAGCATTCAGACTCTGCTCCAGAGAATGCAACTCTGATGGGCTGGCCACATTGTTCAAATGCAAAACATATGCTTGCCCAAAAGACTATTTTATGGAGAGCTCATATCAGGACAAACATTCACATGGTGGTCAAAAGAATTGATACAAGGACACTCTTAAGGTCTCTCTGAAGTACTTCAGAATCAATTGCGTGACATGGGAGACATTGGCATAGGGCTTCCCCAGTATGGTGTCCCTTGTCAAAGAAAGTGCTGTGCTCTATGAGCAAAGCAGAACTGTGCAGTAGCTCAAAAGAAATGCAAAATGTGCAAATTTAGGGAATCCACCCCAACTGGTCACATGGACCATTTGTGCCCGACCTGTGGTAGAACATTCTGAGCTTGCATTGGTCTGATCAGGCACAGTTGGACACACTAGACCTTGACTCTGACATACTGATGCATTTTGGTTCTCTTTGAGCATGAAGGACAACAACCAACCCACCCACGTACATCAGTCACGTCATGGCCTAAATGACAGTCATTCATCCATTTGGCTTGGCCTGTGTGGATAGTTAGACCAGCCTCTCTGGAGTGATTATGGACCGGGAGGCTCTGCAATGTTCTTAGATTCATAAAACAAGCATTGCATTGGTCAAGGACAGGAGTTGTGGATGACGATAGCTATAAGGAATCTGTCTTCAACGTTGACACCAAGCTGGATCTGCTCCATGACAGTGGTAAACACCATCAGAGAGTAGATGTCTCCCTGTTGTATACTGCCTGGTATTAGTGATCACAGAATCATTGAACAAGAGTATCTCTATCATTATATCTTTCAAGGAATCTTCAATAATTCTGTTGTAGGAACAGGAGACATCTTTTTGTAGGAAAGCTTTTAAGGTGTTATTTTGTCTTACCAAAGCACAATCAAGAAATAAGAGCCATGGGATCTTGGGTTCTTAAAGTTTTCAGCTCATGATGGCCAAGATGTGGTTACCCAAGCAATAGTGTGAAAGCCTGCTTATCCCATACTGATGTTCCCTGTGACCGCACACAAAGTCTTCCTCCGATGCTTCATGGTAGTCAATGAGGGCGTGACCCTGTGTTCTAGAAGGCTATGGGTGTGGACTAAGACCTTTCTCAGGCACTACCATGGTTGGAAAGGCACCAAATAGGGTCCCTGCAACAAACTAATTCCACTTTCTGAGGACCAGCAAAATATGGACGGGCTCACCACCATTAGAAGGCCATTTGGTGATGAATTCTTTGGCCATGGCAACTCATGGAAAAAAAGAAAAAGAAAAATACAAAATAATGCTAAGTCTTGTGTAACCTCCTTCCACTTTTCCAGGGACAGAGGCAGAAAATAGACTGGAGAGTACTAACCGACATACACGTTTTAGATTGTCAGTAACCTAGCTCTTGATATTCTAAATGCAAAACCTTCGTCCAATGACCAATGGCAAATATACTGCTGGAGGGATGGAATTGGATCCATCTTGATGTCCTTCACTATAAATGAAACCCAAAGATAGGAGGGAGTTTTTGCAGCTCAAGGGAAGACAACTACAAAATTTCCCTTGGAAAAGCCAAGAAAGGAGATGATGGAGTTCATTTTTTCATGAGTCTAAAGGTATAAGAAGCAGCAAAGGTTCATGGGACATTTGGTCACCTTGCATTTGCAAGCTCATGACTAAGTATTTGCAAAAAGACCTGTATGAAAGTAATGGCAGCTCGTGCACTAACTTCTGGACAGGAGCGGGAAACCTGCAGCCTCAAGGCCGCATGTGGCCCTCTAGGTCTTCAAGTGTGGCCCTTCGACTGAATCCAAACTTCACAGAACAAATCCCCTTAACAAAAGGATTTGTCAGTCAAAAGGCCACACTCGAGGACCTAGAAGGCCACATGTGGCCTCGAGGGCACAGGTTGCCCACCCCTGATTCTGTTGCATAACCTACATCCTTTCTAGGTTCCTGGTGCCGGAATACTCCCCACAGCATGACTGTAACAAGGCTACAACCCCAGTGTCTGCAGACCTCTCTGTCTAGGCTGATCTGAGGTGGAAATATGTATTTTTTTTCCTTGGATTTCCTAACGAGGACTTGGTCTGGTGTTTTCTAGATCTTTGTGGAATAATTGTATTGAAGAGCTCAACTGTGCTTCCTGCTACTTCACCATCTTGGCTTGGCCCCTCTGAATATTTCTTGTTGCATTCTGGAGGCATTAATTTCTGTTTGGTCTATTCTCATTTTTAAGTGGCCTGGTGTTTGGGTAATGTTTTGTACCTCTTATGCTAAGCTGGTAATTCTCTTTCCAAGTCTTTCCTCCATAACTTTAATTTTTTTTCCAATTCCTTCTGCTAACATGCTCATTTCATTTACAAAACCATTAAAAAAAACAACTCTTGGTTTATTTTTTTGTCTGGAAATCCTAATTGGACTTGTGCCCAAACTAATTTTCTTTGAGGTTTTGCTTGAAGATGTTTTAGGGTCCTTTGCCTCTTCTGAGCTTGTGTCTTGGGCATCCCTATCACTACAAAAGCTCTTTACAATGGCTAGAACACTGATATAGCACTTTGAAGGTTTCAAAGTCCTTGAAAAAGTTTATCCCATTTTATTCTCACAAGCCTGAGAAGTGCCATTACCCCCATTTTACAGATGAGGAAACTGAGGCAAACAGCATCTAAGTGGCATGCCAAAGGTTACACAGCTAGCAAGTGTCTGAGGCAGAATTTGAACTCAGATTTTACTGACTCCAGATCCAGCACTCTATCCACTGCACCACCTAGCTTCTTCCATGGTGAGATTTTTATTTTTGTTTATTTACTTATTTTATTTTCCTTACTTCCCAAATTTGAACTTTGTGTTAGGGTCAAACTCTGTGTGCTTTAGGGGGAATATCTGGGTCTCAACTGGCTGTTTTGTATTCTTTTAGGTCTTGCCACTGCTTTCTCTGGGTATCAAGCACCGTGTTCTTCATGCATCTCAGGAGCAGCTCAGGCTGGAGACCTGCAAACTTTTAGTATGCCCGAAGTGGCCTGAGCTGGGCTGAAGTCTGATCACTGTGCTCCTAGTCTGAACTTTACAAGCTCCTCACCCAGATATGAGTCTGAGTGACACAACTGTGGGCATACCCCTACTTGGATCTCCAGTAGATCGTTGCTGGATCCAAACGCCATCAGCTAGCTGGAAGGTGGTGCAAGTTCAGAATGAAACCGCAGGCTCCACCTTAGTCTGAGGCACCAGTCCCCCCCCTCCCGCAATCAGGAGTCAGTCTGGTGCATTTTCCAGGAATTTGTAGAGTAGTTATAGGGGACAGCTGGATTGTACTGTCTCCTCCTCCACCATCTTGTCTGGTCCTCTCACTGGAGGGGTTTTTTTCTTAAACAATTTAAAATAATTTTATTGATATTTTCTGTTTCTTACATCACCATCCTATCCCATGTACCCTTCTGGCTCCCATTCTCCCTCCCCAAGAACCATCCCATATGACAAATAGTGTTTTTTCCCTTAGGATAAAAAATCAGCCTAAATGATCAACACATTGAGAAAGTTCAAAAACATGTACAATGTGTAACATCTGTGGCCCTCCTACCTCTACCACAGGGCAGGTTGGGGTTTCTTTGTACATCTCTTCATTGGAGTCTGACTTGATCTTTATGACTTTGTTACATTTACTTTGGATTGTTCGATGTGGCATTCTTTCCAATTACATTATTGTAGTTGCTGTGTATATTGGTTTCTTTGGTCTGCTGACTTCATTCTGCTTCAGCTCATATAGATTTTTCCATTCTTCTCTGTATTTACCCCACGCATAATTTCTTACAGTAGTATTATTACATTATATTCACATACCACAATTTGTTTGGCCATTCCCCAATTGCTGGATGTCTAATTTGTTTCCAAATCTTAGTTATCACAAAATACTGCTATAAATAATTTAGAGTAGATGGGGACTTTTTTTCTTATCAATGATTTCCTTGGAGCATGAGTCCAGTAACAGTCTCTAGTTCTAAGAGTATAGACATGTTAGTCAATTTGCGTGGTTCCAAATTGCTTTCCAACATGGCTATGCCATTTCACAGCTCCACCCATGTATTCATTCTGAGCCCGCTGGCACAGGCAGTTGAGTCTGCAGGCACTGGTGGTTCAGAGCTTTGCAGCACTAGTGTTTCTGGGTTATAGCACCCTCACAGGCTGAAGGGTTGTTGTCAAGCCAGCTGTGAAGGTCTGAGAAGACTTCCACAGCCTAAAGCCAGGGTCTCTGTGGCACCAGAAAGAGGAAGAGAAGACCGGGGTGCAAGAGTGAGTTTTAATGTAAGTCTGCAACATGTCTTTGGGTCTGCTACTGCAGGCTTGCTGCCATTAGCGTGGAAGGTTAGGGAGGGGTCCTGAGTGGGCTCAGGACCAGTGAGTTCCTGGGCTTAGGTTTGTTTTTTACATTATTTTAGACTTTTTGTTTCCTAGACCATGGAAATAGCTGAAATTGCTATATCTTTGGTACACAATTTGTTGGGGGAGGGGATGTGGAGAGGTCATGGGGATCAGAAAAAATGTCTTATCTGACCTCACACTTGACACTTACTAGCTATGTGACCCTGGGCAAGTCACTTAACCCCAATTACCTCACCAAAAAAAAAAAAGTCTAGTCCACCATCTTGTGGCTTATATTACCCAGAACTCTCATCAGAAATATTTTTATTCACAAACAATAAAATTTCCATTCACAAACAATAACATTTTCAGAGTCATCAGGTCTTAGAATGCAGATCACTGGGCCAAAGTACATGAACAGTTTTCAATTCATTTCAACAAATATTAAGCACCCACTATGTGCAGACAATGTGTGAAGCATTGAGGAGACAAAGACCAAATGGAAAACAATCCCTGCCACCCAATAGCTTACATTCCACTCAACAGGTACAACATGTGCACAGATCAGTAAGTACTGAGTAATTTGAGGAAAGAGTCCTAATAACAGGTATCCTTGAGGAAGTTTTGCATAGAAGGTGACACCTAAGCTTGGCCTCTAAGGAGCACAGGTATTTTTAGAGGCAGAGGTGAGCAGGGACTGCACCCCAGGTAGGGGGACAGTCTAATCAAAGGCACAGAGGAGGGAGTTCAGGCAGCAAGCAGGCCAGTGGGCTGAAACAACCCAGTAAGTGAAGAGGATTAAAATAAAATCACTGTGGAAAATCAGGCAGGAGACAGACAGAAACGCTTCAGACACTAGGCTGAGGAATTTGTACGTTATCCTAGAGGCAGTAGGGAGCTCCTGAAGCTTCCTGAATAGGGGAGGCACATAGTCAGACTGCAGCTTTAGAAGGCTGTCATGGCAGCTACGCGGAGCGAAAGGTCCCTGGAGGCAGGGGCCAAGCAGAAAACTGCAGCAATGATACGAGCAGGAACTGGTGAGCACCCAATGTAGCTGAGAAGGGGAGGCAGGAGGGGCTGTGGAGGCAGAATGGGCACCCTGGCCACTAAGTGGCTCTGGTCGGAGAGGACTTGGGGAGAAAGATGGGGCTGTCAAGGGTTCTGAGAGCCTGGGTCACCAGAAGCATGACAGTAAAGGGAAGTGTGGAGGAGGGGTGGGTTTAAAGGGAAAGAGAATGAGGGCTGTTTTTTTGAGAGGGTGAGCTTGAGACGCAGGCCTGGAGCTCAGGAAAGAGAATTGAGCTAGGCACAGACACGGGCAGTGACATCAACTGAGAGAGGGTATAGAGAGGAGGGTCCAGGGCAGGAGTCTTCAGGAACATACACAGGAGGTGGGACAAAGATGATAGAGCAAAGGAGAAGGCAGGTAGATGGAAAATCAGGCGAGTAAAGTGGCACAAAAGAGGGAAAAGAGATGTCAAAGGCTGCAGAAAGGAATAAAAGGATGAGGCCACTGCATTGCAGCAATGAGTAAGCCATTGGGAACCTCGGGGAGAAGAGGTTCAGTTAAGCGATGGGCTCATAAGGCCGCTTAAAGTAAATGGGAGATGAGGAAACTGAGGCACCACGTGCGAATGGCTTTTTCTTTAAGTTTGGCTAAGGGGAGCAGACCTCCAGGTCTAGAGCGGACAAGTGAAAGCTACGTGAGATGTGGTTGCATCTGTGCAGGGTGAGAAAGGGGGATAAAGATGAGAGTGGGGGCAAGCTATCTGAGGAAATGGGACAACCATCGTCTTAATCTGTATTTCTCTAATTATAAGAAGAGTGAACAATTTTCCAGGTGGGTTATTGCTAATCTATACTTACCTACTTCTATCTTTTGACTGCTTATCTACAGAGGAGGGAACTAGCTCTCAGAAGTGTGTTTGATTCCCTCTATTTGTTGTACGGCACATTTTCAACAGAACTGAAATGAAGATGTTCCGAGGAAACGTCCCCTCCCCATCAATAACTCAAGCAGTGGCTAAGCATCTACTTCTCTGGCAAGGTCCCCCAGCTGATGGGGACCCCACCACTTCCACGTGGTGAGGGCATTGAAGGGAAGGCACTGGGGTCACAGAATGGGGCAGCCTGAAACTCAGGTTCAGGCAGGAAGCTAGGCAAAGAGGGAGAAGGGGATCACTGATAAAGTCCTCCAACCATGAGGAAGGGTGATGGTCTTACCGAGATCCCACCGAGCCCACACTTTTCCCAAGTTACCCATCTCAATCTCCCTATATCCTCTCCAGGCTCCAGCCCCAGTTCCACAGTAATATTTCAAGCAGATGCCCAAGCATCTATGAAGTATCCTTTTTCCTTTCCCCTCTCAAAGATGACAAGCCTAAATGAAAAAGGCCAAATCTGAGGTCCAGACATCCAACAAATTCCCCACCTGACCCTGGGGTCCAGGCTGCTAGAGATTTTAACAGAGCAAAGTGAAAAATGATTTCCCTCTCATTGACGGTGAGTTGGACAGGACCTTGGGAGCATTTTGTCTAAGGTGTACCAGAGCAGCAATCCCCTCTAAAACACCCCTGATGTAGACAACCAGCCTTGGCATGAAGACCTTCGACAGAGGGAACCCATGGAAACAACCCGTTCTAGTTTTGCATGGCTCTGTGTAATTAGTAGGACGTGTTTTCTGGATATCAATCCTAGATCTGCTTCTGCAACCCAGTGCTGTCCTATGTCAGGCCTCTGAGGCCAAGCAGAGTAAGTCTTAGCCCCTTATAACCCTTGAGTTATAAGGCAGTTATCATGAATAGATGAGAGACTAGGTAAATGGGTGGAGCTGCTAAGAGAAAGGGTGGCACCCATCTGGTGCTCCCTAGTAAAATGACTCTGGAAATAAAGACTAATCTGCTTCACTAGAGGTGATACTTGCAACTTTAGAGATAAATAAGATTCCTAAGATTATGGAGAGAAGATAATAAGATCAAAGGCACAAGTATGGAAACACACAACTTATGGCCTTGAGAAAAGGACCAGAGGCAGCAAAGATGAAAGGGAACCAACACAGCAGAGTGGAAAGAGTGCTGAACTTGGAGTTGAGAGAACAGGGCTTGAATTCCACATCTGACAAAACTAGCTATGAGACCATGGGCATGTCACTCACACGTCTGTAAAATGGCCACGATGATCCTTGTTCTCTGGGGCTGTTGCGAGGAAAGCACAAAGACAATGGGAAAGGAAGGTGGGGTTGACAGTGTCACATTCTTCCTAGAGGATGAGGACTTTATGAGGAGGTCACTGAACTTGGCTTTTAGAAGACCACTGCTGACTTCGGAGAGAACAATTTCAGTAGAGGAGTTGTGACATGAGTCACAATTTGTGGAAGATCTGGCCAGCAGTGATACATTGGAGGCAGGATACTCTCAACCTCTCTGAGCCTGAAATGGGGATAACAGTACTTGTAGAAGTTATGCTACAAAGTCTTGGTGAGGATGAAGTCAGATAAGTAAAGTCCTTTGTAAACCTTTAAAAGGTTTTAAAATTTTAGGTTAAAAGGTTAAAAATTTTAAAATTTAAGCTCCTGTTTTTATTGGACATTGGCAGCTTTTTTTCAAAGTTTGACAGTGAAGGGAAAGAGAGATGGATAAATAGTTGGATGTGGTTTGTGAGGTTATTGTTTTGTGTGCCTGTGTGTATGTGAGTTTATTAATCAAGATCTCAGCAGGCAGTTGGAAAACATCCAGAAAAGGACAGATTTTAGATTCTAGAGAGGGAAAGGATGCTTGCGAGAGAAAGGCCTTGGAATGAGCAGAAGGAGGTGAAGTTAGGGACACAGGAAAAAGACCAAAGAGATACAAGGTGAGGATTCTAAGTTGATGAGCAGAGTTGAAAAAGAAAATACTCATCAGTTGCCATTCTTGGTAAATTAAGAGTTTAAATCATCAGCTATAAGTGTGAGAGTTGGAGGAAGGAAGCTGGGGATGTGAGAGCTGGAACTTCCACCGTGGGAAACTTAATAGTGATTTGCTCCATCTATTTTGGGATTTCCCTTACTTTTCTGATTTATTTTTGAAAAAAAAAATATGATAGACTGTGCTTTTCTATCAGTTATATCTAGATATATCCCAGAACTACCCCAGAACTGAACTCTCTTTTATAAAAAGCAACAGATACAGTGTTCAAATCCAACAACATATACAACATTCTGCCCCTGTAACCCTTCACCTTTCTGCCAAGAGGAGGAAGGCATGTTTCATTATCTGTTCTTTGGGACAGAGCTTAGTCACTATAAATACTCAAATTTCAACTTCCTTAGAGTAGTTCCATTTGCATCATGGTATTCACAGTGTATACTAGTCTTCTGGCTCTGCCTACTTCACTCTGAATCAGTTCATACCAATCTTATCAAGTTTCTCTGAATTCCTCAAACACATCATTTCTTGGTGCACAACAGTTCACCACTGCACACACCAGTATGTTCAGCCATTCCCAAACAATTCACAGGTGTCATGAATTCTCTAATTTCCAGGAGAGCGTACTCCAGCTGAATGCCTTCTGATTGTATTTACTAGATTTTCCCTTCATAAGCCTTCTCTCCACTGTGAGTTCTGTAATGCTGAGTGAGGTGCTTGCTCAGACGGAAGGCCCTCCCACATTCCTTACATTGATAAGGTTTCTCTCCTGTGTGAATCGTCAGGTGTTCAGTAAGTCCCGTGCTTCGGCTGAAGGCCTTGCCACATTCACTGCATTCGTAACGTTTCTCTCCAGTATGAACTCTCTGATGACGAGTAAGTTCTGTGTTCCGGCGGAAGGCTTTCCCACATTCACTACATTCATAAGGTTTTTCTCCAGTATGAATTCTCTGGTGTAGATGTAGTCCCGTGCTCAGACGGAAAGCCTTCCCACATTCATTGCATTCATAAGGTTTTTCCCCAGTGTGAACTGACTGATGTCGGGTAAGTTCTATGTTTCGGCGGAAGCACTTCCCACATGCAGAACATTCATAAGATTTCTCCTCAGTATGAATGATCTGATGTCGAGTAAGCAATGCACTCTGGTGGAAAGTCTTTCCACACTCATCACATTCAAAAAGCTTCTCTCTAGTGTGAATTCTCTGATGTACAGTGAGCTGTGTGCTCCAGCAGAAGGTCTTCCCACATTCATTACATTCATAAGGCTTCTCTCCGGTATGAATTCTCTGATGTATAGCAAGTTGTGTGCTCCGACTAAAGGCTTTCCCACATTCATCACATCCATAAGGTTTTTCTCCAGTATGAACTTTCTGATGTTCAGAAAGCTGTGAGCTCCTTCGAAAACCCTTCCCACATTCATTACATTTGTGAGCTTTATCTCGAGTATGAATTATCTCATGCTGAGTAAGTCCCTTTCTCTGGTGAAAGGTCTTCCCACATCCACTACATTCGTAAGGCTTCTTTCCAGTATGAATTCTCTGATGTACAGTCAGTTGTGTGCTCCGGCGGAAGGCCTTCCCACATTCATTACATCCATAAGGTTTTTCTCCAGTATGAATTCGACGATGTTCAGCAAGCTGTGAACTTCGATAGAAGGCCTTCCCACATTCATTGCATTCATATGGTTTTTCTCCAGTGTGAATTCTCTGGTGAACAGTAAGTTGGGTGCTCCATCGGAAGGCCTTCCCACATTCAATGCACTCATAAGGTTTCTCTCCTCGGTGAATTCGCTGGTGTCCAGCAAGCCCCGTGCTCCCCCGGAAGGCTTTTCCACATTCATGACATTCATAAGACTTTGCTGCAGCATTAAGTCTCCGATGCTGAATGAGGTCTGAATTGTAATCAGAGTATTTTCCCTGTTGGAGATACTTGTAAATGACCTTCTTTGAGTAGACCTGATGGCTGTTTTTTCTGTTTGTATTCCGTCGAAAGCTCTTCCTATGTTTATCACATTTATGGAGATTTTTTGGCTTATCGCTCTTCTCTCTTTCTACCCTAGGATCACCCTCCCAGACTTTTCCTGATTTGGAGACAGGAGGACTATCCTTTGGTAATCTCTGATGGGATACTGCCCCAGAAAGGCTCAGCTCTGGAGCTGACACCCTGGTTTGAGGCCTTATTTCTGAAACTGAAAGGAAGAGAAAAAAATGTAAATATTTTCTCCTTATTCCCTTTGTCATAATCATAAAAGTCTTTTGGCTCTAAGGCCAGTCCACTTTCTTTAAAAATTAAATAACCATGAGAAATTCATACTGAATATCAATATAAACAACTAAAACTTGCTTAGTAATTTTAAGTTAATGAATTTCAATATATAAATATCAGAATTTTCCCAGTTACTTCCTCTAAATGTCCCCCAAGATTCTTTGACCACCGATTCTCACTTCCTGCCTTCAGTCACAGTATAACACACCCTCCAGAGCCATTCCAACTCCTCTCACGCTGGTACAACAGCAGCTGACTACCATGCCCCTCGAAGTTCTAGGGGTTACCCTGAGGTGCTAGGATCTGTGTTGAGTACTGTCTTTCACAAGCCTCCCCGAAGTGTGGTTCCCACTGATAAGTAGCTAGCAGGCTCAATCAGCTTTTCAGCAAAGGTCCCTTATTAAACAGGTGGAGTAGAATAGCTGGGATCAGACATTCCCCACAAACTGGAGACCCACCTGCCTTTTACACTAAGAGGTACCTGAGGACAGCAGGCTCAGACTCAAAGTTAACATCAGCATCATCATTAGAATTTCTGTAGCTTTACGAATACAATCTCATTGGATCTGTAAGACAACCTTGGGAAGTGGGTGCTATTATCCTCATTTTATAGATAACTGAGGCAAACAGAGGTGACTTGCCCAGGGTCACACAGCTAGTTAGTATCTGAGGCCAGACTTGAACTCGGTTCTTTCTGACTCCAGGCCTGGTGCCTTATGCATGATGGCGCCTCCTGGCTGCCTTGTCACAAGGGGGTACCTCACAGTTCCTGCCTACTGCAGTCCTTGTCTCCTTTTTCCAAGTACTGATCTGTTCCCCTCAAGCATCGCCCTTTGCTGGGTGACTTTGGAGGGTCATCACACGGCTGCAGAGGGAAGGTCGAGGGGAGCAGGCGAGAGGGAGAAAGGAACAGAAACTCCCCCCCCACGTGACTTCCCTCTAAGGGCTTTGCTCGAGCTCCGCCACCACCAGTCTGGCTGCACCTGATTGGTTCAACATGCTGTTCTCTGTGGGGATCATCCACCATCCTCCCAATGATTAAAGCACTTCATTCCTCTCAAAGTTAAATGTTTATTCATCGCCAGTTACACTCTGGATTCACTGAGTCACTGTCTGAGACTACCTTAATCAAGCCAAACTACAAACTCCCACCCTGAGGCTCTCCTCCCCCGACTCCCAGTTAAACATCTGCAGGTCCTCATCCCAAATTCTGGCAAGTTCTCTAGTTACGTGGGGAGCTCCAAGCATTGTCCTTTTTCAACACCTCGTCCTTTCCTAGACCTAACAGGTGCCTGGCACATAGTAGGCACTCAGTAAATGCTTCTTGACTTCACTCATACTAAAGGGTCACTGGAAAAAACGTGTAGCACAATTAACAAACATCTGGGATTCATGTTCTTCCTTAACTCCAAAAACATAGTATCTGTCTAAAAACAGCTATCATTTTATAAAATTCTCACAGATTACAGGAAGCCACCCCATCACCCTCCAGTGAGGAATAAAGTTGTCAGGAGTGAAAGTTCCTCAGCGATTCCCTTCAGCACAAAAGGCCATCCCACTGCAGGTTCAGACACGATGTCTCCAGGGGTCCCTCACATACACCAGCCAATCCCACCAGAGGTTCAGAGAGACATTCTCTCTGGGTCCCTTTGTCACAGGGCACCCAAAACTTCCCCAAAGGATTCCTACCAATGTATAGGATATCTGGATGTCTGAGCTGAGTGAGAATAAGGAGTTACACTGAGGATGAGGACCTGGGAAGCTGGAGGGATGCTGGCACCCTCCACAAGAAAGGGGTGTGGTAGCAGTTATAAAGAGCATCGAACGCCAGACAGAGGATTTTCTATTTGATTCTGTAGGTGAGAGGGAGCCCCTGGAATTTATTGTGTAGAGTAACCAAGTGAGACAATAAGCTCTTGGCAAACACCAAAGCGCCACGTAAACATTAGATATTATAACTACTTCCCAAAGGGAAACAATCCTGATGAGAAAGAAAATTGGGAGTTGTTTGGGGTGACCAATGCAAGTGCAGAGAACTCCCTAGCCCACTTAGATCTCCAAAATGTCCCGCAGAAGACAGAAGCAAAAGAGGTGACAATGCTGAAGCTGGAGATGAGCTGAAGCCGTCGAGGGAAGCCAAGGACAAGGACAGGAAAAGGATGGCACTACTGTGAAAACCAAGAGGACCCCAGAGGGGGCAGGATCAACCTTCAGGGCAGACAGGTGGTGAAAACTGGTGGCAGAGGAAGGTGGGGTTGCTTCCTGCTTTTTTGTTCTGTTTTCTGGCCCAGGAGGAGGACCTCTGCCGGGGAGATGACGGCACAAGCCCAGGATGAGGAAAGAGAGAGAGAACAACGATGCACTGACCCCGGGGCTTCCCTGGCCCAGGGCTGATGCCTGCAGGGTCTCCCACGGAGAATGGGAGCGGCCCTGCAGGCCTCAACAGGGGCCCCTGTGGTCCAATGGTCAGCAAAGGAAAAACCGAATCTGGAAAGCCTGGGCCAACAGGATTGACTCTGGGTCCTCGTGAAACTCTAGAACGTATTTTTAAAGAGATGGGTACTGGACATCCGGAAAAGGGAGAAGTCATTCCTGAGACCCAGCCTGGCGTCGTCCAGAACAGTTCAGACCAGACTGACCTAATTAACTGGCCAAGGAGGGCAGTGCTGTTTACAGAGTTCACCCAGATTTGGCAAAGTT
The DNA here is from genome assembly GCF_900497805.2 of Vombatus ursinus. Taxonomy (NCBI): domain Eukaryota; kingdom Metazoa; phylum Chordata; class Mammalia; order Diprotodontia; family Vombatidae; genus Vombatus; species Vombatus ursinus. Next base: position 775,488 of record NW_020954790.1, read on the forward strand.
CTAGGACGAGTCTCTCCTAGACAGAGGGGCAATGACTTGGATTCAGAGCTGGCTGGTTGGCCAGACCCCCAGAAGAGCAGCCAGTCATGGTTTTAATCCGTTGGGCAGGAGGGCCCCAGGAAAGGGGCTTGGCCCTAGGCTACGTAATATTTTAATTAAGGGCTTGGATGGAGGCTTGGGGGGCAGGCTCAGTAAGTCTGCAGACGAGGCAGAATTGGAAAGATGAGCTAAGCTGGCCACTGGACAACACCGCCAGGATCCAGAAAGCTCTCAACATGCGGGAGCCTTGGGGTGAGTCAGGCACCGAGAAGCGTGACAAGGACAAATGTCAATTCTGATGTGGGTCTAAATGGTGACTTCACCAGTGCCATGCGGGAGAGGGAGGAGAGTTGTCAGCCCACAGCTGCTCTGAAAAAGATCTGGGGGTTCCAGTGGACTGACTGCCAGGCTTGGGCTGCAAACATCAGGAGAGGCTGAGCACAGAAGAGGGAGGTGAGAATCTGGCTCTCCTCTGTGCTGGTCAGACCACATCTGGACAACAAGGCTCCGTTCTTGAAGCTGGCTGAGGAAAGTCACCGTTTTGTACAATGAAAGCGATCGTATCCAGAACGAAGAGGAAAAACAGATTGGGGGTGGGCTGCCGTTACCAAGTCTGCAGGAATCTGAGTTCAAAATTGATACTCAATCAACGCAAATGCGTAAGATAAAGAGACATCCGGGAGATGGAAGGTCTCCACTGAGGATGGGAGGCCCTAGAAGGGTGGGGCTCCGGCCCTGCCCCCCAGGCTGAGAGCTGCCCACCCCCTGTTGGGATGGTGCCTCCCCCAGTGGCCGGCCCAGCCTGGCCTGACCCGACCCGCCGCCTCACCTGGGCCACGGGTTCCTGGGACATCTCTCTCCAGCATCCAAGGTGCTTCCCCTCTCTCCAGATGCTCAATCACACCTTGTGTAGACAGGGCCAGTCCTGCTCATTGGAAATCGGATAGAGAGAAGGACAGAGTGCCAGCTCAGAATTCAGTTCTGACCCTGCTGTAAGGGAGAGCCCGAGGGGTGCCAAGGTCTCTGTTATGGTTCTAGGGGGATTGGGAGAACCCATCCCAAAGACCTGTTTGAGCCAACAGCCCGTGGAGGTGGGCTCCCCGCGTCTCTGGGAAGAACAGACATTCTCACGGACAAGGGGATCGGGCTGTCAGGCTCCAGGCACACAGGCCACGCCCTCCCCGTGGGGGCTCCAGCTGGTGTGCGAGACCTCCCCAGCATTGACCTGGAAGGGAGGGAGCAGATTGTCCCCGGGGCAGATCCCGGGGTCCTCACCCAGGCACACCAGGTTCCAGTAGTTCTCCAGCATCACCTCCTGGTACAGCTCCTTCTGAGGAGGGGTGAGCCGCCCCCACTCCTCTGGGGTGAAGTCCACGGCCACGTCCTGGAAGGTCACGGAGCCCTGAAACAGCAGATCCGTGGGTGTGCTTGCCCAGAGCCCCGCCCTGACAGGGAGGGAAGGCGCAGCGGGGGCGCGGGGTTCAATAGTCACTGGGTAACCCAGCCTACGGCCCCTTCTCATCTCCTCCGCGCCATCCCCACCATCCTCACCCGGGTCATGCCTGCTAACTCTCCGTCCCCCATAGCCCTGTCCCTTCCCTCTCATCGACTCTCAAGGACTCAGCTGGCAAGCCCATGCTGAAGATTCTCAGGTCCATCTGTCCAGCCCTAGCTCCGTCCTCACCTCCAGCTGCCCACTGCACAGCTTGGCGTGGATGTCCCCTGGAACCCATGCCCTCCTCCTTTGGGGGGCAGCTGAAGGTGCAGGGGGAGCAGCACGGGAAATCGAGTCCATTTACTATCTGTGTGACCTTGGCCAAGGTGATTCACCCATTTGCTTCAGTTTCCTCATCTGTAAAATGGGGGTAACAGCACCTCCCTCCCAGGGCTGTTATGAGGGCCATATGGGATAATTCTTGTAAGGCACTCGGCACGGTGCGGGGCACGTAGGAAGCGCTACGGAAATTTTAGCGGCTATCATCATCATCATCGTCATTATTATTATTATTTTCCCCAAACTCTCCCCTCCTCCAAACTTCTTATCAATACTGAGGACGCCCTCCTCTTCCCAGGCCCCTAGGCATCATCCCTGTCTCCTCAAACTCACATCCCCCACATCCAAGCTGTTGCTACCCTCCCAAAGCTTCTCTCTTCTGACCCTGCCCTCACCCTGGCACAGACCCTCATCCTCTCACGCCTGGGCTATGGCAGCGGCTGCTGTGGGGGGTGGGGAAGGTCTGCCTGCCTCGGTCTCTCCCGCTCCAGTCCATCCTCCATTCAGCCCACAGAGTGAATTTCCTAAGGAGCAGGTGCAATCATGTCCCTCCCCTGCTGAATAACCTTCTCTGGCTCCCTGGGGCCTGCAGGGATCCGTCTTTGTACAGCCCTTCCAGCACGGGCCATTCCCACCTTTTCTAATTTGCCCACAAAGCGAAACTGGAGAGTGGTTTTGGTTTGCATCTCTCCTCTTTTGTGGCTCAGTCTTTCACGTGGCTGCTAAGAGTTTGCCACTGTCATTCCAACAAACCGTTCCTGTCTCTTGAGACATTCGTCCAAGCTCTCGCTCTCTGGGCTTTGGTATTTGTGTTGACACGTAAACGTCCCAGACGATGGATGCAAATCTTTTTCCCAGCTGACAGCCTCCTTTCTTTTCCTCACTGAACTGACTGTGCTCATCCAAAAACTGTTATTTTTTCTTTTAAAATTGCTTTACTGAGTATTAATTAGGTCTAGCTCCCATTGCCCCTTCTCCATTGAAAAATTCAAAATAAAACCCTCACAGACCAGCACAAGAAGACCCTCTGTGGCCACGGTGGAGGCACGTGGCCTTGGCCGGGGAGTGCCTCTGGCAGGGCACGGTGTCTCGGCAGCCCAAAGCTTTCCCACTTCACTGTGCTGAAATCGCCTACATCGAGTCACCTTCTGTCCTTTGGCTCAGCCTTCTCCCTTGGGCCCTGGGTTCGCGAAGGTGCCGCTTCATCCCACGGCCTCCAGGTGCCCATCCTCACGCTTGCTACTAAGAATCTGACATTACAGATTCTCCCTCCTTGCAAACATTCTTTGTCTGAGGGACGGCTCTCTGGGAAAGAGAAGGGTACAAGGGGAATCTGGGCAGGGAAAGTCTCTAAGGAACACCCCGATGGCAATTCTCGGTGCTCAGAGCTCGTCAGCATGGGAGCCAGGCAGCAGCCCAGAGCCCCCTGCCCGAGGCCAAGACTACTGGAAGGCGCCGAATCAGCGCGACAGGCCTGGCACTTAGCGCCCAAACTGGGTCCTCCCAACGGCGCCTCCTTGGGTCTCGCTTCTCTTGGGACTCAATGGCCCCCAAGGGCCAGGGCCAGGCACCCCAAGGATGAGAGAGGGCACAGAGCAAAGGCTGAGGCAAGAAAGGAAATGTCAGCGTGCAGGCGGGGTGCACCAGTGCTGACCCACCCACGCCAGGAGCTGCTTCTGGCACTTCTGTCTGATGGGGTCCGCCCTGGACCAGCAGCTCCGGCCTCCGGGGCTTCTTGGCATACCTCCCTGCACAGCCAGCTCAGTACTGAGCCTGGGCTGGAGAAGGGAGGGGGCGTCCCCCCGGGGACCTGGGTTCAAATGCTCCCAGCTTGGCCTCCTCCTCTGAGGCCCCAAAGGGGGCTGCTCACCTGGGGGGGCCCGGGGGCCATTCCCACCTCCTCCTCCTCTTCCTCCGGGCTGCTAGGAGAGGGCCAGAGTGGGTAGCTTGGGCCAGACGCAGACCCTAGGCTGCGCATTCCTTCAGTCCTTCATTCATTCATTCTGCAGCTGGCTGGGAGACACAAAAAAGACCAGCCTACCCTCAATCAGTCAATCAACAAACACGTTGGAAGGGCCTGGCAGCCCAGGCAGAGCGGGGACCTCCGCACACCGGGAGAGGCTGCCTAGGAAGCCGCGGGTTCAAGTCCTGCCTCAGATGCAGGTTGGAAGACCCCAGGGACCCTGGGCAGCTTGGAGGCTGAGGGGGCTCGGAGTGAGGCCATCTGCCTGGGAGGAGGGAGCTCCCTCACCGGGATTTCTTGCTCCAGAGAATTCCCAGGTCTGGCGGCCCCGCCCAAGAAGGAGGCGGGGCGGGGGCGGGGCTTGGGGAGGTGGGCGGGGCTCCAGTGGGGGAGGGAGGAGCAGAGGCACTGGAAGCAGCCCTAGTGGAGAAGGGCAGGCCCCACCTGGGGGGCGGGACCACAGGCGAGGGGGCGGGACCCTGGGCTTGGAGGCGGGGCGGCCTGGCAGGCATACCCCGCCCTCAAGCAGAGGATGAGGGCGCGGCCTCAGCTGTGCCGCTGATTGGCTCCGTGGCCACATCCCACCCCCGCCCTAACCAATGGGCATCCCCACTCTCACGGCCAGCCCCCGCCCACACCACGGCTCCTCCTGGCCCCTCGTCCTCTCTCGAGGATCCCAAAGCGGGGTCGGGGCCTCTCCCGCCCCCTGCCAGGCTCCAGTCCCCACTCACCTTGGGCAGGAACACAGGCCTAGGCACAGGAAGCGGCTCTGGAGGGAGGGGAAGGGAAGTGATGCACACGTGATTCCGCGCCGGAACCCCGCCCCGCTGGGGAAAAGAGACTGGTTCCCACAGCCTTCTGGGAAACGTAGTCTGCAGGCCAGCACCACAAGTGCGCATGTCTGGTGCTCTTTTCCTCGGCCCAACCCCGCCCCACCACGTGCACAGAGCTGGGCCCCTCCCACACGCGCCCTCCCTCTCGCTCCTCTTGCCCCCTCCCCGCTGGGCAGGGTCGGGCCCAGCTGAGACCACCTGCCTTCCTCAGGGGATCAGAGAGAGAGGGGACAGAGCTGGGGGAGGGAACCTTGACTTTACTGATTTATCGATGAAACGCTTTTGCATCTTAGTTCCTTTTATTTATTCTTAATTTAACGAAAGTAAATAAATCATTCCAATCTACAAACTTGTTACTGTTGTTAAGTCGCGCCCGACGCCCCGTGGCCCCATGTGGAGTTTTCTTGGCAAGGATACTGGAGCGCTTTGCCGTTTCCTTCTCCAGCTCATTTTACAGATGAGGAAACTGAGGCAAACAGGGTGAAGTGACTTGCCCAGGTCATACAGATAATAAGCATCTGAGGCGGGATTCGAACTCAGGGCTTCCTGACTCCAGGTCTGGCTGCTCTATCCACTGCCTACTTAGCGGTCCAACATCAAAAGCTGAAAAATGCAAAAAAAAAGAAAAATTGCCGGTGAAACTGCAAACCTGTTAGTACAGCCTCCTTCCCTTTAAAGTGGATAATAAATTCAACATTCTGCGTCCTTCTGTGCGTCTAAAAACAAGCTTAGGAACCCTCCTTCTCACTGTTACGGGAGCAAAGACTCCTCCTTGGGTGCCCGTGGCAGGCTATTTCTGCCAAAATGGATCTACCACAAGGCAGGAATTACGCGAAATTATGGACCGGGGGTGGCAAGACACAAAGGGGAGGGATGGCGAGGCAGGCGGGACGGGGCAGCGAAGAGCAGGGAGGCACCGAGAATCTCAGAGCTGGGAGCGCTGGGCAGCGCCGAGGGCATTGCCGAGGCCTGGGCTTTTTCTTGCACTCTGGACTTTGGTTATTGAGAGCCAGCCTCCACCCAGCGCTGCAACTGGGAAAGCAATGGGCTAAGTTCCCAACCCTGCTGAGGGGGTGCAAGGGGCTCTATTTCTAACAGTCACGAACTCCTCCTTGACCCATAGGAAGGCCAGGGCCTTTCTCTGATTAGGATCAGATTCCTGTGCCCCGGTTTCACAAACGTGGCTAGCAGCATCCCCAGCTCCTGACCAAGCACGCAAAGTGACAACTGCATGCTGGGCACAGGACGGCTGTTATTTCACTGCACATAAAATGCAAAGACTCAGAAGCCTCAAGCCCATAAACACAATGCGGAGAGCACTGAAAGGGCCTTCAAATAACCCCTAAGTACTTCTCCATCTCCAGTGTGTCCTATCTCTCCTCCATGGTTCTAAAGTATCTGAATTCCTCTTAGAAAGGAGCTGAACCATGGGCTGTGAGTGCATGCCCGACCACCTGAGATGGCATCCTTCCACTTCAGGGAGAGGGCTGACGAAGTCGAAGAAACCTCAGAGACAGCATGGAGCCTGCAAGGCCAGACGTGACGTAAATGCTAGCGGCTGGCTTTTGGGCTAGCTTCAGAAGCTTTTCTAAAGCCCTCTCACAGTTGGTGACTTCCCTACAGCCTCCGCCTTTGCCCCATTCGGAGTGCTTTGCCATTTCCTTCTCCAGCTCATTTCACAGACGAGGAAACTGAGGCAAACAGAGTTAAGTGACTGGCCCAGGGTCACCCAGCTAAGCGTCTGAGGCCAGATTTGAACTGAGGAAGAGGAGGCCTCCTGACTCCAGACCCAGCACTCTACCCGCTGCGTCACCTAGCTGCCCCAAAGGAGTTAGTCTGTGGGACAGAGTTTTCAGCTTCAAGCTAAACTTCTGATCACTCTTTCTTAATGAGGAATGGAGGATCCCAAGCTTAATATTCAAAATTTTACTTCTCAGCAAATGCCAATTCCACAGTGTACACACAGAGCAAACAAGTCCGTTGGTCCAAGTCTAGAGCAAAGCAGAAAGCAGAAAGGGGCCAAACAAATGAGCGCACATACTAGACGATGCAGAGCGAAGGAGCTCGCCCACTGGGAGGGATGTCACTCAGCTCAGTCAGCAGTCCCAGATATCACCCAAGGGAAACTCCCCAGCCTCTGGTGTGTCCTGAGAATAACGACGCGACGTTGGTTGGGCCTCCCTCCAGAGCTGGAAGCCAGAAGATCCCAGATCTCTCCTGTCCCTCCAGTTTTCTGCCACTCCACGCACCCCTCCTGGAGATGTAGGGGACTGATCTCCACCAGTGAGGACGGACCCAGACCCAGGGGCTTCTAAGGCTCCTTGCAAGACTGCAGCTACCCTGGAAATTGGCCTGCTCTAGGTAAAGGCTAGATTCTGTGAGGACGTGATCTAAGCAATCCCTCCTTTCTATCCATGTGGTCGGACTCCAGGGTTCTTGAACCTGGGATAACTACAGGAGCCCGGAGCACTGGGGTTTGGGGGCACCCAGCCTGGCAGGCCTCTGCCACATGGGTTTCTATGGTAACCCTGACTACACCAGCCTGCCACTGACTGCCCTCCCTCCTGCTGGCAGCTCACCCGGACAAGCGCAATCTCAGGACTCTGCTTTGCTAAGTTTTGCCCTGCACAGCTGCCCCTCCCCATCCCACAGCAGCTGCATTTGGCTCTATTTTTCTGTCCCTTGTAGGTCTTTGAACTGATTCCAGGACAGTGGAGATTGCGAGTGAGGAGCGAAGCGGGTGCAAAGGGAGTTCTACGTCTGCGAACAGCCCTTTTTCTTCCCGATCACTTTTTAAATTTTTTCATTTTAAGTATGAACTGAATCATCACCAAACATGACCATTTTAAAAGATGACGAACACGTCTGTCACAGTGGGAGCTGGTTTTAAAGCCAATGTGACTGTAACAGAACCGTCCGCATCCCGCCGCCTTTTGGTTTTCTTCTGGGCGTCTGAAAAGATGCTCCATTCAATTTGTTTCAAAACCTCTCTCCCTTCCCAGCCTTCTCAGGCTCTCCGCCGGCAGGAGAATCGGACGGACAGACGCTGTGTGACCTCCCCTTTAAGCTGGGCACGGCCTCCGGACTTCTCAGGGAAAGGCAGGACATGACTGCAGTGGAGGGTGGATGGGGGAGAGACAGCTCCTCCCAGAAGGGCCATGTAAGGAGGGCGCCCAGGGCAGGGCTCTTCATTTCTGAATGCCCCGCTCTCCTCTGCACTTCATCATGGCCCCCACACGGACCCTCCCAGCCCCAACCCCTTCCACCTTTTTATGTGCCATCTTCCCCATTAGACGGGGAGCTCCTCGAGGGCAGGGACTGGTGTTTGCCCCTGCTCTCACTACAGTGCCTGACACACGGCAGGCACTTAATACATGTTTAATACTGACTGAACAGAGCTCCACGGCAGTGAGATGGATCATGGGTATCCATGCCACCCCTCGAGCCCTATGCCTCTCCTGCTCTCTTCTGTTTTGACTTCCTTCTTGTCTTCTGCAGAATGGAAGCCAGCAGGAGGGAGGAAGGGAGGAGGGAGGGAGGAAAGAAGGGAGGGAGGGGGGAGGAAGACGGGAGGGGGGAGGAAGACGGGAGGAAGGAGGAAGAAAGGGAGGGAAGAAGGGGGTAGGAAAGAAGGGAGGAAGGAGGAAGGAGGAAGAAAGGGAGGGAGGAAGGGGGGAGGAAAGAAGGGAGGAAGGGGGGAGGAAGAGAGAGAAGGAGGAAGGAGGAAGAAAGGAAGGGAGGAAGGGGGGAGGAAAGAAAGGAGGAAGGAGGAAGAAAGGGAGGGAGGGAGGGGGGAGGAAGAGAGGAGGAAAAGAGGGAGGGAAGGTAAGGATTCATTAAGTGCCTACTATGTGCCAGGCACTTTATAAATATTATTTTATACTTACAAGCCTTACCTGGCAGGTAAGGGCTCTTATTATTGTCCCCATGTTCCAGATGAGGAAACTGAGGCAGACAAAGATGAATGGTTTACCAGGGCCACCCAGATGGTGTCTGCAGCCCCACAAGGAGTCGGCTCGTCCTGCCTCCAGGCCCCCCCCATGCACTGCGGCGCCCCCTGGCGGCCCCACAAGGAGTCGGCCCGTCCTGCCTCCAGGCCCCCTCCCCATGCACTGCGGCGCCCCCTGGCGGCCCCACAAGGAGTCGGCCCGTCCTGCCTCCAGGCCCCCCCCATGCACTGCGGCGCCCCCTGGCGGCCCCACAAGGAGTCGGCCCGTCCTGCCTCCAGGCCCCCTCCCCATGCACTGCGGCGCCCCCTGGCGGCCCCACAAGGAGTCGGCCCGTCCTGCCTCCAGGCCCCCTCCCCATGCACTGCGGCGCCCCCTGGCGGCCCCACAAGGAGCCGGCCCGTCCTGCCTCCAGGCCCCCCCCATGCACTGCGGCGCCCCCTGGCGGCCCCACAAGGAGTCGGCCCGTCCTGCCTCCAGGCCCCCTCCCCATGCACTGCGGCGCCCCCTGGCGGCCCCTGCTAATAAAGGCCCAAACATAAAACTGCCTGGAGTCCCAAGCCCTTCTCAACCTCCCCCCACTCCTTCCAGTCGTCTCACCCTTTCCTCCCCGACACGTCCTCCTGGCTGCTCCAGACTCCGGGCCTTTGCCCCGGCCGTCCCCCATGCTCGTCCCCTCCGCCTCAAGTCCCGCCTTCCCCACCTCCCATAGCGCCAGTCCCTCCCCTCTGCAGATCGCTTCCCATTTATCCCATCTACCCCTGGTTTGTAGAGTTGTTTGCGCGTTCTTCCTCCACGCCGTTAGACTGTGAGCTCCTTGAGGACGGGCACACAGGAGGCGCCTAATCAATGCCTGTGGACTCAAATCCCCCTAGTCTCCCGGACCGCAGTTTCCCCTGGTCGGCCGGCTGCTTCGCACACGCACAGCGAGGCTCAGCGGGCACGCGCGCTCCAGGGCGGAGCTCGAAGTCGGGGTCGCGCGCGGCGGACGGACTACGATTCCCAGAAGACTTTTCGCGCGACGCCAACGCTCCCTCGGTCGAGGCTGGAGGAAGGCGGGGCGCGTGACGTAACCTCCGGTTCCGACCTCTCGCCGCGTCCTGGACGCGCGCTCTCGCGCCTGTCTCGGTTCCTTCCTCAGCCGCCCGCCGCTGGGGTTCGAGCCCGCGTCCCAGGTCTGGGTGAGTGGGAGCCGGGGGCCAGGGACCCGGCGGCGACGGAAGCGCGCAGGGGGCGGGACGTCCGGCGCCGGCTGTCGGAGCCTTTGGGGGAGGGAGGACGCCCTAGGAGCGGAATGGAGCGTCTGAGGGAGGAGCTGCGCCTGCGCACCTCCCTGGCCCCGCCCTCTCCGCGGCCCCATTGGCTCCTACGTCTCTCCAGCCCCGCCCCCCCCCCGTAGTTGGGCGGGGCCGGAACTTCAGCCTCCAATGGGGGGCGGCCGAGGATTTTCCTGAGGGTGGGGGTAGGAGTGGCATGTGGACCTGAAGGGTCTTCCTTCTCTCCCTCTCCTGCTGGGGCTCCCCACTGCCCCGCTGCCTCCTGGCATCGAAAGGAAACTGAGGCCCAGAGAGAGGAAGGGGCAGGGCCGGCACTGGTGCCCCCCACCTGCAGTGACCCCCCCCACTTGCTGTGCCCCTCCGTCTGTGATTCCCCCCCTTTCTCCCCCCTCCCCGCCTCCCCCCCGTGGCCTTCCCACACCTGCTGTACCCCCCACCATCTGTGCCCCCCCACTATCTTTGGCTCCCCCCCGCCTGCCATACCCCCCCACCATCTGTGACCCCCCCATCCCCCCTGCTCTCCCTGGAGCCTGGCGCCTCCCCAGGGCACAGTTGGCAGACCCTCCTTCGGGAAGCCTGCCTAGATTCCTTCCCTGGTCCTGGGGGCCAGGCCGCTTTGTGTCCCCTTTGTACTCCCAGGAGGCTTCAGGTTCCGGCCCTCGGACCCTGGAGGCAGCCAGCCCGTGACCTCCGTTTGACCTGCGCCTGGGCAGGAGCTGAGAATGGCTCCCGTGCTCCTGATGCCCGGCAGCCCACAGGTGAGCTGGGGTGGGATGGCCCGGGAGGCCAGCAGGCAGGCAGGCCGGGGGTCCGGGCATCTCCTTCCGCACTCCCACAGAATCAGGGCTTTCCTGGTGTCACCGTGGGGGTCCTTCAGGGTGGGGGCGAGCCAGGAAGACCCGGAGCTGACTTCCAACATTGTCTCTATTTTGCAGAGGAGGGGAGACTCACTCAGAATTGCTCTAGTCAGAACTGGGTGACCGTGGGCCAGTCTCCCTGTCTGCCTCAGTTTCCTTATCCGTAAAATAGGGATGATGCAGTAAGCCGTATAAAGGGCTTCGCGCACCCAAGGGTCCTTAGTAGTTGTGGAGGCGGCTGAGCACCCACCTGGAGGGAGGGATGTCACCCCCAGGCCGGATACTTAATCAGGGAGGCCTGGAGGACCCGTGGAATCCTGTTGACCAAAGGCTTACCACGGTGCCTGGTATACAGTGGGTGCTTAATCAGTGCTTATTTCAGGGGAAGGGTGAGGTCTGGTTAGGAACGGAGAAGTTCTGGTAGTGAGAGGCTTGTCTGTGGATAGAGAGCATCTGGGGCAGGGTGAAAGAAGGAGGGGGCAGATGGCCCACCTGGCTCGTGGTGGCCACCCACTCGCCCTGGCCCGGTGGAAGCCCTGCGAGGGCAGGCCTCTCCCTGTTCACCGGGAGTGTCCAGGAAAAGTTGTTCCTTCCTCTTTGGTGGAAATGTGGCAACGTTGTGAGAAACCCTCCTCACGGGCGGCCTTCGCCACCCCGTGGGGACGATGCCGAGTCCCCACCCCTCCATCACACAGCCATAGACCCTTGTGGTCCACACCGCCCCTTACGCCTCCGGATCAGAACGGGGGCAGGTAGCAGCCTCCGTGGTCTTGCAGGCCTCCGTGACCTTCCAAGACGTGGCCGTGGACTTCACCGTGGAGGAGTGGGGGCGCCTGGCACCTGCCCAGAAGGAGCTGTACCGGGAGGTGATGCTGGAGAACTACGGGCACCTGGTCTGCCTGGGTGAGGAGCCCCACCTAGGATCTGCCCCTTTCCCCATCCCCACCCTGAGGACTTGCGGGGTCCTGCTTCGGGAGCGGACGCCTCCTTCTGAGCCCTAGTCTTTGCTGGCGCCGTCAGCCTCAGGCTTCCCCATGACCCAAGAGCGGGGCAGCGTCCGCTTTGGGGCGCTTGGGGTCTTCCTGCATTCCCAGCGGCCCCCCGCATCTTCTCTTTCCCAACGAGCAGGGCTTGTGGTGTCCAGTCCTGATGTGATCAGCCAGCTGGAGCGAGGGGACGCGCCGTGGACGGCAGCCAGAGACCCCCCGAGAAGAAGCCGCCCTGGTGAGTGAGGGAGCCTGGAAGAAGAGAGCCAGGCATGGATGCGCTTTGACTGTGCGGGCCTCAGGGTGGGCAGCTCCCCTGGGACGGAGGGGCCTGAGCTCACCCTTCTCCTCCCCTCCCTCGTCACTTGTTCGTATAGGGTGTGAGGCATTGTAAAACCCTAATTTCTGCTTGATGGCTGTCCAGTTTTCCCAGCATTTTGTCCAATAGCGACATCTTCCTCTAGTGGCTGGGGACTGAGGTTTATCAGTCTCTAGGTTCCTGTGCCCATTTGCTTCTGTGTGTCGTAGACTTAATCTGTTCCCTTGATTGAACTCTGTTTTTTAATCAGTCCCGAATCATTTTGATGATTACTTTTTTGGAGTGGAATTTGAGATCTGGTCCTGCCAGGCCCCCCTTCTTTCCCAATTTTTTCTTGAACTTTCGTTTCTCCAGATGAGTTTTTTTTCCTTCCCCTAGCTTTATAAAGTAATCCTTTGACAGTTTGATTGGTATAGTGCTGAATAAGTTAATAAATTAAGGTAGTACTGTCATTCTTATTACATTGGCTCAACTTACCTGTGATTAGTTAATATTCCTCTTTATTATTTAGGTCTTTGTTTACGTAAAATGTTTTATAATTGTATCAATATAGTTTCCATGTGTGTTGGCAGGTAGATTCCCAAGGATTTTAAGCATTCTGTCATCACGTTACCTGAACTTTCTCTTTCTAACTCTCCCTGATGGGCTTTGGTTTTGGGTTTTTTGTTTTTGTTTCGTTTTGGTATTATGAAGAAATGCCGCTGCTGATTTTATAGGCTGCAACTTCACTAGAGTTATCGTTCCAAACATTTTCAGTGGACTCTTGAGTAAATCTTCATGTCGCCTGTAAAAAGCGATGACTCTGTTTTCTTTGCCTGTGATCATTGCACCAGTTTCTTGTCACTGTCTTATTGCTGGAGGTAGCTCTCCATCAGAGTCACGGGGACACCAGACAGCTTTGCTTTACCCCTGACCCTTCTGAAAAGGTCTCTGGTTTAACCCCATTATAGATAGCACTGGCTTTTGGTTTTAGATAGATGGACTCATCCTGTGAAGGAAAAATCTATTTATTCCCATTTTCAGTGTTTAAAAAATTTGTTTTTAATGTGGCTTATTTTGTTTTGCTTTATTCTATCAACAGGCATTGATTTTCTCTTCCACCTCCTCTTCCCCTCCGTGGAAAACAAAACAGAACACAACTCTGGTAACACACACGCATAGTCAAGCAAAATGAGTGCCCTTTTTGGTCCCGTCCCAGTCTGCACGTAGGCCGCTCCTCCTCTGTCCACAGGCAGGGAGCCACGGGCCCCGTGGGGCTTTGGAGTCGAGGTTGGTCCCTGGGTTGTTCTAAGTCTGAGGTCTTTGCTTTGGCTAAAGCATCTGGGCCTTTATGTCCTTGGATCCTGCTTTCCCATCCTTTCTGCCCATTCACGTTGACCATTGTCAATCCATCCTTCTTCCTCCTCTTTGTAAGGAAGGTGCTCTCCGCTGCAGTGCTCAAAGTTTGGGCCGGTCTGGTTCTGCTCCCCTGCCCCACTTATCTTTGCCTCGGGCAGAACCCAATTCCAGAGTCTTTTTCCTTTTTGACCCTTCTAGAACTAATCCCTCCTTTAATCTACCCTCTTATCGTTTCCCTTCTTTTCATTGTCCTCCTGTTTCTCTTTTGAGTGAAATGTATTTCTGTTCTCAACTTTGTGTGTGAGTGTGTGTGTGGGGGGACTAAGTGGGTATGTTTGTGTGAGTGTGTAGGTGTGTAAGAGTATGTGTGTATGGGTGGTGGGTGGGTTGAGGTGTGAGTGTGTTTTCTTCCTTCCTTGACTAGTTCAGAGGAGAGTGAGGTTCTCCCCAGCCCTTCCCCCTTGTTTGTACTGAAGTTGTGAGATAATCGGTCTTTATGATAGGATTCTTTTTTTTTTTTTTTCTTCATTCTTCTCTTCCACTCTCTGACTTCAGACTTGATGCTCTGACCAAGCTCTGGGTGCTTCCAAAGGGAATGTCTGGGCTGAATTTGTCTCCTCTCGGGCTCAGCTCCTTTCTTGGAGATCAAGGGTTGTGTTGCTCCAGGATCTCGGGCAGAGTTCGAGCTGGAGATCTCCACGCTTCAGCGCTCCCAGAGTGGTTTGATCCAGGGCAGAGTGTGATCACTGCCCCCGAGTCTGAGCTCTGCCAGTCTCTAACTGGAGTTTGTGTCTGAGCAGCACAACTGTGGGCTTGCCCCTAGTTGGAGTTCCAGTAGACTGCTCCTGGGCTTAGCTCCTGTCAGTCCATTGAGAAGCCGTGCTTATTCCAGTGCAGGCCTCAGTCTAGGCTGGAGGCTGAAACTGAGAACAAGCTCTGTTCCTGGGGTCTGAGCCTTCAGCCTCTGCTGGCTTCTGGACTTGCTCCTCCCACGGCCTGGGCCCGTGATAGCTGCCACCGCCTAGGGTAGATCCCCTCCTCGGTCTGCGTCTGTGACCTGAAACTGAATAGGGAGGTACGTGTGGCCTTGCTCCTGCCGTGGGCTCACGGTTGTGCCCTTTTGTGTGGCTCTGGCGCCTCTACCTGCCCTGGTCCACGACTTCCAATGCCAGGCATGGCCCTTCGCTGGACCCTGTCGTCCCTCATGTCCACCGACCCCTCAGTCTCAAGTCCAGTCTGGTTTTCCTGGTTGGGGTCTGTCCTGGAGACATTTCCTCGAGCTTTGTGGAGGAGCCCACCTGTTCTCCGGCTGCTCCCCAGTCTTGGCGGGTCTTGTGTTTCACCACAAGCTTTTCCTGCCTATCTCCATAAAATCAGTTGGTTTTTGATGCATGTCTCTGTTATTAACACGTTCTAGGCTGTGCGTGGTTTTCCTAATACGCAATACTGCCCTCCTGCTCTAAATGCAGCCTGGTAATAGCGTATAACCTTTTTACTATCCCTCCATTGAATATGAATCCACACTGTAGCCTTTTTGTTGGTATTTATCATTTTTTGATAGTGTTCATGAGAGATACTGGTTTATAGTTTTCTTTCTGTTTTGATTGTTCCTGGTTTGTGTGTCACAAAAGGAATGTTGGATCCCTTCTCCCAACCCTTTTCCCCACACAACAATGGAATTAAGTTTTCTTTGAATGTTTCATAGAATTCACTTGTAAATCCATCTGGTTGTGGTTTTTTTTTCTTTTTGACTTCATTTATAGTTTAATCAGTTCCTTTTTCTGAGATTAGGATTATTTAAATTCTCTCTTTTTGGTTCTGTTAATTTAGACATTTTATATTTTTGTAAATACCCATTTCATTTAAATTGTCAGTTTTATTGGCAAAATAATTTCTAATAATTTTCTCCTTTTCTTAATTTGTTGTTAATTCTCTTTTTAAAAATTTTGATGCTGATAATTTAGTTTTTCTTTCTTTCATTTAATCAAGTTAGCTAACAGTTTATCTATTTAATATCCCTCTCTGAAAAACCATTTCTTCTTTTTATTTAGTAACTCAGTGGTTTGGTTTTTTTTTTGTTTTTTTTTTAGCTTTAAGTTTTGTTCACCTCTGGCTTTGATTTTCTGAATTTCTGTTTCCATATTTGAAGTTTTAGAAAATATGTTGACTTCTAGGTTTTGGGTTTTTTTTTTTTTTTTTTTTTAAGTTTTGTGTCCAATTTATTGATCTATTGTTTATCTCTTTTGTTGATCAAAGTGACTAGAGATACACTTTCCCCTAAGGATTACTTTGGCTCTGTCCCCCAAATTTGGGTAGGTTGTCTCATTATTGTCATTATCTTTAATAAAGTTACCTTTTATTTCTATGATTTGTTCTTTGACCCGCTAGTTCTTTAGGATTAATTTATTTAGACTACAATGAATCCTTTCTACAGTGGCCCTAATTGTGTATAATTTTTATTTCACTGTGGTCCATAAAGAATGTGTTTAATATTTCTTCTTTTCTGCATTTGGTTGTGAAGTTTTTATGCCCTAATTGATGGTGCCATTCATAGCTCAGAAATATGTGTACATGTTGGGCAGTTTGGTGGCACAGTGGATGGAGTGCTGGGCCCGGAGCTGCGAAGACCTGAGTTCAAAGGCAGCTTCAGATACTTCCTGGCTGTGTGACTAAGCAAGTCATCGCCTCAGTTTCCTTAACTGTAAAGTGGGGATAATAATAGCACCTACTCCACAGCATTGTTTGGAGAATCAAGTGAGATAATATTTGTAAAGTGTTTAACAATGCCTAACACATAGTAGGTATTTAATAAATACTTACTCCCCCTGCCCTTCCCTTTTCCCATTCAGTAACTGAGTGGTAGGTGGTGTAGTAGACAGAGCACTGGGCCTGGAGTCAGGAAGATTCACCTTGTTGAGTTCAAATCTGGCCTCAGATACTTAACTAACTCTGTGACCCTGGGCAAGTCACTTCTCCCTGTTTGCCTTAGCTTCCTCATTTGTAAAATGAGCTGGAGAAGGAAATGGCAAACCCCTCCAGAATCTCTGCCAAGAAAACTCCAAATGGGGTTACAACTGAAGTGACTGAATCGTCACAGATCCCCTACAGCTAACTTTTCTAGAATCCTATTCAGGTCCTTAACTTAGTAGTTTTTGGTTAGATTTGTCTAGGGCTGAAAGAGTTGAACTTACATCCTTTATCAGAGAGTTTTACATGGTCTCATTTGGCCTTTTAAAACAGCATTTAGATGCTACACCACTTGGCACTCCTATGTTTAGTATCGATGTCAGTTGTCTTTCAGCCAAAAGGACGTTCTCTGTTGACCTCTTTTAATCATCCGTCCTTGCCGTCTCCTTGTTTAATGCGTGATTGCCACTCCTCCTTGTTGTGAGTTCAGCTGAAGTGTCACAGACTGGCGCTGGCCCTTCTTTTTATTCTCTCTGAGTCATTATCTGTCAGGTGTCTTTCTTGTAAATGGCGCCCTGTTGATTTCTGCTTTCTAATACATTCTGTTGCCCTCTTCCATTTTCTGAGTGAGTTTATCACATTCACATTCACAGTTGTGATTGTTGATTATTTCCCTCCATCTTATTTTTTTTGAGGGGGGCTAGGCAATGAGGTTAAGTGACTTGGCCAGGGTCACACGGCTAGTAAGTGTCAGGTGTCTGAGGCTGGATTTGAACTCAGGTCCTCCTGACTCCAGGGCCGGGCTCTATCTGCTGCGCCACCTGGCTGCCCCTTCTCTATCCTATTTTCTTAGATTTTTCCCCCCTTTTTGCCCCTTGTCTCCCTCTTAACAAAGCAGACGTTAAAGGGAAGGGATGGAATAAGCAGTTTATACTGTGCCTGATATGTGCCAGGCCCTGGCCTAAGTGCTTTTTACAGACATTTTCTCATTTGGTCCTCGCAGCAGTCCTGCGAGGTGGGTGATTTTATTATCCCTGTCTTACAGATTAGGACAGTGGGGCAAACAGGGTTAGGTGGCTTGGCCAGGGTCACACAGCTAGGAGGTGTCTGAGACCAGATTTGAACTCAGAAAGAGGAGTTCCGCCCGGTGCTCCATGCCTTGTGGCGCCCCTTGGCTGCTGGTGAGACCAGAGGATGCTCAGCCCCAGTGATGTGGATGCCAGGCATTGGGCCACTGCCCCTGGCCCTGCCCCAGCCGTGGCTTCTTGCCTTTTCTTTTCACACGGAGTTTGTTTGCTTGTCACCGATGTTCTCTGACCCTCCTCCCCATGCCCAAGAGTTAAATGTGTGTGTGTATGTGTATGTGTGTGTGGTCTGTGTGTGTATGTTGTGTATGTGTGTGTATGTATGTAGTGTGTGTATGGTGTGTGGTGTGTGTGTTTTGTATATGTGTATGTATGTGTGTAGTGTGTATGGTGAGTGTGTGGTGTGTGTGGTGT
>NW_020954790.1:793326-793608 GCF_900497805.2 Vombatus ursinus
TGTGTGTTGTATATGTGTATGTGTGTAGTGTGTGTATAGTGAGTGTGTGGTGTATGTTGTGTGTGTGTTGTATATGTGTATGTATGTGTGTTGTGTGTGTATGGTGTGTGTGTGGTGTGTGTATGGTGTGTGTGGTGTGTGTGTGGTGGGTGTATGTTGTGTGTGTGTATGTGTGTAGTGTGTATGGTGAGTGTGTGGTGTGTGTATGGTGTATGTGTGTGTATGGGGTGTGTGTGGTGTGTTGTATATGTGTGTGTATGTGTGGAGTGTGTGGTGAGTGTG
>NW_020954790.1:793708-805683 GCF_900497805.2 Vombatus ursinus
TGTGTGTGTGTGTGTGTGTGTGTGTGGCGAGGTTGCTGTCTCGGGGTTCAGATGCTGCTTTTCTTCCCTAGTCCCCTCCTCCCCTCTCTCCCTTTCTCTTCTGGAGGTTGGCAGATTCTGAGAAGCCACTCTGGGCCCTCTTTCTGTCTGCTGTGTCATCTCCCCTGTGGAGTGTGAACACTCCATGCTGGTAGTTCACTCATCACTCAGTCAGCATCTATTAAGCGCCTGTTGTGTGCCAGGCACTGTACCTTTGGATGTTTCTATGCTTGTGTTTCAGAGTTTCTTCTCAGCTCTCATGCTCTTGTTCCATAGTTCTTTCCTTGAGCGTCCTCGTTTATAAAATCATTTTAAATCCTTTTTTAAAAAAATAACATTTTCTTTTAGGAATTTTAGTTGAGCTGGTGCCCACGTCTTGTTTTTCTTTAATCCTTTGCTCCTTATGGACGTTTTGGAGCTTTTCTCTTTCCGGGTTTGTGTCTGGGAGCCTCTGCAGCCGCTACCGCTCTTCATGGTGGGGACTTTCTTTGTTTGCTCATTCTTCTGGCTTTGTTCCTGAAATGGGACTTTACCTCAGGTCTGGGCTTTGTGCGTTTCTGAAGGAATGACAGAACTTGGTCCTGCCTTGCGTTCTCTTTGGCACTTCTGCAGCGCTCCCTAGGTGTTCGGTGCTGGCTTCTCCAGGGATCTCTGGGCGGCTCGGGTTGGGGACCCGCAGCTTTTCCTTGTGCCCTCAGCAGTTTAACTGAGGGCAGTCTGGTTCCTGTCCTCCTGATCTGAGCTTTGTGTGCTCCTGAGCTCAGTTTAGGTCAGGGCATCACAACTGCAGGCTTTCCCTTGGTTGGAGCTCCAGAAGTCTGCTGCTGTGTTGTTGTCCCCCTACCCTGTCAGCCAGCTGGAAGGCACTGCAGGTTCAGGTCACACGGTGGCCAGCACAGGCCCAGACCAGGCTTGGGACTGAATTTGGGTCCCCCCCTTCGTAGTCAGAGCCACATAGCCCTAGCTGCTGCTTCTGGCCCAGGACACACTTTCAGGCTGGGTCTTTGCTGGATCCACGAGGCCCACAGCCTGTCCACAGGTTGGCCTTTCTCTACCCAAGTCTGTGAGCAGGGTCAGAACCAGACAGCTGTAGGCTGGCTTCTGAGATAGCTCCCCACAGGATGTGTGATGGCCCCTTTGGGCAACCCAGCAGCCTCTGCCACCCCTCCTCCCCAAGTTCGCCTCTTCCCTGGGGATGCTCCTGGGACTACCCAGTCGCCACTCAGCCTGGGGGGTGGGGAGAGCTGAGCTGTCCCATCACAACCCCCCCCCCCAAAGTCCTCCTTCTCCTCCTTTTTCTCCTCCTCCCCAGGGATGCTTCTGGGACTAGGTGATCTCAGAATTCCCCGCTGCCTTTAAATCTTTGATCCTAATTATCAAATATTCATTCTTCACCTTGAATTCAAGTGGTCTCCCTGGAGCTCTAGCCTCTTCTCCAGATCAGCCATTTGGAACTGATCAGATCAGTCTACTGAGAGGTTATGGAGGTCGGTGGGGACTGACGAAAGGGCAGTGGAGCTGGAGTCCAAAGATGTGGTTTTCAGTTCAGTTTGAAGTGTTACCATTGTGACCTTGAGCAAGTCATCAAATCAAGCTGAGCAAAGAGAATCACACAAGGTGTGGTGACTTTGAATGTGAAAGCTCTTATGAGCTGAGTGAATGATTGCGCAGAGTGGTGTATATGGCTATAAGAATCATTTTTATATTGGCAACTTGAAGGTTTTACAGAAATGTTCCTCATAGCCACCCTAAAAACATAGTGTCATATTCTTATTATTTATTCTACCCTGTAAAGTTTAATGATCATTTTTCTCAGTGGATGAGTGATGGTGAAAAAATTTTTGTTAACTGAATTGGGTGAGACAGAAGCTGGAAGAATGGGGAATATTTATATTTTGCATTTTCTTTCAGATGGTGACATTAGAACTGGAACCAGTGAGTCAGCTCCAAAGCTGGGCCCTTCTGTGGAAGAAGCATCCTTTGAGCGACTCACAAGGGGTGGTTCCTGTATCTCTAGTTTCAGAAAAGCTGGAGCATGTACTTCAAGGTTAGAGGGACAGCCAGACAATAAAGAACAAAATCTTCATAAACGTGATACCCACAGAAAGAGCTTCAGGCTACAGCCAGGCCGAAGAAGATATCACCGAATCTGCTTAAAGAAGATATTTTCCAAGTATAACGAGTGTGGGAAACCCTTTGATTATAATTCAGGTCTTATTGACTATCGACTCATTCATGCTGCAGAGAAACCTTTTGAATGTAATGAATGTGGCAAAGGCTTCCGCTGGAGCACCGAACTTACCGTCCACCAGAGAATTCATACTGGAGAAAAACCTTATGAATGTAATGACTGTGGGAAGGCCTTCCGCCAGAGCTCGCAACTGACTATACATAAGAGAATTCACACTGGAGAGAAACCTTACGAATGCCTTGAATGTGGGAAGGCCTTTCACCAGAGCGCAGGACTTACACAGCATCAGGCAATCCATTCTGGAGAAAAACCTTTTGAATGTAATGAATGTGGGAAAACCTTCCGCCGGAGTTCACAGCTTACAGGACATCAGAGAATTCATACTGGAGAGAAACCATATAAATGCAGTGAATGTGGAAAAGACTTCCGGCAAAGCTCACAGCTGACGATACATAAAAGAATTCACACTGGAGAGAAACCTTATGAATGTCGTGGATGTGGGAAGGCCTTCCACCAGAGTGCAGGACTTATGCAGCATCAGAAAATTCACACTGGAGAGAAGCCTTATGAGTGTAGTGAATGTGGGAAGGCCTTCCACCAGAGCTCACAGCTGACTGTCCATCAGAGAATTCACACTGGAGAAAAACCATATGTATGTAAGGAATGTGGGAAGGCCTTCCACTGGAGTTCACGGCTCACACAACACCAGAGAATCCACACTGGGGAGAAACCTTATGAATGTAATGACTGTGGAAAAGCCTTCCGCCAGAGTTCTCAACTCCTTGTACACCAGAGAATCCATACAGGAGAGAAACCTTACGAATGTAAGGAATGTGGGAAGGCCTTTCATCGAAGCACAGGCCTCACACAACATCAGAGAAGTCACACTGGAGAGAAACCTTACGAATGTAACGAATGTGGGAAAACCTTCCTGCAGAAGTCATGGCTTACTGTCCATCAGAGAATTCACACTGGAGAGAAACCTTATGGATGTAAGGAGTGTGGAAAGGCCTTCCGCAGGAGCTCACAGCTGACTCAACATCAGATAATTCATACTAGAGAAAAACCTTTTGAATGTCACGAATGTGGGAAGACTTTCCACCAGACTTCTCAGCTTATTCGGCATCAGATAATTCATACTGGAGAGAAACCGTATATTTGTAATCAGTGCGGGAAGGCTTTCCGACAGAGTAAACACCTTACTCGACATGAGATAATTCATACTGGAGAGAAACCCTATGAATGCAACGAATGTGGAAAGGCCTTCCGCCGGAGCATAGAACTTACACGACATCAGACAATTCATAGTGGAGGGAAACCTTTTGAATGTAATGAGTGTGGGAAAGCCTTCCGTCTGAGAACAAGACTCACTGAACATGTGAGAATTCACACTGAAGAGAAGCCTTATGAATGTAATGAGTGTGGGAAGGCCTTCCGCCAGAGTGCCGGACTCATACAGCACCAGAGAATTCACACTGGAGAGAAGCCTTATGGATGCAGTGTGTGTGGGAAGGCCTTCCGCCAGAGCTCACAGCTTATTCGACATCAGAGAATTCACACTGGAGAGAAGCCTTATGGATGCACCATCTGTGAGAATGCTCTCTGCCTGAGTAAACACCTTACTCCACAGTACACTACCCAAGTTGGAGAGAAGCCTTAGGAAGGTAAAAACCATATGAATGTAATGAACATGAGGATTTCAGCCAGAGTACACACTATTACTTTATTGTAGAGAACTTATACCAAAGGAGATCTTCTAGATGAAGCAAGTCACTATCCCCTTTCCCACAGTGGCCATTCCAAACCATTTCCTTTCTCACGCCTCAAGCCTTCCATTTCCTCCAGTGTCTACACTTTCCCCCCAAGATTGAGTCTCACTAAATTGAACCGATTTCTTAAGTTCCACAACCATACAGTTCTTATAAATGTCAATTGCTTTCTCTTAGGCCTTTTAGTGACAGAAAATCACAAAACCACCTAAGTAGAGACGTGGCCCTCGGGTCATCTTGTGCAATCTCTATGCTTGGAAAAACCTTAGCTCGAACATATAAAACAAGATGGAAATGTTTCCTCTCTCAGAGAGTGCCAGTGTTAGAGCCGTAAAGGACCTCCGAGGCCTCTAGTCCAACCTGTTCCTAGACAAGAACACCCTCGACAGCAGACCTGACAGTTGGTCATTCAAGCTTTGCTGGAAGACCTCTTGTGGGGGTGGAAACCTTTTTGTCTTTATGCACTCCATTTCTGCACAAGCTCCTCCTATTACTTGGTTCTGTCCTCTGGTGTCAAACAGAAAGAAGTCCACATTCTAGTCTTTCAAATACATGACTGTATCTATCATGTTCCCCCATTGCTCAAATACTTGACAATACTGATCCTGTTTCTCTCTCCCCCAACCCAGTATCCAATAATCTGCCTGCTCTCTGCGTGATCTCTGGCTCCACTGATTCCAGCCACCTGAACTGAACAGAATTCTCCAGATGGTATCTGACAAGGGCAGAGTTAAGTGCCAGATGCTATCGCTAGACGCTTTCTCTAATCTCACTACTAATCAAATGAATACAAACTCCAATCCTTGATAGTCTGGCCTATCTAACACTGGCCCATATCCCTTCTTTGCATCTTGTGTAATCATCTCCAGAATCCTTCTGGTATTAGTATTCCCACTTTGTAGACGAGGAAATCGAGGCTTGGAGAAGTTATGACTTGTCCATGGTAACATTAATGTTATGTCTTCGGTAAGTCACTACTCACCATTTCAATGCCTTGCAATCTCCTTTCCCAACCATTTTGATCTCTCAAAGCTCACTGGGAAACCTCTTTATTGCTGTTCAATCCAAATCGTCCTTTGCCTTTAGTAGGTATTTCACAGTGATGGTTGCCATTTCCTTTTTGATAATCTCTTCTCATCTTTGGAGAGAAGCAGCTTAGCTTAGCTCTCTTAGCTGACCAGTGTTATAAACAAAGAACATGGCTTGTAAAATCCCTTTCTAACAAACCTGTAAGGTAGGTGGGGCAAATATCCCCATTCTATAGATGACATCAGGAAAGGCATTGAAGGATTTCCTGTGGTCCAGCAGCTAGTCAGTGCTAACGTGGAATTCTGATCTAGCCTGGCATTCTTTTCACTGTATCATGCTGGTATTCCTCCTTTATCTTTCCTTCTTTGTCTCCTTTGCTGGGTCCTTGATCTTTTCCCAAGTCCGAGAGGGAAAGCTGGGTGCTCTCCAAGGTCCTATCCTTGACTGTCTTCTTTTTATAATCACCTTGATGTCAGAGGCCCAGGGACCAAGTCACCCCTTTCTCTTACTCGCTGTGACCTTGGCAAGTCACCTTCTGGGAGCCTGTTTCCTCTTCTGGAAATGGGGGTGGGGTGGACTAGACCCCAAGTCTGGGCTCTAAACAGATAACCCTATAAATCCAGCCCTGTGGCGCTGTCATTTCTGCCAGAAGGACCGTGATTCTCCCAGTGTCATTTCTTCCTGATAGCTGTCTCCCAGCTGTGTGGAAGGTTGGCATCTGGACGTGCTCAAGGGGATCTTTATTCAGTCTAATTCTGCTTTACCTTTGTCAGGTACTTAGCAATGTTGTTAACCCGTTCCTTTGGAATACTTGCTCATCCTTTGCCTTTGGAAACACCACACTCTCTTCTCTTTGCCTGCCTCTTGGAGGTCAGAAATAGCAGGGCGAGTTGCAAAGAGGCCAGTTTCAGCTGGATACCAGGAAAATGTTCTGAACTGGAGCCAGCCCAAAGGGGAATGGGCCGCCATTTAAAGCAGCAGCCACAGTGAGCCCCCGAGCATGGCTGCAGGAGCACTTGTCAGGCCCCTGTATGGGGGATTCTTGCACAGGGGCCGGCCCAGGAGGCTGTGTGCCAGGCCCTGGTGAGGCACATGCAGAAGTGATACAGCCCCTGCCCTACGATGCTTTACTTTCTCCTGGGGGATACAACTCGTTCACAGAAAAGCAAATACAGGATCTCACATTGGGGAGGCCCTCGCAACTGGGAAATGAGCAGGAAGGAGGTGGCAAATGAGCTGAGCCTTGGAGGGAGACAGGAGAGGAGGGGGAGGGGGACGGTCTTGTTCAGAGAACAGTTGAGTATCTACTCCAGTTTAGCGGAGCGTGGGCAGGAGGGAGTCGTGTCATCTCCTGGAAAGGTAGTGGGGGAGCCTCCAAATGCCAAAGAGGACCTGGCATTTTGTCCTTTGGGGAAAGGGGCCACTGCAGCTTTACCGGTGAGTGATGTGGCCAGATCAGTGCTTTAGCACTGTCTGTCTGGCAGCTCTTTTAGCAGTGGGATATGAGTGTCCAGTAACGGAGGGGATGGTCGAGCAAATGGTGATCTGTGGAGGTGATGGAATATGACATTGACAGAAATGACAAGACATGAAAATGCCCAGGAAGTGACGGAGTAGGGAAAGTAAAGGCGAGAAAGCAGTGTCCACACTGGCTGCAGATACACCGACCACCACCACAGAATCTGGAGAATCCCCAGAGGAAATAAAAAGAAGTAAAGGGGATATTTTTGGATGATTTTGTTAAATTTGGTGCACACTTAAAAAGTACATATTGGAAATGCAGAGGCCATGGCAGGACCGGGTCGTGTGTGTCAGTGTTTTTGTTGATTATGAAGTTTAGAATAAAGAAAAGCACTTTCCAGTTAAATGTGATTAATAAAATTCACTGTGACAGCCCAAGTTTTCAAATTAACGTTAAAAATAATGAGGAGAGGTTCCCCGAGCCTTGTTGCAGGGACCTCCAGGTGTCTCTGATGTGCCAGTGACGTCCCTAGTCTCAAAGCATGGAGCAACGCGTGATTATTCTGGACGGCACTGGGGACCTCTGGGGCTGCCTGAAACCAACAGCCACCTAAAGACCATGGAGTTTCCCGGTTACTAGTTTGTGATGAATGTCCTGGCAATTGCTTCATTTCCTGTTCATTTTGACACAGGTAAAGCCCTGGTCCCTTCCTGCAACCCCCAGAAGACTCCATCTCAGGAAAAAGACAGCACCCAGAGGGCAGATTGGCCTGAAGGCTGTGGAGAAGAAAGGAGATCTGGGGAAGCAGTAGTAATAGAAAGAGGCAGGTTTAGGCTTGCTCTCAGAAAAACTTCCTAACAACGAAAGCCGTCCCCAAATTGGGTGGGGTGTTTAAAGAGGAGCCGGGGCCACAGCTGATTTAGGTGGCTTAACCTCAACTGCACTTTCAGGGCTGCAGACAACCCTTCTACACCCCCCTATGTAGCCTGCTATCCCAAGCACCACAGCAGATCTTCCAAACCTTTTCGTCCCACATCTGCCATCGTCCACTTTCTCAGCTGAGAACCTTATCTCCTATTATTTCACTGAAAAAAAAAAAAACAAAACCAAAACATGCCGTTTGCCAACCTCTCATCTCACATCACTGAGAGGCTGTCTACCATCATCTCCCCCACCCTTGTTTAACGTGAAAGCTGACCGTTTCTGCCAGGGTGCAGCATGCATCCAGCATGCACAAGTGACCCCATTCCCTCCTGTCTTCTCCAGCATACTTCAACCTTTGTCATTCCTACTCTCACTAATCTTTCATTTTTCTACTGGCCATTTCCCTGCTGCTTACAAACATTCCCAAAAAACTCATTTCCTCCATGCCACTCACCACCATTCTATGGCCTTCCTTTTGTGGCTAAACTTAGGAAGCCAAATGCAGTAGATACCTCCGTTTCCTTCTCATTTTTCAATGCTGCAGTCTGCTTCTGACCTCATCCTCCCAACAAAACTGCTCGTGCTTTGTTTATTGCCAGATCCAGCTGCTTTTTTTCAGTCCTCATCCTTGACCTCTCTGCAGCCTTTGGCCCTGTCACTTACCTTCTTCTCAGTGCTGTGTTCTCTAGGTTTCTGTGACACTGTTCTTTCTTGGTTCTCCTGCCTGTCTGACCCTTCCTCGTCTGCTTTGCTATGTCCACAGGTCATTCATCCAGGTCACTACTGATAACTGTGGGCCTTGTCCTGAGCCCTCTTCTCCCTCCGTACTATTTCACTTGGTGATCTCAGCTCCCGTAAATTCAGTTATCTCTTTCAGGTGATTCTCGGCTCTACTTGTCCAGTCCTAACCTTACTCTTAATCTCCAGTCTCTCGTCTACAACTGCCTATCCTACATCTTGAGCTGAATGTCCCATAGACGTCTTCAACTCAGCCTGTCCAAAACTAAACTCATTCTCTTTTCCCCCTCTTCCTAACTTCCCTGTTGAGGCCAAAGAGTCCTTCCGGTGCCCTAGGATTGTAACCCAGATGGGGCCCTTGACTCCAGACTCTTAGCCCCACATCTGATCTGTTGCCAAAGCCTGTCGATTTCACTTCCAGCATCTCTCAACTCTCCCTTCTCTCCTCTGACCCTGCCCCACCCTGGTGCAAGCCCTCATCACCTCACACCTGGGTTATTCTATCTGCCTCAAGTCTGTCCCTGCTCCTGTCCACCTCCATTCAGCCTTCAAAGTGACTTTCCTAAAGTGCAGGTCTGACTGTGTCACCCCCCCCCCCCACCACCTCCAAAACTCCAGCAAATTTCTGTCGCCTTGAGGATCAGATATAGAATCCTCTATTTGGCTTTTAAAGCCCCACATAATCCGGACCTACTTTTATAATTACCTTACTCTCCTCCATGTACTGAGATCCAGTGACTCGGCCTCCTTGCTGTTCCTCACCAAGACGCTCCATCTCCTAACTCTGCAGTTTCACTGGCTATCCATTCCTCCCCCCCCCATTCTTGGAATTCAGTCCCTCCTCATCTCCATCTCCTTCCCTCGCTTCCTTCAAGACCCAGCTAAAATCCCCCCCTCTTCTGTAAGAAGCTTTTCCCAATTTCTCCTTAATGCCAGTGGCTTCCCTCTGTTGATTATCTCCAACTTATCCTGAGTTCAAATCCAACCTCAGATATGTGCTAGCTGTATGACCTTGGACAAGTCACTTCACCCTATTTGCCTCAGTTCCTCATCTGTAAAGTGAGCTGCAGAAGGGCATGGCAAACTCCTCCAGCGCCTTTGCTGAGCAAACCCCAAACGGGTCGTGAAGAGTCAGACACAACTGAAGCGCCTGAACGATACCCACGATCCTGTCTGTGTTTTGTTTGTGTATAGTTGTCTGCATGCTTCCTCCGTCAGACTGTGCGCTCCTTGAGGGCGGGCAGTCATGTCTTTGCCTTTGTACCCCACTGCTTAGCGCACTGCCTGGCGCATACTAGGTGCTTAATAAATGCTTGCTGACTGGCTGCTGTCGTCTCCTTCCTGCGTATGGTGAGAGTAGGTGAAATATTTGGCCTCGGATTCACAAGAATCATGGCATTTCAGATTTGGAAGGGATGTCATTGGCTGGCTGGACCCTCAGTCTAACACCCGGATGCTGGAAGATCACTTCTGCCCTGGAGCTTGCTTGGGAAGCAGCACCGGGCTCTGCCCCGAGGGTGCAGGACTCCTCTGAAGCCAGCCCTCCTTCCATTTACTTCCCTGCGGGCTACAGCCACTATTGCCTGCTGATCTGTCGTCTTCCCCGTTAGAATGCAAGCTTCCTGAGAGCAGAGGCTTTCTTTTTGCTTCTTTGTGTTTTCCCAGTGTTCTAGCATGTGCCTTGCACATAGTAGGTGCTTAGTAAATATTTCTTGCCTGCCTTGGCCATCTAGACCCATTGTTGGAGCCTGGAGAGTATGGGACTAGGCCGGAGACTGAGCATTGAGTGTGGAGAATGGCGAATTGGCGAGCCTGGCAGGACTGTAGTATGCGTGCAGGGGACGTGTGTGTAAGAAAGCTAGAAATGAGAAGGGACCAATGTGCAAAGTTCTAAGTGCCCAACAGCGGACTGAACATACATTTGATCCTGGGGTAAAAGGTGCCACGGAGTTGATACAGGTGAGGAAACTGAGGCAAACAGGGTGAAGTGACTTGTCCAGGGTCACACAGCTAGGAAGTGTCTGAGATCAGATATGAACTGGGGAAGATGAGTCTTCCTGACACAGGCCTGGAGCTGTACTCTGTGCACCATGGCGCCCCCTAGCTGCCCCTCCAGGTCCTGTGCTCTGTGCACCATGGCGCCCCCTAGTGGGCCTTCCATCTCTATAGTCTCTGATTATGGTCCAGTCAACCCTGGTCTCCTCGCTGTTGCTGACAATCCACCTCCCATGTCCAGGCCTTTGTCCTGGCTGTGCCCTGTGCCTGGAATGCACTAACTTTCTTCGATGATCTGCTGCCGATCGCTTGGCATCTTTTCTGCGTCCTCATGCATGTGCATTTCTGTCCTCCTCTCCCTCACTTTGGGGGTAGGGGAGTGTACCATGCCTATGCATACAGCAGGCGCCTAATAAAGGCTTGTTGCTCGATCCCAGGCCCGACTGTGTGCTCCGCACTGTGTCCTGGGCAGATCATCCAGATCCTCCTCAGGCCTTGGCTGTTAGCACAGACAACGAGGCTCCAGGGTCCTAAAACGCCGCCCCTCCCAGAGGCACGTTGCACTCCTCCCGGACCTGACCAATGGGAGCATCCGCTTGCCTTGCGGGCGTGGCCACTGCCCAGCGGCAAGAGCAGACTGCGCATGTGCGTCGGCAGCATCCTTGCTCCTCTCACCTGCCGGAAGTTGCCTGACTCCTCCGCCGCCGACCCCGCCCCAGTTCCGCCCTCGCCTTCGGCCTTGGCCTCCACTCGCTCCTGCCCCGGGATTCGGGACGAGGCCTAGGCCCAGCGGCATTGCTGCTGGAGGACAGAGCCAGAGCCCCAGAGGCCCCATGCGCGCGTCCCCCCTCCCTTTCGGGCTGAGACGGAAATGACGTCATCGGTGAGCCTGAACCCCGCCCGGAACTTGGGATTCCTCCAGGCTTTCTGGGAAATGTATTCCCGAGGCCGAGGCTGCACGTGCGCATGCCCGGAGCCGGCTGCCGAGGAGGGGCTTGGCCCCTGGCTGGGCTTAGGGGAGAAGCTTGCGGGAGCTGCCCCGCAAGGGAGGAGAGAGTAAAGGGTTAATTATTAAAAAGTTGTGAAAATAAAGGCGCTTCGTCCAAGTGGACTGCGAGCACGCGGAAAGGAGGAGGCTGTGGGCGAGGGGCGGGAGCAGAGGGACCCGGAGGAGAAGACTGGCGCGCCCCCCACCGTCCCCCTTCAGTAAGGAACGTAGCAGGATGCGCTTGAAAGTGGTAACTTGTCAATGTCGCTGTGCGCGGCTCAAAGGCTCCAACTCATCCGGGCTGTAGACGAGCGCTTCCATTTCTGGTTGCCTGACTGCAGGAACGTAGAACTGGCGACTTCACTTAAACAGGGGTTAATAAAAGGTCCTCGTTTTTTCCATCGGAAGCCCCAACGGCGATCGCCAAGGAGCCGCAGCACAAAACAAACCCCAGATTGCAGAAACACAGGCAGCCGTTTAAAGGCGCACATTTTATACCTCACTGAGTTACCAGAGGACAGAGGCTTGGCATGCCTTTAGAGCGAATTTCGTCTTCATCGGGTCACTTGATTTGTTAGCAAGCCTCTGTGAAGCACATACTAGGAGCGAGCAAAGTGCTGGCAATGTGAAATAAGCAAAAAGAAAGCCAGGCCCTGCCCCCAAAGAGCTCCTGTTCTAATCACAGAGCTATCTACTATACTGCCTCTTCATGGGGGAAATTCTACCTTGAGGTGTGCCTGGTCATACAGATCTCTATTACACTACCTCTTCATAGGGGAAAGTGTAACTTGGAGTGGGCCTAGTCACAGAGCTCTCTGTTACACTGCCTCTTCATAGGGG
>NW_020954790.1:805693-805998 GCF_900497805.2 Vombatus ursinus
TCTAACACAGGGTGGGCCTAGTCACAGAGCTCTCTGTTACACTGCCTTTTCAGAGGGGCAAGAGTACCTTGTGGTGGGTCAAGGCACAGAGCTCGCTATTACACTGACACTTCATACGTTCAAGTCTAACTTTGGGCGTGCCTAGTCACACAGCTCTCTGTTACACTGCTTCTTCACAGGGGCAAGTCCACCTTGGGGTGGGCCTATTCACATAGCTCTCTGTTACACTACATCTTCATAGGGGCAAGTCTACCTTACGGTGGGCCTAGTCACAGAGCTCTCTGTTACACTGCCTCTTCATAGGG
>NW_020954790.1:810998-851439 GCF_900497805.2 Vombatus ursinus
CTGGGCGGCTGGCTCTTCTTAGGCCTACAGCTGACCTCGTGGGGTCTGCCATGCACCCTGGGAGGTCAGTGCTACAGGGGTTATTATCTCCATTTCACAGATGAGGAAATGGAGGCAAACAGGTTAAGTACCTTCCCCTGGGTCATACAGGTAAGTGTCTGAAACGGAATTTGAACTTAGGTCTTCCTGACTCCAGGTCTGGCACTCTGTCCATTGAGCCACTGACCTGCCTTCACTCTGAGTTCTTTCCTTCTCTGTCTGGAGGTGGGTAGCACATTTCATCATAAGTCCTGTGAAATTGTGGTTGGTTATTTTTATCAATCTGATCTCCTAAGTCTTTTGAAGTTTCTTGTCTTTACGGTATCGTGTTATTGTATCAGTGGTTCTCTGGTTCTGCTGGGTTCGTTTTGCATCAGTGCATATGCTTCTTCCCAGGGTTCTCTCACTCTCCGCTTCATTTTTTGCAGTGCAGTAGTATTTCATCGCATGCATGTAACATGGCTAGCATAATAACCATTGCCCAGTTGATGGACATCCCCTTGGTTTCCAGTTTTGCACATAGAGGTCCTTTTCCTTTTTCTTTCCTCTCTTTGGATTATAGAACTAGTTGCAGTATTACCAGATTAAAGGGTATATGCATTTTAATACCTTTTGGGGTATAGTTCCGAATTGCTTTTCAGAATGACTGGACCAGTTCACATTTCTCCAAATAGTGCATTCATATCTCTTTTCCCACTGCTCTCTGGCTTTCTGGCCAACTTTGCCCATCTGATCCATGTGATGTAGAACCTCAAACTTGATTTAATTTGCTTTTGGAAGTGTTTTATAGCTTTTGTAATATGGTTATTGATAGCTTGAATCTCTTCCTCTGAAACCTTCCTATTCCTATCCATTTGATCTTTTATGAATTGGGGAATGGCTCTTTCAGATTTGACTCAGTTCCTTTTATATCAGAAATTAGACTTTTATCAGAGAACCTTGTTGCAAAGATTTCCTCCCCCCCCATTTTCTGCTATTCTAATTTTAGCTGGATTGATTTTGCTTGTGCACAAATTTTTCAACTTAATGTATGTAAAAATTTCCATTTTCCTCCTGTGGTCCTCACTATGTCCTATTAGATCGTGAACTTTTCTCTTATCCACATATATGACAGCTAATTCTTTGATGCTCCTTCAGTTTCTTTATGATGTCGCAATGTTTAAATGGTGTACTTATTTGGAACTTGTCTTGGTATGTGGTGTGATGTGTTGGTCTGTACCTAATTTTGCCGGCCTACTTTCCAGTTTTTCCCACAGTTTTTGTCCAAAGTGACTTCTTGCCCAGTCGTTGAGTTGTGTCTGACCCTTCCCGACTCCTTAGACCATAACACCCCAGGTTCTTCTGTCCTTCACTATCCACCAAAGTCTATTGTTTCCAATACACTATCTCTCCATCTCATCCTCTGCTGTCCCTTTCTCCTTTGACCTTCAATCTTTACCAGCATCAGGATCTTTTGTTTTTGTTTTGTTTTGTTTCTTTTTTTTCCTAGTTTTTTTAATATTTTCCCCAATTGCATATAAAAACAATTTTCAGTATTCATTTTTAAAAATTTTGAGTACCACATTCTCTCCCTCACTTCCCACCCATCTCTCTGAGATGGTAAGCAATTTTATATAGATTATACATCGACAGTAATGCAAAACATATTTCCATATTATTGTAAAAGAAAACACAGACCCAAACAAATAAACAAGAAAAAAAAATAAAGAAAGTGAAAAATAGTATGCTTTGAGCTGCGTTCAGACTCAACAGTCCTTTCTCTGGAGGTGGATAGCATTTTTCACTGTAAGTCCTTCAGAGTGGTCCTGGATCATTGAACTGCTGAGAAGAGCTAAGTCATTCATAGCTGATCATCGTGCAGTATTGCCTTTACGGTACATAGTGTTCTGGTTCTGCTCACTTCACTTTGCATCAGTTCATGTAAGTCTGGGTTTTTCTGAAACCATCCTGCTCAGCATTTCTGATAGCACAGTAATATTCCATCACATTCACGTGCCACGACTTGTTCAGTCATCCCCCAATTGATGGGCATCCCTTCAGTTTCTGATTCTTTGCCACCACAGAAAGAGCTGCTATAAATATTTTTGGGCATATAGGTCCTTTTCTCTTTTTTTGGATCTTTATGGGATATAGACCTAGGACTTAGTAGTGGGATTGCACGATTTTGTAGCCCTTTGGGCATCATTCCAAATTACTCTCCAGAATGGTTGGATCACTTCACAGCTTTACCAACAACACATTAGTGTCCCAGTTTTCCCCACATTTGTCATTTTCCTTTTCTGTCATATTAGCCAATCTGATAGGGGTGAGGTGGTTTTGATTCACATTTCTCTAATCAATAGTGATTTACGGCATTTTTTCATATGAGTACAGATAGTTTTGATTTTTTCATCCACCAGAGTCTTTTCCAGTAAGTCCTGTCTTCTCATTATGTGGCCAGAGTTTTTAAGTTTCAGCTTTAGTATTTGTCTTTACGATGCATGGTTGGAATTGATTAGGCTATTAATTAATTAAGTATTGACTGATCTGATGTCCTTCCTGTCCCAGGACGCAAAAGTCTTCTCCGGCGCAGGTTCTGTGGCTCTCGGCTTTCCTCGTAGTCTAGCTCTCACAGCCATACATTGCTGCTGGAAAAACCATAGCTTTCCCTCTACAGACCTTTGTTGGCAAGATGGGTGTGTCCAGATTGGCCGTGGATTTCCTCCCAAGGAGCAGGCGTCTTCTAATTTCATGCCTGCACTCGCAATCTGCAGTGATCTTTGAGCCCAGAATAGAAAATCTGCTTCCGCTTCTTCTCCCTCTTTTCACCAGGAAGTTATAAAATCAGTCGCCAAGGTCTTAGGGTTTGGTGTGTGTGTGTGTGTGAAGCTTCAAGTCAGCTTTTACACTCTCCTTTTTAACCTTCCTCAAGAGGCTTCTTGACTCCTTTTCCCTTTCCGCCACCAGAGTGATAATCGTTTCCATATCTGAGATTGTTGATATTTCTCCCAGCCACCTTGATCCCAGCTTTTTTGTTTTGGTTTTTGTTTTTGCTTCTTGGTGAGGCAGTGGGGTGAAGGGACTTGCCCAGGGTCACACAGCTAGGGAGTGTCAAGCGTCTGAGGATGGGTGTGAACTCAGGTCCTCCTGACTGCAGGGCCGGAGCTCTATCCGCTGTGCCACCTCGCTGCCCTCAATTCCAGCCCTTTGATCCCTCCAGCCTGGCATTGCACGTGATGAACTCTGCATATAAGTTAAACAAACCAGGCGACTCTGCACAGCCTCGTCATACTCCTTTTCCAGTCTTCAGACAGTCAGTGGTTCCGCGTTTGGTTCTAGCTGTTGCTTCTTGGGTGCTAAGGCTCCTTAGAAGACAAGCACGAAGATCTCCCATCTCTTTGAGGCCTTGCCATGTGTTGTTGGGAGGTGTTAGCTGAGGCGTTAGCTGAGGCCGTGGAGCAGCAGCCTATGTGAACGTGTGCCCGGCTGGTGAGCTGCGGGCCCCGACGTGCTGCAGGCGTCTGGGTTAAGCCCTCAGGGCTCTGCTTAGGTTCACTGCAGCGTCTTTCATTTCTGGACACTTCCACTACTCAGCTTGTTCGTGTTTTCCAGAGGTTCATAGCCTTCTCTGGTGGCTGTCTGCTCACCGTCAGGTACGCGGCCGTTTTGGAGAACACGTCTTGGCCCAGCCTGTGACGTCCACGTTGGCGGGCTCTGTGACCTCCTCGGCTGTCTCCCCCACCACATCATCTGGGCCGGGGAGGGGAAGAAGGAGAAAAGATGGAGGAAGGGTGGGGATGAGAGAAGAGAGGAGGGGAGGGGAGGGAAGGGAAGAGAAAGAGTCTGACGAGGAAATAAGAGCTTTTTGGTGTTTTTTTAACAGGAATGTGTATCTTGTCAAAGGCTTTTTTTGCACATGTAAAAATAATCATGTGATTTTCGTTGTTTCTGTTCCTGATGTGGTCAATTATGTTAATGCTTTTCCTGATATTGAACCAGTCCAAGATTCATGGTATAAATGCAGCCTGATGATAGTGTGAATCTTTGTGATATGTTGCTACAGCTAATATTTTATTTAAATTTTTGTATCAATATTCATCAAGGATATCAGTCTATGAGTCTTATTTCTTTGTTTTAACTCTTCCTGGTATCGGGGTATTAAGACCACATTTGTGCCATAGAAGGAATTTGGTGGGATCCATTCTTTACTTGTTTCTTTTTCAGATACTTTATATAGTATTAAAAATAATTTTTCTGTAATGTTTTATAGAATTCACTTATAAATCCATCTGGTCTTGGACTTCTTTCTTGATCATTCATTTTTAGCTTATTCAGTTTCTTTTTTCTAAGATAGGGTTGTTTGAGTCCTCTGTTCTGTTAATCTGGTCAATTTATAGTTCTATAAATATTTATCCATTTCCTGTAGATTATCACTTTTCTTGGCATGTAATTGGGAGAAATAGGTCCAAATAATTTCTCTTGTTTGTTCTTCATTGATTGTAAATTTACCTTTTTCATTTTTGATACTAATAATTTGGTTATCCTAATTTTTTAATTTTTTTTTTATTTTTAGGCAATTGGGGTTAAGTGACTTGCCCAGGGTCACACAGCTAGTAAGTGTCAAGTGTTTGGTCTGAGGCCGGATTTGAACTCAGGTCCTCCTGACTTAAAGGCCGGTGCTCTATCCGTTGCGCCACCTAGCTGCCCCTGGTTATCCTAATTTTTAAAAAATCAAGTTAGCAAACAGTTTATCTAATTTATTGGATTTTAAAAAAAATCCTCCAGCTCCTACTTTTATTTACTAAATTAGCACTTCCACACTTCTCTCTCCTTTTCTCGTTTCTTTCCATGTCTTAGGTTTTGTTATAATGTTTTTTGATTTTTTTTTTCAGTGTATATGTTCTGATTCTGCTATTTCACCTGACTTTGCTACATAAAGGTCTTAACCATAGTGCAGATTCTTTATTTTCTTAGGAAATTCCACTTATGTAGGTGGGAAATGAGAATCCTTTGTCCTAGTTTGTTCAAATCTAACCCATTTGTGGGAACCCTGGCTTGTCTTTGAGCCTTTTGTTATCTCCTAGGAGCAGTTCTGAATATTTTGGTCGAGAGAGGTGCTTGCTTCTTTCTGATGACAACCTGAGGACCACAGGTTGGGTATTCTTGCTTTACATTTCTGTATGGATTTCCAGTAATGTGGTGCCAATTCTCAGCTCTACCACCAAGATAAGTGTGTCTGTTTTTCCCACTTAATTTTTCAAGAATATCTTTTTGTTAATATCTCTTATTTTTAGATCACCTACATTTTCCTCTGAATCTCTCTTTACCACTTCTGGAGGCTAATCTTTCAATGCAAAAAATTTTAAAAGAAGAAAACAAACAGTTCAACAAAACTCATATTGAAAAAGACTAATGTTCTATGCAGGAACTCTCCTTTGTTCGTGCTCACCTCTACAGAAAAGCAGCAGGAGCTTCTTTGGGATCAACTTTGGCGAGCCTGGCTCGTTTTGCATCGTCAGTCCTTCCATTTCCACGATCATGCTCGTTGTGTGTCTTGTGATGGTTCTGCTTACCTTTGCGTCCGTTGGTAGAACACTTCCCATGTGTCTTCATCATGTGGGTTGTTGATTCTTGCACAGCAGGATTCCATTACATTCATGGGCCTCGATTTCTTCAGCCACGCCCTGCTTGATGGCAGCTGTCGCAGCATCGCGGCATTGTAGTTGGCCCTGTTGTCCAAGGTGTCAGTGGTCCGTCCCAGCTTCGCGTCATCAATGAATTTGGTTTTATCTGCCGATCATCTCTTGAGTGATTCCTTCTAGCCTTTTCCAAGTGTTCAGTGGTATACTCCAGTGACAAAATCACTTCCCTTTCTTGCTGCTTTGCCTTCACCTATCACTTCTGTTGTGCTTCTCCCCGCCTCCCCCCTCCCATCCTGATCCTAGATTTCTTCATAGGATTAGAACTCATTAATAGACTATGCCACTCCCACCTTCCCTGCCGGTGAGGTCAGATTTGGCTCCTTTGGTGGATACCTAAAGCATTTATTAAGCACTTACTGTGTGCACTTTGCTAAAAGCTGAGGATTCAGAGCCAATCAAACAAGATCTCCCTACCCTGAAGGAGCTGGAGAAAAACAAAGGTAATGGGGAGTTGGGAAGTCAGGGGAGGGGCCCAGTTGCTGAGGAGGAGGTAAGCTTTTGTTTGTTGCCCAGACATGGGCTTTTGCTGACAGATTTACAAGGCAATGGATTTGTTTTACCACTGGCTCCTTTCTGTGGTTCTGGGTATCTCAGCTGCCATCCTCTCTTCTTTGTTGTGGCCACTCCCCATTATATTTAAGGGAATTGAGGGCATTAAGACACCAAGTGGTGATGTGATTTTCTTCTCAGGTCTGTCCATGTCCTCTCTTTCTAGTAAAATCCTTCTTGATGCTGAGCTGAAAGTGGCCTCCTAGTTTCCACATTTGTCCCCATTCTTCCTGTCAGAACCCCACAGAATGAAAATGCTCTTTCATGGAGGGACAGCTGGGATGGTGAAAGCCGCATTGGGCCTAGAGTCGGTCCAAAGACTTGTTTGGAGTCGGACACTTGAATACTTGGTAGGGTGATTTGGGGCAAATTCATGAAATCAGTGCAATTCATTCAATTTCATCATCTAGCCCAATAACTTTGTTGTAATTTTATCATGTGTAATAATGTTAATAGTTTATATTTCCATTGGGGATGCAGTTTCCTCACAGCCATCACCCCAATACAAGCTCGTACCACACTAGTGGGCTTTTCTTTTCTATATGAAGTGTGGTAGTCATTATTATTGATGGAGGATGGAGGCCATGGCAGGAAAACCCTTTCACTCAGTTGTAACACCACTAGACACATACACCACGGAGCTCAATGAAAGCCAAAGGATCCATTGCAGCACCTTTTGTTGTGACCAGGCACTGGAAACAAAGTTTGGTGTCCATCAGTTGGAACA
The DNA here is from genome assembly GCF_900497805.2 of Vombatus ursinus. NCBI lineage: Eukaryota > Metazoa > Chordata > Mammalia > Diprotodontia > Vombatidae > Vombatus > Vombatus ursinus. The sequence continues at coordinate 817,995 of NW_020954790.1, forward strand.
TGATGACTCCCCAGAAGCTTCAGAAGACTTTTATTAAGTTATACAGAGTAAAAGGGACAGAACTCAGGTTGTCTGTTGATATAATGAGTATGGTATTGTAAAGAAAAATACTTTGAAAGACTTGGGTATTCTGAGTAATTCACTGACCAGTCATAACTCAGTACTTACCAAGTTTATTGTAATGGGGATTCCTTTGGTGTCTGGATGGCTTAGACTAGATGGCCAGTGAGGCCTTTATATTCTGTTTTATTTTAATTCATTTTAGTTAAATTGTTATATGCAACATGGTTGTATAATATATTAATAAATTAAACATTTCAGTTTATCTGTAATTTATAATAAAGGAGAAAGGGGGGGAAGGCTCTGCAAAACTAACCAACATATAAAAAAAAGGCTTACTTTCTGTTGTCTTCCACATTCTTGGCCCTCTCCTCTACAAAGATTACATTTGGAGGGAGGGACTTTTGTAATTTGTGAAGACTTTTGATGAATCATGTTTCCCACCTCTTGACAGAGAAGGGACTAGATTTGTTTATAAGATATGGGAAGTGTGTGGATTTGGTTTGCTTAACTTATTTGTTATACATGGGATGACTGTTATGCATTTTTTTTTTGCAGGGAAGATTTGTAGGGATATTGGGGATGGACACACAGTAATGCCAGAAAGAAAGAAAGAAATGAGCATCAATTAAAATACTAATAATACACAAAGTGAGTAGAACGTTCAAAAGGAGACACAGAGAAGGAGGGGAGAGTTAACAAATACTACCATGTTAAATTTCAGGTATACTTTAAATGAACAAGCTATGCATAATATTTTCATATGAAATCTTTTTCTGGGTTGGGACCTTTTTGGTATACGGAAATGTTCATATTGATGTCTGTCAAGTTAATAATGAAACTTTAAAAAATTGATAAAACAGCAGCAAGAAAAAAAGGGATCTATGCAACTTTATTTCTTTCAGGTTGGGAGGCTGAGCCTGAAGTCAAAGAGTCAGCTCTGAAGTGTGGCCTTTCTAGGGAAAAATTGTCTGAGGAAATGCTTGTGAAAGTTGGTGATTGTATCTTCCAGTTAAGAGAAACCTGCAGATTTGGTGCCAGATCAGCAAAGCCACAGAGTAATGAGGAGAATCCTTTTCAGCCCACAACATTCATCCAGAAGGAGCCTCCCCATGGAGAGCGAGACTCTGAATACCATAACAGTGGTGGAAGCTCCAGTCGAGGGCCGAGCCTTTTCCCACAAGCCAGAAGTGTAAGTGTGAAGAGAGTCTGTGAATGTGTCACAAGTCAAAGGCACTTTACTGTGTGTTCAGATCTTCTGAAATGTAATAGAACTTGCTCAGAGGAGGAATTTTCTAATTATCATGAATCCAGAGATGCTTTTGATTATGATTCAGACATTAATGAAAATAGATTACATTCTAAAGGGAAACCTCATGAATATAATGAATGTGGGAAGGCCTTCCAGCTGACCTCACAGCTCATACAACACCAAAAATTTCCTACTGAACAGGGATCCTATGCACAAAGGAACATGTTGAGCTCATCCAGAAACTTTACTGCCCACCAGAGAATTCACACTGGAGAGACACCATATGAATGTAAGGAGTGTGGGAAGACATTCGGTCAGAGTAGAAACCTTACTCTCCATAGGAGAATTCACACTAGAGAGAAACCTTACGAATGTAAGGAATGTGGGAAATTCTTCCGACAGAAGGCACATCTTATTGTACATCAGAGGAGTCACACTGGAGAGAAACCTTATGAATGTAATGAATGTGGGAAGTTCTTCCAACAGAAGGCACATCTTATTGTACATGAGAGGAGTCACACTGGAGAGAAACCATATGAATGTAAGGAATGCGGGAAGTTCTTCCGACAAAAGGCACATATTATTGTACATCGTAGGAGTCATACTGGAGAGAAACCTTATGAATGTAATGAATGTGGGAAGTTCTTCCGCCGGGGTACACATCTTGTTCTCCATCAAAGAATTCACACTGGGGAAAAACCATATAAATGTAAAGAATGTGGGAAGGTCTTTAGCCAAAGCAATACACTTACCCTTCATCAGAGAATTCACACTGGAGAGAAGCCATATGAATGTAGTGAATGTGGGAAGGACTTCAGTGACTGGTCAAACCTTATTCAGCATCAGAGAATTCATACTGGAGAGAAACCTTATTACTGTCATGAATGTGAGAAGGCCTTCAGTCACAGTGGAGATCTTACTCTGCACCAGAGAATTCACACTGGAGAGAAACCATATGTTTGTAGTGAATGTGGGAAGACTTTTCGCCAGAGTTCAGCCCTCACTCAACATCAAAGAATTCATAGTGGAGAGAAACCTTATGAATGTAATGCATGTGAGAAAGCCTTCAGCCGGAGTAGAGACCTTACACTTCATCAGAGAATTCACACTGGAGAAAAACCATATGAATGTAATGAATGTGGGAAATTTTTCCGCCAGAGTGCACACCTTATTCGACATCAGAGAATTCATACTGGAGAAAAACCATATGAGTGTATTGAATGTGGGAAGGCCTTCTGCCAGAGTTCATACCTTACTAGACATCAGGTAACTCATACAAGGGGGAAATCTTATGAATGATAATGAAGTTGAGAAGGCCTTTAGCTACAGCCAAAACCTTATCCTCCATCAGACAATCCACATTGAAGAGAAATCATATGAATGTAACGAATGTGGGAAGTTTGTCAGAGTACCCCCTTTGTTCAACATCACAGATTTCATGCTGGAAAGAAAACATATGAATGTATTGAATATAGGAAGACCTGCCCGAGCTCAGGCCTTATTCAACACCAGAGAATGAATACTAGGGAGAAACACTATAAAAGTAATAACTGTGGGAAGACATTCCTGCCTGAGATGAGAACTTACTCATTCAGATATATGTTCATTTTAGTGAAAACCTTATGAATGTAATGAATGAGTTCATGTGTTCCTTCAGAATATATACCTTTCCATCAGAAAGGTCACACTAATTTACACTTTACCTTATAAAGGCAATGGATGTAGGAAGGCCTTTTGACTGCTAACACGTCTTACTCACAATCGGAGATGGGAATGTAGCTGAGCATTTTAGATCATGACACTGTCCCCTTCATGTTCAGTTAAGTACAAATAAAGTTTGGAATCCTCAACTTTAGTCAGACATTGTGATCCTACTTTTCAGAAAAGGGAACACAGGGAGAGGATCAGTATCAGGGATCTTGTCAGTTCACACAGAGCGCGAAGCCTGAGGGACCTCAGCAGCCTTGGATCCCCGCCCGTCCACAGAAGGAGCCCTGGTCATAGTGGTTGTCTGGCCTCTGCTTGCAGATCTCCAGTGAGGATGAAAGTGCGTTTAGAGGAAAGCCATTCCATGCCAGGAAAGCTCTCAGATGAGGAGGTTCATGACGTCAGTCTCAAACTTGCGTCTTTGCAGCCTCCATCCATTGCTTCTCGTTCTGTTCTCTGGACCCAAGCAAAAGTAATTGAATCCCTCTTTCACACTGATAGTGCTTCTCATTCAGAGTGTTCTCTTCTCCAGACTCAGCCAGCCCAGTTCTTTAAATATCCTCCAATGACACAGGCTTCATCCCTGCTGGCCTCCTCTGGACATGCTGGCTAATCATTGTTCTTCAACTCTGATGTCCAGAACTGAACACAGCGCTTCTCAGAAAAGATCTGATGGCTGTGGATTAGGAGGACACCATCATCTCCCTATTCTTGGGAACTGTACTCTTAATGGAAGGAAATGAGTATTTATTAAGTTTTCCAGGCACAGTGCTAAGCACTTTACAAATACCTCATTTGATTCTCAACAAATCAGAGTAGTAGGTGCTATTATTATTCTCATTTTACCATTGAGGAAACTGAGGCAGACAGGTTAAGGTGACTTGCCCAGCGTTGCACAGCTAGTAAGAGTCTGAGATTGGATTTGAACTCAGGTCTCCCTGACTCCAGACTCCAGACTCCAGACAGTTCTATCCACTGTGCAGCCTAACTGCCTCTTGGTCATGCACCATAGCTGTCCGTGGGGTTTTCTCGGTGAAGATGCTGGGATGGTTTGCCATTTCCTTCTCCGGCGGATCCTTGTGTCAGACAGAAAGAGGCTAAGTGACTTGCCCAGGGTCACACAGTTAGGAGGTATCTGAGGCTGGACTGAACTCGGGTCTTCCTGACTCCAGGCCCAGCACTCTGTCCACTGAGCCACCAGCTGCCTCTAACTGCCTCTTATTGCAGCCCAAGTTCACATTGGCTTTTTTGATTGTCCATCACACTGCAGACTCACTGGCTTGTGTACTAAAACCCCCAAGTCTCTTCCAGAACAACTGCGCCCTATCTGTTCCTTCCTGTCTTACACCACTTATAATGTTGATTTTTTGTACTCAGGTACAAGGCTCTACCTTTCTCTCTACTGAATCTCATCTTAATGGACTTAGTCTAACTTTGAACCTGTCAGGATCCATTTGGATTCTGTTTCTGTCATCTGTTGTGTTGGCTATCCCAGCCCCATGTCATCCACAAATTTAATGAGTGTACCAAGAGCACAGGGTCACGCATATCCCTCGAGTACTTTACAGGAGACCTCTTACAGTTCAGTGCTGAACCATTAACAACTGCCCGAGTCTAGCCTGTACGGTCATCCAGTCCATCTTCTCCGTGAGTCCAGGGCCTGGCACAGTCATTGCTCAATAAAGGATTCTTGACTAGTTTAACTCAATGTAGCAGCAGACACTTTGCTAACTTTTGCTAAAAGCTAGGGCCGCAGCATTCCTGGCACTGCTAGGCTAGCAATCCCATCAGAGAAGGAAATGACCTGTTCTTGATGCCGCTATGCAGCCTTTTTGTAGTCACTAGGTCCCATTCTAAGGGTTCAAAATCAGTCTCATTGCCTATAGTTTATACTGTTCTCTTCCCTTTTCTGAAGACCAAGACAACATTCACTGTTTTCCAATTTTGTGGCACCTCTCCTGTTTTCTGTGATCTTGCTGACATCACCGACGGTGGCTCAGGAGTTAGGTTTGCCAGTTCTTTATGGACCCAAGGATGTAGTTCTTCTGAACATTTTGTTTTATCATTTCCATTGCAAGCGTCTTCCTTTGCAGAGAAAACATAAAAGAAATAAGACTTGAGTGACTCTTCATTCTCGGTCCCAAAGTAACGACATCCCATCTACTCCAAGCAAAGTCCTGACCCTTTCTTTAATGCTTTTTCTCTCCAAATGTCACTTGTCCTTAGCTTCCCTCACTAGCCTCGGCTCATTCTGAGCTTTGGGATTCCTGATACTCTTTTCTCAGGTCTTTGCCACCGTATTCATTCTGTTATCTGGCCGTGCTTGTATCTTGTATTTCTTTTTACAACCTAAGTTGGTCAGTGAGTTCCCTTAGCATTCACATATCCCATTGCATCATCTCATTGGGATAGTTTCATTTTGCACCTTTGGAACTTTAGTCTTGAGTATTTCCCTTCCATCTTGGGCTGATTTTGTTTGAAGCATTTTACTCCCAGGAATCCTACCTAGGATTCCTTTGAACTCTTTAAAACCTGCTTTCCCAAAATTGAGGACACCTTTCTGAGAATGCCCATATTTCCTCGACTCTATTACAGACTTTCAAATGAAGTGGTCACTAAGTCTCTCCCACAGTTTTTACCTATTTCTCTCTCTGTGTGAGGAGGAGATCGAGAATAGAATTTACCCTTGTGGGTTTCTCCATCTTTTGAGGGATGAAATCATTAAAGCAAGTCAAGGAGTCATTAGCTTCCCAGCTTTTGGCAGAAAGAGATAGTGCTCTAACAGGTAGTCTGGACTATTATCATAGAGGGCTGGGTAGAAAATATTGATAAAAGTTCCCCTCAGACGCAATATTTTTAGATAGAAAAAAATTAATTCAGAAAAAGAGAAAAATAGCAATTTTTTACTAAATCCCTTTTTTAAAATGTACATTATAAAAGTTAAGAGTTTCAGACTTTTAAAATGATTCGGAAATTAAGTGTAGTATTATGAGACATTTGTGGTTTTGTTGTTATTAGAACAAAAACAATTTTTAATCTTCCCCCCAAAAGTTGATAGTTCCTATCATTTACAATCCTTTTTTTTTGTTTGTTTGTATTTTAAAATGTTTTTTGATGATTTGGTTCCTAATAAAAAAAGAAAAGTTTAAAAAAAAACCATCCTGTTTCTTTTGAATAGTGCCTACCTGTCCAGAATAACGGCCCAATCATGAATTTCATCCCAGCAAATCTCAGTGATACTGGTGACGTCGTTTGCCTCCTTGCACTAAAGGTCTTACTGTTTATCAGCTAAACTTTTTTTACGGCTTCTCAGCCTTCCCTTTCCCTTGTCTGAACAGTAACTCCACCATATGTTCTAGCTGTTTCATAGGCTCATCCCACCAACTAGTCCATTCTGTGACCTCATTTTCCCCCGTTACTTTATATACCCTGCATTGTCTCACCAGCTTCCTTTATTTTTCCCTTTCCTACCCTTCAAATTCTACTCCATAATCTTCCTTAACCCGCTTTAATCCTTTCATAACACCCTTTATTTTCATTGATCTTTTTTTTTTCAACCCAGAAGTAAAATGTGGAACAGTATCTGGGCCTAGAGATTTTTCTCTGTCGAGGCTTCTACAGATTCTCTCAAATTTTACCAATTTTTTTCTCCCCAAGTTCATCCTCTAATCTTCACTTTCCCCAACCCATCCCACTCCCTTTTATGGTTTGCTTCTTGTTCAGCTCAAGACTTTATCACTTGATCCTTCCAGTTGAGATAGTGGAGTGGATTGAAGCAGAATAGACCAATTCTCACCCATGCATTTCAACAAAGATTTTTTTTTTTAAAGAGCACCAGACCAAATAATAGTTAAATACAAAGATACTATAGTAAATACCTTGAACCCAAATTGACACAAAGAAACATCCAGAAGCCTGCTGGCACTCAGGTGTTCTAGCAAACCCAATCCAACCCAATAAACACGTATTAACTACCTACAGTGTGCCAGGTGGGGCACATAGATGGCTAGATGACACAGTGGATAGAGAACCATGCTTGGACTCAGGAAGACCTGAGTTCAGATTCAGCCTCAGACACTAGCTGTGGGACCCTGGGCAAGTCACTTAACCCCGTTACCTCAGTTTTCTCAATTGTAAAATGACCTGGAGAAGGAAATGGCAAATCCCTACAGTATCTTTGCCAAGAAAACTCCAACTGGCGTCATGAAAAGTCAGACATGACTGAACAATAATAACAAATGTACCACACACTGTGCTAAGCACTGGTGATATAACTGACCAAAACAACAGTTTCTGTCCTCAAGGAGTTTCCAGTCTAGTGGAGAAGGCAACAGAAAAAGCAGGATAGTGTTGGGACACTAAGGGGTACCCAGTGTGGGGACATCTTGTTCCATGGAACTGAAGCCAGGCAGGGCAGCAGAGGCAGAGTCCAGCTTCTGCCCTCTATAAAGAAGGTATTGGGAGGAGTTTGGTACTCCGCCCTTCAAGGAAGAGGAAGCTGATGGGATCAGAAGTGAGGGACTTCTCCTAGGAGGGGCATCTTGTTCCACAGGGAAGCAGGTGCCAGAAGCTGAGGTGAGTGTTGTGCTTGCAGGTGAAGCCCAGCCCACAGCCTGCTGCAATGCTGTGCACTAGGAAGCAGGACGATTGGTAAGCCTAGATTGGTGAGCCACTACACTAACTGAAGAGTTTTAAAAGCCAAACAGAAGATTTTTTGTTTGATCCTGGAGATAAGAGCCACCGTTGAGTTGGGCCTGACATGATGAGACCGACATTTTAGGAAGATCACTTTGATAGCTGAGTGCAGGATGTACTGGAGTCAGGAGAGACTGAGGTAGGTAGACCAACCAGAAGACTGTCACAGTAGCCCACATAAGAGATGATGAGGGTCTGCACTAGAGCAGCGGCAGTGCCAGAGGACAGGAGGGCACATACAAGAGATGGCACGAAGGTGGAGCTGATAAGATGTGGCGACTCATTAATTGGATGTGTAGCTTGAGAGAATGAGAAGCTAAGGACAGCACATAGGCTGGTAGCCCACGGGACTCAGAGCAAGGTGGCTCCCAAAATGGTAACAGGGAATTCAAGAGGAGGGAAGGGTTTTGAGGGAAAGATAATGAGTTTGATTTTGGACATGCTGAGTTCAGGATGTCTATGACAACTAGTTTGAGAAGTATAATAGATACCCTGATGTGAGCTAACCCTGATGGAAATGCAGTCTAGTGCAGGAATACAGAAGCCTGCCACTTTGCACTTTGTATGAGGGCCATTGGCTGGACCCTAGATAATACACATCAGGACTAAATGGGCCCATCACCCTATCCAAGAATATAGGAGCCTGGCTTTGACCAAAAAGGGTTCCCATACCAGAAGTAAGGCTAGAAATATGAGTTAACAAAAGATGCTAACAATAAAAAATTTTTATGAAATCAGGGGCATCCAGAACACTAGCCTAGAGAGTAACTCTACAGCAGTCACAGCTTCAGCTTCAGCTGGAGTATGGGTTGGCCAGAAAACTGGACGTCCTGGAAGAGATGAAACAAGAGGAAAACAATACTATAAATTAAACAAAAGCCCTTGTTTAAAGAGCTCAGAAAGACCTGGAAGGAGAACAAACAGCTTATTAAAGAGATATAAAACCTTTTCTAGGTAATTGACTCTCTAAAAATGAGGACAGACCAACTAGAAATCACTGTTTCCATAGAAGAACAGGAAATTCTCAAAATTAAGACTGGAAAAAATAGAGGAAATATAATGTTTTTCCTATCAGAAAAATATTGGCCTTGAAAACAGATCAAGGAGATATTACCTTCTCCTCCAGCCCCGCCCCCCCCAAAAAAGGAAAAAAAAAGTCTGGATGCTATATTTCTAGAAATAATGAAAGCCAGTCAGATCTGTTTGAGGCAGAGGGCAAAAAGAAAAATAGAATCCTTCAGTCACCTCCTGAAACACAAAATGGCTAAAATTCTGAGCTTCCAAGTCTCAGAAAAAAATCACTGAGCAGCCAAAAAAAAAAAAAAAGATTTCAGTTACCAAGGAAACACAGTCAGGATTATGTAACACATGGCAGCTTCTATTGTAAAGGACAGAAGAACTTGGAATAAAATATTTCAAAAGGCAAAAGATAAAGGCTCACACTCAAGAAGAATTTACCTGCAAAAACAGTATAATCTTACAATGAAAAGAAATGGACCTCTAACAAAATAGAGAACTTTCATGCAGTGTTGATGAAAAGACCAGAACAGAGTAGAAACTTTGAAATGCAAACACAAGAGTCAGAAGGAATTTGGAAAGATAAATACACTTGACCGATTAGAATGGACTATGTGAGGATGAATTGTTTGCATTCTAATAGTGGGAAGAAGAAACAGGAAGGCTTCAAGAGTCTTTGGGGATCTAAGGGGAATTAAAACAGAGGAGCCTCGTGATTGACACAAGAGTGAAGAAAAGGAAAGAAAAAAGGAATACATTGATCAAAAAAGAGGGAGCATTGTACCATAAAATCATTCCACATCAATGGGATGTGTAATACTATATAAATATGGAGGAAGCAGTGAGGAAATGAGATGTCACATGAATCTTATTTTCATCTGAACCAGACAAAGGGTAGAATACACAGCCAAAGAGTTTGGAGGAGAAGCCAGACTCAACAGGGAAACCCACAAGAACAGAGGGGGACATTTAAGAGGAAGGACAGAACCATGGACAGATGAGTCATAAATAAGATAAACTTAAACTATGGAGGGTGGATTGTGAAAGGGGATTAAAAAGAAAAGGATAAAAACCTGTGATTGGGGTCTGAGCAAGGAGAAGAAAAGAAATGTATTGGAGCAGGAGGAAATCATTCCAATGATGGATAATCAGTGTCCAAGAGAAAAATAAAACAACTCTGAGGTTCTACTTTAGATCCCTGAGATTAGTAGTGATGACAAAGAACACCAATGACAATTGCTGGAATGGCTATGGAAGGACAGGCACTCTGACACACTATTGGTGGAGCCATAAAATAGTTCATCCATTCTAGAAATGAACTTGGAACTGTGCCCCAAAAGTCACCAAGATATGCATACCTTTCCATTAAGTGCATACTCCCCAGAGATCAAAGACAAAAGAAAGTGATCTATATGTGCAGAAATATTTGGCATGTCTTAGGTGTTTAATAAGTGCTTATTGACTGAGTGACTGAAAGTTGCACATTTTGTTGTAGGGAAAAATGGAAAATAACAGGGAGGGCATCAGTTGGGGAATGGCTAAATTATGTATGTAGAAGTAATATAATAATAGCAGCTAGTATTTATGTATGCCTTACAAATATCTAATTTTATCCTCACAATAACCCTGGAAGATAGGTATTATTATCCCCATTTTACAGGTGAGGTAACTGAGGCTGAAAGAGGTTGTGATTTGTTCAAACAGTTGTAAAATATCATTGCACCATAAGAAATGATGAAAGGGATGGATTCAGAGAAACATGGGAAGATTTATGTGACTTCATGCAGAGTGAATTGAGCAGAACCAGAACAATTTTTGTCAATTCTTTAATCTTTTTTTTTTTTCCTTTTTGAGGCAATTGGGGTTAAGTGACTTGCTCAGGGTCACACAGCTAGTAAGGGTCAAGTGTTTGGTCTGAGGTCGGATTTGAACTCAGGTCCTCCTGACTTCAGGGCTGGTGCTCCATCCACTGCGCCACCTAGCTGCCCCCAATTCTTTAAAACATAGTTTTCCATGCACTTATTTGTTCCTCTCCTATTCCTTCCCCTAGTTGAACAACAGTAACCCTTGTCATAAACATAGAGTCCAACAAAGCAAACGCCCACATCGCTCGTGTCTCTGCATTTTCAGTTCTTCGCGTCCCTTGGAGGAGGTGAATGAAATTCATCATCAGTCTTGTGGACTCATTAGTATTGCACTGAAAGACTGAAGTCTTTCAAAGTTGTTTTACTCCATAACGTCTTTATAATTGTATCAATTATTTTTGTTCTACATCAGTTCTTAGAATGTTTTCTCAGTTTTCTCTAGAACTATTATCACTTCTTACGGCGCAATAATATTCCATTATATTCGGACACCATAGTTTGTTTAGTTATTTCCTAACAGGAGGACATCCCCTTATTATGTGCGCATTTTGGCTACCACAGAAAGAAGGTGTTATAAATATTTCTGTACACATAAACCCTTTTGATCTTTGATTTCTTTGGGATATAGACCTCATTAATGATATTGCTGGGTCAAAGCATGCGCACAGTTCAGTAGTTTTGGGGGCATAATTCCAAATCATTTTCCATAAGGGCTAGAGCTCCATCGACAATGCACTAGTGTGCCTGTTTTCCCACAGCCCCTCCAACATCCATCATTTTTCTCTTTTGTCATACCGGCCAGTCTGATGAGAGTGAGGGGAAACTTCAAGATAGGTTTAATTTGGATTTCTCTATTCTGGAGTTAGAGCTATTTGCATCTGATTTTGATCACTCGGCTTTTTTCTTTGAAACAGGAGAATAATTTTTGCAGTTGTGTGTAAAAGACAAGCAATTTGGAAAGACTTAACTCTGATTGATGAATGACCAACTGCGATTACAAAGATTTGATGATGAAACATGCTTTCCACCTCCTGAGACAGCTGATGGACCCAAGGTATTAATATTTTTTGATGTGGCTAGTAGGGCTTCGTTTTGCTGGACTAGACTCATGGGTTATAAGGTTTTGGGGGGAGGAGAGATCAGTGATAGTGATGTCAAAAAATGGAAAAAGGGGTCATTATTGGATTTCTAGAAATGTCCAGAAAAGAAGAGAAGGAAGTTCAGAGGGAAACGCGAGCAGGACAGCTTTGAAAGGAAGGCACTGAATTAATTCCATTGTTTGTTAAAGCCTGTGCTGCTTTTCAAAGCGGGCCAGGCTTCATTCGCTTTTGCCTCTGACTCTTAAGATTTCACCACTGTGCCTCAGCTGCTCTCTCACCCTGGAACATCCTCTGCCTCTCTGGCTCCCTTCTCCCATTGATGGGTTCCACCTGGAGGCTCCCATTCTGGGTTTGGCCAAAGGGCCGCTGTGCCTCATTCCCCTCCTGACTCTGCTTCTGACCCATCACGCCCCTGCTCAGTGACATCTCCTCTCCTCTCTCTTCTTAGAAGGTCTTGGCAGTGCCTTCCGCATGGTGTAGACCCGATAAATGTTTGTGTCATTGGGTTGGATCCCAGGAGCAGCCTGTGATGGCCCTCTGGCCTTTGCCTTAGCAGAGAATGGGTCCAGCTCTATAGTTTGTATGTCAGATGGCAACTAGGTAGGGCCAGCCCTCGTGATTTCCTTTTCTCCACAGCTCTGTATCACATGACTGCTGAAGAATCCTGCTGGAGGTGGGGGTGGCTGGCCCACATGTCCCTGACAGCCAGAAACATGCCACCAGGGCAGGGACATTTATGCTTTCCTACATGTTTTGTTTTTTTTCCCTTAAAGTGTAACTCTGTTTCATTCCCATGTTCTAGAAAACCAGAAGCTAGGCAGTCACTGAATCATCTCTTCAGAGCTGGAAGGTATTTCAGAGAGCACACCTTAGTCATCTTTGCTCATGTGAAAGAACTCCAAGCCGAGCTCTGGAGAGGGAAGGGCTGTGTTAAACGGCCTGTGGAGAGCCTTGCCCCTCCGTGCTGAGACTGCACATAGATCTCCTCTCCTCTGCACTGCATTCCACATGCCCCCTGTCCACTCAGCATTCAAATTTACCTTGTCCTCATGACTCAGCTTGCTTCTATGAGGGCAGATAGGAATTTGTCCAGTTCTGTAACCTCAGTGATAGAGGGAACTCCCAGTGAGGAACCTCCCTCCAGAAATGCCGGTTGGCAACATCTACAGCTTATGGCCGTAGAGATTTGCCCGGGGCGGTGAGAGGCTGAGTGTCCGGACCAGAGTCACAGAGCTGGTGTCAGACTGCAGTAGCTCTGAAGGAGTATCTCCTTATCCCCCTCCATATGACAAGTGACAGATGACTTTACCACCCTTGTAAAGGAAAGGAAGAGAGAAAGGGAGGAACTGGGCATGGTGCCAACATGGGCAGTTGTGCCAGACTTGAAGAAAAGGGAGCAGAAACCCAATTCTAGTCCTGGCTCTGTTCAGCTCCAGGACCCGGGGCAGCAAACCTTACAAGACAAAGAAGCTAAGGCAGCTTGGAAACCAAGCGGTGGGCGTTTACTCACTGGCAAAGCAGAGGGGTTGGACGGGATGGAGGGAAGGAGCAGGAACGATGAGTAGAGAATGCAAGTGGCAACAACGTAGAAAGTGTCTAGAGAAACTGTCCCACTAAACGCCAGCACACAAACGTCAAGTCAGGCTTGAGGTTCCTAAAACAGAACTGCTGATAAAACCTCCCCGATAAGCAAAGGCTCTCCTCACATTCAAATATGAAGGAAATTGAACTAATGGCTTAGCAAAGACAGAATTCTGTGGCCTCCATAAACCGCACAAAACACTGGAAGAAACTCCAGAATTATTCAAAAGATAAATCCATAAAGAAGAAATCAGGAGTGAATGTGGGTCAGAAATCAGGTCTCAATGTAGAGTTTTTTAAATTAATTAGTGGGGTGGAAGTGGGGGGAGCCAAGATGGCAGAGAAAAGGCAGGGACTCACCTGTGCTCTCCTAAACTCCCCTCCAAACAGCTTTAAATAATGCCTCCAAAAGAATTCTGGAGCAGCAGAACCCACAGAAGGACAGGGTAAAACAATTTTCCAGCCCAAGACAACATAGAAAGTTAGTTGGAAAGGTCTGTTGCACCAGGGTGAGGGTGGAGCAAGAGGGGGGTGCAGTCCAGCAGCGGGCCCTCGAGGCAGCGGCTTCCCGAGGTCTCAGCCCACAGACGGTGAGGGGGTCTGGCGGCTGGGCGGAAGGAGATCACGGGGGTCACTCTGTGGGCGTGGGGTGAAGGACTCTTGCATTGCCCATGTGTGGATCCTGGTCGCATTCCTGTGTCTCAGTCCCAGGGTGAGGAGGAGCTAGCGCAGCAGAAGAGCTGGGACCCGGTCACAGTTCCTGGGTGGAAAAGACCACAGCACAGGCCAGGAGAGGAGTAAACACACCTCTCCTTAGCTCACACCACCCTGGAAGAACTGAAAACTTACAGGCCCCCAGAACTAGCTCTGAAAATAACTACACAAGAAACCCAAAGCTCAATCAAAAACAAAAAGGAGAAGGACTTAGATGTACAGAAATATGTATAGCAGCTCTTTTGTGGTGGCAAAGAATTGGAAATTGAGAGGATGCCCATCAACTGGGGAATGGCTAAACAAGCTGTGGTGTATGAATGTCATGGAATACTCTTGTGCTGTAAGAAATGATGAGCAGGCTGACTTCAGAAAAAACTGGAAAGACTTGTATGAACTGATGCAAAGTGAAATGAGCAGAATTGAAAGATACACAGTAACAGCAATATCGTACGCTGATTAGCTGTGAAAAACTTAACTGTTCTGAGCAATACAAAGATCCAAGACAATTCAGAAGGACTTATGAAGAAAAATGCTACCTATCTCCAGAGAAAGAACTAATGGAGTCTGAATGCTGGTTGAAACACTTTTTTTTTTTTTACTTTTTTTGTCTGTGTTTTCTTTCACAGCATGACTAATATGGAAATATGTTTTGCATGATGGCACATGTATAATATCAAATTGCTTGCCTTCTCAATGAAGGGAAAAGGGAAAGATGGATTGAGAGAATTTTGGAAAACAAATTTAAAGATTGCTTTTATATGATAAGATGGCAAGATGGATTCACAAGTGAATTCTGCCAAACATTTAAAGAAAAATTCCAACACTATATAAACTATTTGGGAAAACAGGTGAAAAAGAAGTCCTATAGAATTCCTTTTATGACACAAATATGGTGCTGATACCTTAGCCAGGAAGAGCCAAAAGAAAGAAAGAAAACTATAGACTAATTTCCCTAATGAATATTGATGCTAAAATTTTTAAATACCAGCAAGGAGATTACAGCAATATATTACCAGGATCATACACTATGACCAGGTAGGATTTATACCAGGAATGCAGGGCTGGTTCATTGTTAGGAAAACTATCAGCATCATTGATCACATAAATAACAAAACCAACAGAAATCATATGATTATCTCAATAGATGCAGGAAAAGCTTTTGACAAAATCCAGCACCCCTTCCTATTAAAAACATTAGAGAGCTTAGGAATAAATTGAGTTTTCCTTAAAATAGTAAATTGTATCTATCTTAAACCATCAGCAAGCATTATCTGTAATGGGGATAAGCTAGAAGCCTTCCCAGTAAGATCAGGGGTGAAGCAAGGATGTCCATTATCACCACTCTTATTCAATATTGTACTAGAAGTGTTAGCTATAGCAATAAGAGGAGAAAAATAAATTAATGGAATTAGAAGACGCAGTGAGGGGGAAAAAAACTATCACTCTTTGCTGATGATATGATATATTTGGACAATTCTAGAGAATCAACTAAAAAACTACTTGAAATAATTAACACCTTTAGCAGAGTTGCGGGATATATAATAAAACCACATAAAGCACCAGCATTTCTATATATTACCAACAAAGTCCAACAGCAAGAGATAGAAAAATTCCACTTAAAGTAACTATAGACAATATAAAATACTTGAGAGTTTCCCTGCCAAGACAAACCCAGGAGCTATGTGAACACAATTACAAAACACTTTTAACACAAAGTCAGATCTAAACAATTGGGAAAATGTCAATTGCTCTTGGGTAGGCTGAGCCAATGTAATAAAAACGAAAATTCTACCTAAATTAATTTACTTATTCAGTGCCGTGCCAATTAAATTACCAAAAACTATTTTATAGAGCTAGAAAAAAATAACATAAAATTCATCTGGAAGAACAAAAGGTCAAGAATATCAAGGGAATTAATGGAAAAAACACAGAAGGTGGCCTAGCTGTACAAGATCTCAAACTATATTATAAAGCAGCAATCATCAGAACTATCTGGTACTGGCTAAGAAAATGGTGGATCAGTGGAATAGATTAGATACGCAAGACAGTGTATTTACAAGTAATAAATGACCACATCTGTCCAGTGTTTGATAAACCCAAATACCCCAGCTTCTGGGATAAGAACTCACTAATTGACAAAAACTGCTGGAATAATTTGAAAATAGTATGGCAGAAATTAGGCATAGACCAATATCTTACACCAAATAACAAAATAAGGGCAAAATGGATACATTATTTAGACAGCAAGGGTGATACCATAAGCAAATTAGGAGAGCAAGGAATAGTTTACCTGTCAGATCTATGGAGAAGGGAAGAATTTTTGACTGAACAAAAGATAGAGAGCATTAGGAGATGTAAAATGGATAATTTTGATTATATTAAATTTAAATTTTTGCACAAATAAAACCAATGCAACCAAGATTAGAAGGAAAAAAGAAAGCTGGAAAATAGTCTTTTACAGCAAGTGTCTCTGAAAAAGGCCTCTTTTTTTAAATATATAGAGAACTGAGTCAATTTATAAGAGTACACTTCATTCCCCAATTGATAACTGGTCAAAAGATATGAACAGTCAGTTTTCAGATGAAGAAATCAAAGCTATCTGTAGTCATATGGGGAAAAGTTGCTCTAAATTACTATTTATGAGAGAAATGCAAATTAAAACAACTCTGAGGTACCAATGCACACCTATTAGATTGGCTAATGTGACAGAAAAGAAAAATAATAAATGTTGGAGATGTTAGAAAATTGGGAAATTAATGCACTGTCCTTGGAGTTGTGAAATGATCCAACCATTCTGGAGAGCAATTTGGAACTACGTCCAGAAGTAATCAATACCACTGCTAGGTATGTATCCCAAAGAGATCATAAAAAAGGGAAAAGGACTCACATGTACAAAAATATTTATAGCAGCTCTTTTTGTGGTAGCCAAAAATTGGATTGAAGGGATGCCCATCAAGTGGGGAATAGCTAAATGTAATGGAGTACTATTGTGCTATAAGAAATGAAGAGCAAGCAGACTTCAGAAAAACCTGGCAAGACTTAGATGAACTGATGCCGAGTGAAGTGAGTGAGCAGAACCAGGAAAACATTATACACAGTAACAGCAACTATGTGCGATGATCAGCCATGAATAACTTAGCTCTTCACAGCAATGCAATGATCCAAGACAGTTCCAAAGGACTCATGATGGAAAATGCTGTCCACATCCAGTGAAAGAATTGATGGGGTCTGAATGCAGATCACAGCATACTATTTTCATTTTCTTTATCTTTTTTGTAGTTTTTTCCCTTTTGGTCTGTTTCTTCTTTCACAACATGACTAATATGGAAATATGTTTTACATGGTTACACAAGGAAGGAGTGAGGGAGAAAATTTGGAACTCAAGATTTAAAAAAATGAATGTTAAAAATTGTCTTTACATGTAATTGGAAAAATAAAATACTATTAAAAATGAAATAAAAAGCATTCTTCTTCAGTTGG
Source organism: Vombatus ursinus (assembly GCF_900497805.2). Lineage (NCBI taxonomy): Eukaryota > Metazoa > Chordata > Mammalia > Diprotodontia > Vombatidae > Vombatus > Vombatus ursinus. The sequence goes on from NW_020954790.1 coordinate 835,466, forward strand.
AAGTTTGGCTAGAGAGGGATTGACTTCAACCTCAGGTGTAGGCACTGGCTTCAGCATTTATTGATGATGGTCTGTGGAGAACACTGTGTTCAATCCACTCTTCAGGATCATGTCTTTATCACTAATCAATATGGCTCCATCAGCACTGAGTAACTGAGATGCACCACAGGCCTCTGGCCCATAAATAGCCTTCAGGGTATCATAAAAGTACTTGGATCATTACTATCAGCATAAAACTGAATTTCATAATACACCAATAAATTTAACAATTTAAGTGAAATGGAAGGTTATTTACAAAAATATAAACTGCCTAGATTAACAGAAGAGGAAACAGAATATCTAAATAAATCTATTTCAGTAAAAGAACAGGCCATAAATGATCTTCCTGAGGAAAAAAAAAAGCCATCAAAACTAGATGGATTTACAAGTGAATTCTACCAAACATTTAAAGGTCAACTAATTCCAATATTAAATAAATTACTGGGAATAATAGGCAAAGAAGGAGTCCTACCAAACTCCTTTTATAAAGCAAATATGGTACTGATACCTAAACTAGGAAGAGTGAAAACGCAGAAAGAAAATTATAGACCAATTTCATTAAAGAATATTGATGCAAAAATCCTAAATAAAATACTAACTAGGAGACTACAACAATATATTACAAAGATTATACACTGTGACCAAGTGAGATTTATTCTGGTAATGCAGGGATGGTTTAACACAAGGAAAACTATGAACATAATTGATTGTATGTATATGTATAGCCTATATCAGATTGCCACTGTCTTATTGAGGGAGGCGGGGAGGGAGGGGGAGAAAAATTTAAAACTCAAAAGCTTATGGAAGTGATTGTTGATGAACCAAAATAAATTAATTTAAAAAAAAGAAGAGGAAAAAAAACCCCAAATGGAGTCATGAAGAGTCTGACAGGACTGAACCACAACAATATATTATGCACTAGGGACAGGAATATAAAAAGCAAACAGGCTTTGCCTTCATTAAATGTGCATTTTAATAGGAAATATCATACTTAAAGGGGCTTGGTAGCCTGGGAGAGGCCTTTAAGTTTGGGAAGTCTGGAAGACGATAAGTGGAAGAATCAGGGAGTTGACTGACAAATCTCTTCCAAAAGCAATGGCAGTATTGATTACTGTACATATGATGTAAGTCCTCAAAAAAGAAAATCTATGTAGTCAAAACTGTGAGATCTTTTACTCTTGTGGCAGAGTTTTAAAATATATTAGCTGTTGGCATAAACTCAAGAAATTTTAAATTCCTGGTTTGCAGGAGCCATATATCAATTTTTGTTTATATTGGTCTCAATGCATTGCATATGGACACTAAATAAATGTTTGAATAAATGAAAAAAAACATAATTGATTATATTAATAAAAAAGTAACAAAATTATATGATTATATCAATAGATGCAGAAAAAGCTTTTGATAAAACAGCACTCATTCCTATTAAAAGGACAGGTGTAAATGGATTTTTCCTTAAAATCATAAGCATCTACCCAAAACCTTCAGCAAGCATTATTTGTAATGGGGATAAGCTAGGAGCTCTCCCAGTAAGATCAAGAATGAAACAAGGAGGCCCATTGTCACCAATATTATTCATTATTGCATTAGAAATACTAGCAATAAGAGAAGAAAGAGAAATTGAAAAAATCAGAATGAACATTGAGGTAATAAAACTTTTTGCAGAAGATGTAATGATATGCTTGGAAAATCCTAAAGATTCAACTAAAAAGTGGAAACAATAATTTTAGCAGAGTGGCAGAATATAAAATAAACCCACATACATCATCAGTGTTTCTATATATTACCAACAATATTTTGCAAGAAGAGATAGTAAGAGATACCCCATTTAAAATAACCGTTGACAGCATAAAATACCTGAGAGTATACCTACCAAAACAAACCCAAGAACTACATCAACATAATTATAAAACGATATATAAATAAAGTCAAATTTAAATAATGAGAAATAGTAATTGTTCATGGTTAAGCAGAGTTGATATAATAAAAATGACAATTTTACCAAAACTATCCAATGCTATCCCAATTAAATTATCAAAAAACTCTTACTGACCTAGAAAAAATAATAACAAAATTCATACGGAAGAACAAAAGGTCAAGAGTATCAAAGGAATTAATGGGAGAAAGTGTAAATGTGAGAGGTTTAGCAGTACCAGATCTTAAACTATATTATAAGGCAGTAATTATGAAAACTATCTGGTACTGGCTAAGAAATAGAAAGATAGATCAGTGGAACAGAATACACACACAATACACAAACAAATTATAGTAACCCTGTGTTTAACAAGTGTAAAGACTTGAGATTTTGGGATAAGAATTCGTTATTTGGTTAAAAAAAATTCTTGGGAAAGCTATGAAGAAGTCTGCCAGACAGACTTCAGAAAAACCTTGCAAGACTTAATGTGAACTGATGCTGAGTGAAGCGAGCAGAACCAAGAGAACACTGGACGCCATAACAGCAACACTGTACAAGGACTCTGATAGACTTAGCTCTTCTCAGCAATGCAAGGATCTAAGACAACTCCAAAATACTCACAATAGAAAACGCTATCCACATCCAGAGAAAGAACTATGGAGTCTGAATGCAGATCAAAGCATGCTATTTGCCCTCTTTTTTTGTTTATTTCTTCTTTCTCATGGTTTCTCCCAATGGTTTAATTCTTCTTTACAACATGACTAATGTGAAAATGTGTTTAATACGAATGTTTATGTATAGCTTATATCAGATTGCATGCTGTCTTGGGGAAGGGAGAGGGGGAGAAAATTTAGAACTCAAAATCTCATAGAAGTGAATATTGAAAACTAAGAATAAATTAATAATTAATTTTTAAAAAAGAAGTCTGCCAGACATTGGGCATAGGCCAATATCTTATACCATTTACCAAGATAAGGTCAAAATGGATATAAAGGGAGATATCATAAGAAAACAAGAACATGGAACATATTTACCTAGCAGACTCCTAAATAGAACTATTTATGAATAAACAATAGAGAGCACTGTGAGTTGTAAAATGGATAATTTGGTACATTAAATTAAAAAGGGGTTTTTGTTTGTTTGTTTTTGATGAGGCAATTGGGGTTAAGTGACTTGCCCAGGATCACACAGCTAGTAAGTGTCAAGTGTCTGAGGTCACATTTGAACTCAGGTCCTCCTGACTCCAAAGCTGGAGATCTATCCACTGGGCCACCTTGCTGCCCCTTAAAAAAGGTTTTGTACAAATAAAATGAATGTAGCCAAGATCAGAAAGAAAACAAAATTGGGAGAAAAAATTTATATGAAGTTTCTCAGATAAAGGTCTCATGGCTCAAATATATAAAGAACTTTGTCAAATTTATGAAAATATATGAGTCATTCCCCAACTGATAAATGGTCAAAGGATATGAACCAGCAGTTTTTCAATGAGGACATCGAAACAATTTGTAGTCATATAAAAATGCTCTGAATCATTGATTACAGAAATGTAAATTATAACACCTTGGAGATATCATCTTACACCTATCAGATTGGCTAAAATGATAGAAGGGGAAAGTGACAAATGATGGAGGGGATGTGAAAAAATTGTGACACTAATTCACATTGGTAGAATTGTGAACTGATCCAACCATTTTGGAAAGCAAGCTGGAATTATGCCCAAAGAGTTATTAAATTGAGTATATATCCTAAGACCCAGCTATACTATTATTAGGACTGTTTCCCAAGGTGATTAGAGAAAAAGGAAAGAACTGAGATGTTCTCAAATGTTTATAGCAGCTCTCTTTGTGGTAGCAAAGAACTGAAAATTGAGGGGATGCCCATCAACTGGGGGATGACCAAACAAGTTTTGGTATGTGATTATGATGGAATATTATTGTGCTACAAGAGATGATGAGCTCAATAATTTTATTTTATTTATTTATTTTTGGCTAGGCAGTGGGGATGAGTGACTTGCCTAGGGTCACACAGCTGGTAAGTATCAAGTGTCTAAGGTCACATTTGAACTCAGGTCCTCCTGACTCCAGGGCTGTTGTCACCTAACTGCCCCGGGGTTCAATGATTTAAAAAACAAAACAAAAGATGGAAAGGCTTGCATGAAATAATGAATAGTGAAATGAGCAGAATGAAGAGAATGTTGTACATAGTAAAAGCAATATTTTTCTAAGAAGAACTTTGAACAACTGAGTCATTTTGAGTATTATACTCAAATCAACTACAAAGGACCTTTGAAGGAAGATGCTATTCACAACTAGAAAAAGAACTGATAAATAGAAGTATGCATAGTATGGTTACACACACATACATATATATCTATACATACATACACAAATATTTGTGTCTGATGGTAGCCTTCTCTAGGGTGGGGTGGGGAAGGAGGAGAAAAAAACAGTACACAGTAGAGAACAAAAGAAAACTTAGGAAGGAAGCACAGAAAAGCGAGGTAGCTTTGAAAATGAAAATGTATAGTATTTATTACAAATTTTTTTAAAGTAAACTGTGAAATGGAAATTCGTGGTTTTGTATCGAATCCCCTTTCTATTGTGCTACGTACGTGGACTTTTTTTTGTATTTATGTTCAAAATGTATACAAACTTTTAAAAAACCTATAAATATTAGCCGTTATTCTTATGATGTTTGATTTGGAGGGCAGAGTAGCAATAGTGGTGGAGGTTGGAAATCCAGACGTAACCTCAGCCTAATTCCTCTTTCTAATTCTCAATGTCAATAATGTGAAAATGTCTTCTGTTACAATTGTTGTTATAGTCAAGATTACTCTTGGACATCTGTAAGGAATTTTTATTCTATTCTGTTGGACAGGGGAAGCCTGTATTTGTATCTGTATGTATTAAGGAGCTTGTGATAGCAATGCTAAGAATGATCGTTACTAGATCTGGAATACTCTGGCATAATCCTTGAAGGTAACTTTCATTTTCATTCTTTGTCAAAGTTTCCACTGACCTTGAGGGGCACTGATGTGGCAGAGCTGATCGATAAAGAACCTGCAGCCGGTGAAAGTTGGGGAATACCTTTTAAGATGATGGGAACATTCTGAAGCCTTACGTTTTTAGGTTTAAAAGACTTCACGATTCTCTGGAACGAAGGATACCTGATGCCTTTGCCTAGCATAGGGGTCATAGAAGACATTCCTGCTTAAAAGGGTGGGGGAGTATGAATGTGATTGCATTAGTGAACAGTCTAGTTGGAAGCTACAAAATTGGACCTCTTGTTCCCCAGGCAGGGGAGATAGCACCCCCTCCCCCCAAAAAAAGGACAGTACGCGGGCCAGCTATGTCTCTGTTTTTCACCTGGCTGTGTACTCCTCTGGTCTTCTCCATCATGTCCCAGGATATCTCACCCTGGAAGACCACTTCAGGCCTGGAGCTCACATCATGTTAACAGTCTCTGGCTCAAAGTGCTCCTCCCAGAATCTTCACTGAGGAGGGCCACTCAGTGGCCATCTCTTCATTTTCCACTGGCCGCACTCTTTAGACTTCTTCATCCTATGCCCTATACCCTCTCCCCTCCCCTTCCCCCTCTGCAGCTTCTTTTTGTGTCTCCCCCATTAGAACATAAGCTCCGTGAGGGCAGGGTCTGCCTTCTGCCTTTCTTTGTATCCTCTGTGCCTAGTACAGTGCCTGGCACACAATAATCACTTAATAAATGTTAATTAACTAGCATGCACTCTTGGTCCCATTCCATCCTTTCTCCTCCAACAGATCGCCCCCTGTCACCCCCACCCCCTCAGTCACCCTGGGTCTCTCCCTGTCCACTGGCTCTTTCCCTACTGCCTATAATCCTGCCTATGTCTCCTCAGGCCCAAAAAATATCCTCCTATCCAGGAGATACAACCCAATTTCAAGATTTCTTTCCCAGTTGGATGCTTTGATAAGATCAGGTTTAGCCAAAAAGTATCCTGGCTGCACTGTGAGGGGAAAGCTATTGACAGAGACCCTCAGGGAAGAGATGACTATGGAGGGAGCCCAGCAGTACTTTCCCTGGGATCCAGGATAAAGGATGGGAAATCCCTGTACTCAGAATCAAAGACCATTTGGAGCCCTCAGTAAATGAATCCTCTAGGGCCTGATTGTAGTAATAGCAAGTTTTAGCAAAGAGCTTTGAAGCCAGCTTGTTCAATTTTGTTCAGAATGCTGCATGCAGCCCTTACATAGCATTGCCTTCATAGCATTTCAACCTAGTGTAGGTGTTTCACATTATTCCTAAGATTTAAGAATGCTCTGACCACCCCCTCCTCCTGGAAAGTAGGAATCTAACTTTGACTCCCCTTCCCCATCCCAGCTCTGACAGGTGAGCCTTTCACTTTATCTAGCCAGGATCCAGGCCACCATGACACTTTCCACAGTCTACTTGCCACATCCCTCCCCCACACACTACCCCAACAATGTTTTTTAGCATCTCCTTCCTATCCATTAGAATGTAAGCTACTTGAGGGCAGAGGTTATCTCATTTGCATTTATACTATTCCCACATTTCAGGACAGTGCCTGACAAGTAGTATTTAATAAAAACTCCATCACCTATCTACCTACCTACCTATGTATGTATGTATGTATCTATTTATCTACCTACCAATTTGTCATCAATGCAATGACCGACCCTAACTCCATAGAACTAAATAATGGGGCACACTGCCACCAGTGGAGACAGGTTAGATTCAGATACAGGAGACACGCCTTTTGGGATATGGCCGGTGTACGGGTTTGTTTTGCTTGACTTACTCAGTATTTAAGTTTTGTTTTTCTTTTTTCAGTTTGGGGGAGGTTGATTGGGAGGAAGGGGGATTGGTTGAGTGTTGCCCTCGACCCCCTGCTCTGGAGGATGGAGATCTTCACCAAACCTCCCCTGAAGGACAGCACGCAGGCCAGCTATGTCTCTGTTTTTCACCTGGCTGTGTACTCCTCTGGTCTTCTCCATCATGTCCCAGGAAATCTCACCCTGGAAGACCACTTCAGGCCTGGAGCTCACATCATGTCAGTAGTCTCTGGTTCAAAGTGCTCCTCCCAGAATCTTCACTGAGGAGGGCCACCTCTTCATTTCCCACTGGCCACACTTCTTCATCCTATGCCCTCTCCCCTCCCCCTCTGCAGCTTCTTTTTGTGTCTCCCCCATTAGAACATAAGCTCCGTGAGGGCAGGGTCTGCCTTCTGCCTTTCTTTGTATCCTCTGTGCCTAGTACAGTGCCTGGCACACAATAATCACTTAATAAATGTTAATTAACTAGCATGCACCCTTGGTCCCATTCCATCCTTTCTCCTCCAACAGATTGCCCCGTCACCCCCACCCCCTCAGTCACCCTGGGTCTCTCCCTGTCCACTGGCTCTTTCCCTACTGCCTATAATCCTGCCTATGTCTCCTCAGGCCCAAAAAATATCCTCACGTGATCCTTCCAGCCCCATTATTGATCCGTGTCTATCCCCAACAGCATCCTCCCTGCTTGATGTGCCCGGCCCCTTCTGCTACGCCATCTTAGGCCCCGCTCCAGGACTAGCAAACTTATTTTTACTTCGGGTCTCTTCCTTTATTGCTTCCTCCACCTTCCACCATTCACTGAGGCTGAATGACTCGTCGTTGCCCATCCTCGCCACCACCCCACCCACCCATCCCGTTGGTCCTGCGGCTTCATTCGCTATGCCTCACTCCCCGCTGACACATTAGACTGTCCTTTTACTACCATCACTCGACCTCTCCTCTCTTGGCATTTATTCTATCCACGATTATCATTCAGTCCATATCCTGGGAATTTTCTCAAGGTCAGTACTTGAATCAATCACCTCTTGACCGCAACACCTGCTTTCGTAATGGGGGACTTCCCTCAAACACCCCAATTCCCCAGTCCCTTGGTCTTCTCAAATACAAGGACCCACCCTCCTCCACTCCATCTCAGCCCTACACAGGCACACCATGGTCTGATGCTGCTATCATACATAAGTGTTGTACTTCCACGTTCAGGAACCGACTTTCCTTTATAATATCTGCCATTGCTCCATCTCTCTCTCTACCTTACTATCTCAATCCTGTTTTTTGTCCTTACAGTGACTTCTTATCCTTCCTACCCCTCAGGCTCTGGCAACACTCTCCTCCCTTCCAAATCTCAACCTGCCTGTGAGTCGGATGAGGTTACATGATCCACTGCTCTTCAACCCCACTGTCTGTGTCCTGTGGCTGAATTACCTATCAATAACAACCACAGATTACTCCCAACATCCACTTCCTCTGGTCATACACACATGCAGCTGAACAGAGCTTAAGGATGTCATGAAACATGGTGATCAAGCTCACTGCTAAATTGTTATCTAACTTTAACTGGGCTCTCACTGCAGCAAGGCAGTCTTTCTAGGACTCTCTAATCTACTCTCCATTCTACTCATGACAGTGGCTATTCCAGACTTTCTCCACTCAAATCTCCCATGGCAGCCCAAGTCCCACCCTCTCAGCTGAGGACCTCATCTTACCCTTTTAAAGAGTCATTCACCAAATGATTCTTATCACATTTCTCTGATATTCTCTCCCACTATCTCCTTTGTTCTGGCCTTGGATGAAGAGGAGGCCACTCTCTTTGCCAAGACAAATTCCTCTGTGGGCACCCCTGAGTCCTTCCCTTCCCATTTTTTCCTAGACTGACCTATCACTCCCTCAACTTTTCCCTATCTACTGGCTTTCCCTGCAGCTTATAAACATCCCAAAGTCTCTCAGCCTTAAAAAACCCTCACCAGATCCTGCCATCGCTACCATCCTAGATTAGCTCCTTCCTTTTGAGGATAAAGTCCTTGATAAGCTGTCTCCTTTGTGTAACTAACTCCTCTATCCTTACTCTGTCTACACTATATCTATTCTTACTCCCCTTTAGACCTCCTGCAATATAGCTTCATCATTTAAATGAAACTGGTCTTTCCAAAGTTACCATTGATCTCTTACTTGTCAAATCTTAAGGCCATTTGAGTGCTCAACCCTTCAGACTTCTGTGTAGTACTTGGCATTTGTGAAATACCTCAATGAAATCTGCCTCTCTCTGGGTTTTCATGACACTGTCTCCACTGCTTATCCTACTGACTGGTCCTTCTCAGTTTCCTTTGTTGTACTGTCCCCCATTTCAAGCCTATAACTGTGGGTTTAGCCCTAGGTAAGGGTCTGAGGGTCTTCTATGCCCTCTTACTTGACGACCTCATCAGTTCCTCTGGGTTTGGTTATCATCTCTATGCAAACAAATCTCAGATTCTTATCACCAGACCTCATTTGTCTTAAATTCCAGGATGACACGCACTAACCACTGGTCTGACACTTCACACTGGACTTATTCTATACATCCCAAACCTCCCTATTACTATTGGGGGCACCATTTCTTTCAGGCATGAAGATTCAAACCTACATGTCATTTTTACTCCACATATTCGATGAGTCACCAAATCCTGTCTTTCCTGTCCCCATGTCATCTCTCATACACTTCCTTCTCTCCACTCAGAAGGAGCGCACACCAAGTTCAGGCACTCCTAACCTCCCACCCAGACTATTGCAATTGCTTCACGACTGCTATCTCTGCCTAAAGTCCCTTCCTAGCCCAATCCATCCTCCAAACTGTTACCAAAATGATTTTCTTAATGCACAATTTTGACCATGGCACCCCATCTGCCTCCCATACCCTGCTCATTATACTCTGATGGATCCTTATCACATCTAGGAGATCTACTTCTCTGGAATGTAAAGCTCCTCACAACCTGACTTCTTCCAGCTTCTTACCCATTACTACCTTTTATGTATTCTATAGTCCAGGCATACTGGCCTGATTGCTGTTCCTCACACAAAACTCCACCTCCCATTTGCACGTCATGCAATTGTCCCACGTGCCAATAATGCCCATCTCCCACACTGCCCCTTTATTTCAGAATCTGTGCCTCCCTTCAAGACTTAGCTCAAAATGCTACCTCGTCCAAGAAGCCTTCACCACTCCCCATTCAGCCCTTTCTCTTTCCTTCTCACCGTCCCCCCACCCCAGTTGCTTTCTAAAGTTACCTTCCATCTACTTTCTATCAAATATACAGCTATTTATCTATGTATAGTCTCCCCCAATAAAATGTATGCTCCTTGAAGGGAGGGTCTTTATACTTTTTTTTTGTATCTCTAGTACTAGCACAGTATCTGGCATATTGTAAATTCTTAATAAATGCTTGCTGATTGAGTACATTCATATAGTTGCTCTCCAGTGTGAATTCCCTAAAGAGGATTAAGGGTTCTGCTTCAGCTGAAAGTCTTAACATTCATAAGGATCTTCTGGGACATGAATTCTAATACAGACCAGGAGAGGGCAGTTCTGGCAGAACCTCCCAGTCATTTCATTCATAAGGAATCCCATTATGAATTCTCTGGTGCACACTAAATTGTGAGCTAGGGAATGTCTTCTCCTAGCTATGAGATTTATATGGTTTCACTCCAGCATGAACTGACTGAGGTCTAGTAAACTTTGTGCTCTGGAGGATGTTCCAACCTTCTTTCCACTGATAAGGTCGTTCCCCACTATGAGTTCTCTGATCTTCAGTAAAGTAAGACCTGTTACGGAGGTATTTTTCACAATCATTACATTTTTATGTCGTCTTCCCAGTATGAATTTTCTGATGGAGAGTAAGGTTTCTGTTTGAGCTAAAGGTCTTTCCACAGTCATTACATTCATATGGTTTCTCACCAGTATGAATTCTCTGGTGGAAAGTAAGATTTCTACGCCGATTGAAAGACTTCCCACATTCATTACATTTATATGGTTTTTCTCCAGTATGAATTCTCTGATGTTGAGTAAGGTATGAGCTCTTTCGAAAGGCCTTCCCACATTCATTACATTCATATGGTTTCTCTCCAGTATGAATTCTCTGATGTACATTACGTTGTGAGCCCAGGCGAAATGCCTTCCCACACTCATTACATTCATATGGTTTCTCTCCAGTATGAATTCTCTGATGTAGAATAAGGTGTGAGCTCTGGCGGAAGACATTTCCACATTCCTTACATTCATAAGGTTTTTCTCCAGTATGAATTCTTTGATGTTGAGAGAGGTCTGAGCTCTGGCGGAAAGCTTTCCCACATTCATTGCATTCAAAAGGCCTCTCTCCAGTGTGTATTCTCCAGTGGAGAGTAAGGTTTTTGCTCCGCCTGAAGGCCCTCCCACATTCACTACACTTATAAGGCTTCTCTCCAGTGTGAATTCTCTGATGTAGAGTAAGGTCTGAGCTCTCACGGAAGGCCTTTCCACATTCATTACATTCAAAAGGTTTCTCTCCAGTATGAATTCTTATATGTATATTAAGTTTTGCTTTCTGGCGGAAGACTTTCCCACATTCATTACATTTATAACGTTTTTCCCCAGGGTGAGTTCTCTGATGTACACTAAGTTGTGAGTTCAGGAAAAATGCTTTACTACACTGTTTACATTTGCAAGGTATCTCTCCAGCATGAACTAACTGATGTTCGGCATGATTTGTGCTTGGCAACAGGATCTTTTCGTACTCATTAACTTCAAAAGGCTGCCCTCCAGTCTGAACTGACTGATGCTCAATAAGCCCTGAGCTCTGGCTGAAGGCCTTCCCACATTCATTAGATTCATAAGGTTCCCATCCAGTATGGATTCTTTGAAGTGGTGTAAGCTGTGAGCGCAGGAACAAGGTGCTACATTCATTAAGTTCGTGAGGTTTCCCTGCAGAACGTATCACACAATTCTCAGTAAGGTCTGAATTGTAACTAAAGGAATCCTGAAATTCATTATACTTAGCAAAGACTTGTTTAACACAGATTTGGTTGTAATTCCTGATGTCTGAATACAGGCTAAAGCTCTTCTGATCCATATCACACTGATGTAGACTGCTTCCTATACTTATACTCTGTTGTGGAAAAATGATTGGCCCTAGACTGAAGTTTTTGCCATATTTATTACATTCACGCCTTTGTACTTGATGGGGAAGTTTGTTTTGGATGCATTTTGTCTGCTGAGGAGATTTCTCCTCATTGATCTGATGCCTTTCTGACTCGGCATCCAAACCCAAGGCCTTTCTCAATTTGAAGGCAGCAACGTCATCCCTGCTGAGTCTTTCCTGGAAGGAATTTTTCCTGGAGAGGTCCAGCTTTGGAGAGGAAGCCATGCTTTCAGGTCTGGCCTCCCAATCTGAAACAAACAAACACACAGATTTCCTGTTCTTTATGCCTTTTTAATCTTTAAAAAAATTATTATTAACAACTTGACACCCATCAATACAAATGAGTATTTCCATACGTACATGAGAACCAAGAAAACGGCAAAAAAAGATTGTGAACGTCTATTATGTGCACCCTCCAGCTTCTTCAAGGAGGGACTGGGGTCAGGGACTGTGCCCATTATTGCAGCGGCAGAAGGAGCCCCAGGGGAGGAAACGTCTCCTAATTCAGGCTGATCCCAGAGCGCTGCCTGCGGCGCTGAGAAGTGAAGAACTCAGCCAGGGTCACACGGCCAACACAGGTCAGGGGCTGGAGAGAAGCCACCTTGTTGGCTGGGAGGCCGGCCCTCTAGCTGCTATCCTACCATGTCGAGCTTGTCTGTGGCTGCTTCTGGACTGCCCTTTGCTCACCTGTACTGTTACATTTTTCACTGATGTTCACTTCTAGTTTTTACCATCACTTTCATTATCCCTCTACGCTTCACACAGCTTTCAACTCTAATTAAAAACAAAACAAAACTCTGCTTTGTAACAAATATCTGCAGTTATGAGAAACAAATCCAACATTCACCATGACCGAAAGTGCATGTGTCATGTATCATGCCTGCCAAGAGACAGGAGCAGGACGTGTGGAGCTTGCCGGTAGGAAGGCACCTTGGCAGCTTCCAGTCCAGTCCACACACCAAAGGGCCCCTCCCACAAGAGACCTGAGAAGAGGTCATCCAGACCTCCCCAGAGGAATCTAACACCTTTCAGGGGCGCTGATTCCACTTCTGGACAGCTCTAATTGTAAGGAAATTTTTCCTGACATCAGGCCTAAATTTGCACACCCACAGCTCCTGGTTCTACCCTCTTGAACCAAACAGAATAAGCCTAATAACTATTTCAAAGGCAGCTATTATGTCCCCCTGGGTGTTCTTTCATTCAGGCTAAACATCCTAGTTTCTTTGACAGATTCTCCGGTCACAGATTTAAGGCCCCTCACCATTCTACTTGCTATCCTTTGGACACTTCAGCTCAAGCAACATAATTCCTGAATCGCGCCACTCAAAACTGACCACAAAAGCTGGATGAATTCTGAGGAGGGAAGACTACAGTGAATCTATAGCACTTGGCACAGTGCCTGGCATATTAGCAGACACTTAATAAATGCTTGCTGACTTGGCTTAATTATCACCTCCCTGTTCTTAGAAGCTATACCCTTCTTAATGTACCCCACTGGTAACTTAGCTTTTCGGTTGCCACATGACATTCTTAGACCTGAAGCCCATTCAAATGCTTCCCATTCTGAAATCTCTTTCAGAATGGCTGCTGCTGTCTACACAGGCCTCCTCCTCCAATCTGAAGTAGATATTCTGTATCCAAGCACAAGACTTTCCAATATTTCTCTTCAATTCTATCTTATTAGATTCCACCCAATGCTTGAGGCCAGGGGCAGGGAACCTGCAGCCTCAAGGTCACATGTAGCCCTCTTGGTCCTTAAGTGCAGCCCTTTGAATCTAAACTTCACAGAACAAATCCCCTTAATAAAAGGATCTGTTCTGTAAAACTTGAACTCAAGTCAAAAGGCCGCACCCGAGGACCTAGAAGCCCACATGTGGCCTTAAGGCCGAAGGTTCGCCATCCTGCTCTAGCCCATCAAGACCTTTTGGGACCCTGACTCTGTCATGCATCGTATTAGCCCTCCCTTCCAGCTCCCTGATGCCACCTGCAAACCTGATGAGTCTCCCATAGATGCGCCAGACACACATGTCTGGGGAACGAAGAGAGGGCAATGTCACAAAAACCCAGAGAGGAGACAGGGTGATCACCAGGGTCAGATACAGTTGAGAGGCCAAACAGTAAGAGAATTGAAAAAGGGCCATGTCTGTTACACAGTTTCCACTGACTGTCAAAGTTCCAAGAAGACAAAGCAAAGACAGCTAACAGAGGAAGAACACAGAGCCATGGGCACACTGCCAAGTGCAACAATGCTGAGAATGAGTGAAGCTAGGTGAGGAAATGCAAAGACAAGGAACTTGTGGGTTTTGTCAAGTTTTAATTACATGAGAAAGAGAGAAGGCTCGAAGGACAGTAAGATCATTGTTTCAGGGATACAGGATGAACACACTGGCAACTAAGAGGAGAAAGAGTTACTCAGTGGCTGCTGTATTAATGGGCTGGGAAGGACAGAAAAAATATGGCTAACATAGAGTTAATACATAACATAAATAAAAGGATGGTAAGAGATCATTAAGCTACTTTTGATAAATTCAAGTCTCCTGGCCCAGGTAAAGTAAAAAAAGAATTAAGGCTTATGATGTACCAGGACTGTACTAACCACTCGGGATACAAGAAGAGGCAAAAACCAGCCCCAGCTCTTGAGAAGCTTACAGTCTACTTGGGAAGACAACATACAAACAATGCACAAACAAGCTACAACCAGAATAAATTAGAGGTAATCAAGAGAGAAGGCACTAGAGTTATGAGGGACTGGGAAAGCTTCCTTGTAGAAGGTGAATTCCAGCTGGGCCTTGGAGGAAGCCAGAAGTCAGTAACAGGAGATGAGGAGGCAGAGAGTTCCAAGCATGGTAGGCAGCCAGAGCGAATGCCTGGAATTGGAGAAGGATGGGAGGAGGCTGGTAGTATGTGTTGGGTTATAAGGTGTAGAAAAGGTAGGAGGGGACAAGGTTATGAAGAGCTTTGAATGCCAAACAAAGGATTCCTTATTTGATCCTGGAGGTGATAGGAAGCCACTGCTGTTAGAAAGGCGAGAAGTGGGGTGACATGATCTGACCTGGGCTTTGGGAAAATCACTTTAGTGGCTGAAAGGAGAATGGATTGGAGTGGAAAGAAACTTAAGGCAGACCCACTAGCAGCTATTGTAACAGTCCAGGTATGAGGTGATGAAGGCCTGCACCAGGGTGGGGACAACATGAGAGGAGAGGAGAGAAAATGTTGTAGAGATGCTGCAGAGGTGAAATGGACCAGAGATGCTGCAGAGGTGAAATGGACCAGAGGTGCTGCAGAGGTGAAATGGACCAGAGATGCTGCAGAGGTGAAACAGACCAGAGGTGCAGTAGAGATGAAATGAATCAGAGACGCTGCAGAGGTGAAACGGACCACAGACGCTGCAGAAGTGAAATGGACATGAGATGCAGCAGAGGTGAAACGGACCAGAGATGCAGCAGAGGTGAAACGGACCAGAGATGCTGCAGAGGTGAAACGGACCAGAGATGGTGCAGAGAGGAAATAGACCAGAGACAATTCTTCAGAGAAAGGATTAAAGGAGAAGAGAAGAGAGTCTGATACTAGGCATATAAAGGAAGGGGAGAAAGGAAAGGCAAAGGGAATGGGCTAAGTATATTGGTTCAGCAAAGTAAGAGGCCAGTTTCTGTAGCAGGGTCCTGGGTCTTCCTTGAACTGCTGGCCAGATCAAGGTTGAGTGCTCTCTGGCCTCTGCAAGTGAGAACCACGGCCCAAGAGGCAGGTTCCAGGCTGGCCCAGGGAGGATGCCTGCTCCTAAAAGACAACTGGATGTTTTGCTCCATGTTACTGTGGAATTTTTTTGCTTTTTGTTTCCTGCCAGCTGGAAACTGCTTGAGTCTGAAAGCTCTCAGACTGGCAGGAAAAACAGCCAGCCGAGCCCTTGCCAACCAAATGACTAAATGATCTCTGGGAGACTCCAGGCAAACAGTGACAGAGGTGCTTTGTTCCCCACAAGTGCACAGGACCTTGATATTCAAGAGAACATACACACCAAGGAGAGAGAGGGGTCAAATGAATGAGAGAAGG
>NW_020954790.1:856439-879494 GCF_900497805.2 Vombatus ursinus
CCTTCTCTCATTCATTTGACCCCTCTCTCTCCTTGGTGTGTATGTTCCCTTGAATATCGAGGTCCTGTGCACTCGTGGGGAACAAAGCCCCTCTGTCACTGTTTGCCTGGAGTCTCCTAGAGCACTTTGTCTTGGTGGGCCAGGGCTCGGCAGGCAGGGACTGGCCTGGCAGGGGCTCGGGGGCAGTATCTCCTGCCAGTCTGCCAGCTCTTGGAATCAAGCAGTTTCCAACTGGAAGGAAACAGAAGGCACAGAAATCCCACAGGAACAGACAGAGCAAAGCCCCTGGTTTTCTGTTAGGAGGAGGCATCCTCCCAGTAGGCTGGACCCTGCCCCTCACCTGCCGGGCAGCGGTGCTGAGGTGTAGAGGCCGGTGAGCGCTTGACCGTGACCTGCTCAGCGGTTCTGGCCTCTTGGCGGATGATGAGCCCTGGCTGTGGTGGCCTGGTCAGCCCTTTGGACTCTGGGCCCCTCCCCCTCTGATTCCCAGGGGCCACTGCAGGGCTGCCCCCTCCCCCACATCGGGTCATGTTCTGGCTCCTCCTCCTTTCCTTGGCCTGCCTCTGGAGGTCTCCATGGGACCGATGCTGCAGCCACGTGGCTCCCACAGGGGCTGGCTTCAGCCCTTCCTTCTGCCCGCTCTTCTCAGTGCCGGCTCATTGCTTCATGTTCCTGGGTGGTTCCTGACAAGCTGGAGCCAGGGCCCTGCTCTCCATCATGGTGTCTCTTGTCCAAGGAGGGGGAGGGAGAGACCTGCCCCTGGACCTCCACCCAGCCAGAGACCACATCTGTCCCACCATTCATTCCCAGGAGACAACCAATCACATGCTTGGGAAGCACCTACTATGTGCCAGGCCCTTCAGAGTCACAGTCCCACAGACCAAAATCAGTGTGGCAAAAGGTGCCCAGGGGAAGGCCCACAGGATCTGTGCCTAGCAGGTACCATTGGACATTTTCATCAGTGACTCACACAAAAGCACCAGTGGAGTGCCAGCTAGCACTGGAGATGAGGCCCAACTCCGAATAACAATATGGTGGCTGAGCAGTGCCACAGTGGACAGAGTACTGGGCTGGAGTCAGAAGAACCAAGTTCAAACCCAGCCTCGGACCCTGGGCAGGTCACTTCATCACTTCCTGCCTCAGTTTCCTCATCTGTCAATGGAGATAATAATGGCACCTCCCCCCCAGGACTATTGTGAAGATCAGAGGAGATGGTATCTGTAAAGCACTTATTTATTTATTTATTTTTTAAATATTTTTTTATTAATTCATTTTGATTTATAAATAATCACTTCCATAGGCTTTTGAGTTTAAAATTTTTCTCCCCCTTCCTCCCCACCACCCTCCCCAAGACAGGGCACAATCTGATATAGACTATACATTTACATTCATATTAAACATATTTTCACATTAGTGATATTGTAAGTAAAAATTCAAACCAATAGGAAGAACCGTCAGAAAGAGGAAACAAAACTCAACAGAAGAGAAAAAATAGCAATTCGACTTCCACAGTTCTTTCTTTGGGTGTGGATAGTATTTTCTATCATGAGGCCTCTGGAGATGTCTCAGATCCTTGTATTGCCAGGAAGGGTTAAGTTTATCAATATTAGTCATCGCACAACGTGGCTGTTACTGTGTACAACGTTCTCTTGGTTCTGCTCACTTCACTCAGCATCAGACCATACAAGTCTTTCCAGGTTTTTCTGAAGTCAGCCTGTTCATCATTTCTTATAGCACAATAGTATTCCATCACATTCATATACCACAACTTGCTGAGCCATTCCCCAACTGATGGGCATCCTCTCAATTTCCAATTCTTTGCCACCACAAAAAGAGCTGCTATGAATATTTTTGTACATGTAGGTCCTTTTCCCGTTTGTGTGATCTCTTTGGGATATAGCCCTATTAGTGCTATTGCTGGATCAAAGGGTATGCACATTTTTATAGCCCTTTGGGCATAGTTCCAAATTGTTCTCCAAAATGGATGGATCATTTCACAACTCCACCAACAATGTATTAGTGTTCTCCATCTTCTCCAACATTTATCATTTTCCTGTTTTGTCATGTTGGTCATTCTGATAGGTGTGGTGTGGTAGCTCAGAGTTGTTTTGATTTGCATTTCTCTAATCAATAATGATTTAGAGCATTTTTTCATATGACTGTAGATGGCTTTAATCATCTGAGAACTGTCTGTTCATATCCTTTGACCATTTATCAATTGGGGAATGACTTGTACTCTTATAAATTTCACTTAATTCTCTATATATTTTAGAAATGAGGCCTTATCAGAGAGACTAGTTGTAAAAATTCTTTCTCAGTTTTCTACCTTTCTTCTAATCTTAGTTGCATTGGCTTTGTTTGTGCAAAAACTTTTCAATTTAATGTAATAAAAATTATCTATTTTGCCTTTCATAATGTTCTCTATCTCCTGTTTGGTCATGAATTCTTCTGTTCTCCATAGATCTGACAGGTAAACTATTCCTTGCTCTCCCAGTTTGCTTATAGGATCAGCCTTTATAGCTAAATCATGTACCCATTTTGACTTTATCTTGATATATGGTGTGAGATTTTAGTCTATGCCTAGTTTCTGCCATACTCTTTTCCAGTTTTCCCAGCAGTCAAAGAGTGGGTTTGCATCCCAGAAGCTGGGGCCTTTGGGTTTATCAAATAATAGATTGCTATAGTCATTGACTACTGTGTCTTGCATACCTAACCTATTCCACCGATCCACCACTCTATTTCTTAGCCAGTACCAAGCAGTTTTGATGATTGCCGCTTTATAATAAAATTTAAGATCTGGAATGGCTAGGCCACCTTTCCCTGCATTTCTTTTCATTAGTTCCCTTGATATTCTGGACCTTTTGTTCTTCCAAATGAATCTTGTTATTATTTTTTCTAACTCTATAAAATAATTTTTGGTAGTTTGATTGGTATGGCACTGAATAAGTAAATTAGCTTAGGTAGAATCGTCATTTTTATTATATTAGCTCGGCCTGAGGTTTTTCCAATTATTTAGGTCTAACTTTATTTGCGTGAAAAGTGTTTTGCAATTGTGTTCATAGAGTTCCTGGGTTCTGTAAAGCACTTAGCACGGGGGTGGCACACAGTGGGTGCTTAATAAATGGTCATTCCTTTCCTCCTTTTTTCTTAATCCTTATAACATTAATTCAGTGCTTTAAAGTTTTCAAAGTGCCTGGGATCTCATTGAGCTTCCCATAGGCCTCTGAGGTTGCTATTCTAGGCATTCTGTCCCATTTTGACAGATGAGGAAACTGAGGCAGGCAGCGGTGAAGTGACTTGCTTGTGGTCCCCCAACATTCCAGAAATGTCAGAGGCAGGATTTGAATCCAGATCCTTGTGCCTCCAAGCCCTAGAATCTCATCATTACATTGCAATATGAAATGTAAGCTGAGTACATGTCAAATGATCAGTGTTTGGGTTCACAACCTCATCTCCATAGCTATAATTTGGGGGGGGGGGGGCACAGGGAACTATCTGCTGGTCTGAAGACTTGCTGGGCGTCTGGTTCACCACAAACGAACTCCGTTGGAGTCCACAGGGCTTGGTGGCAGTCAGAGAAGGCCCCAAGAGGAGTGAGCGCATCACTGTCCTCTGTCCTGGGCAGACCACATCAGGAGGACCTTGATCCTCCCAGGGTGCCATATCTGGAGGACCCCATCGACACCTGTGTGGGTTCTCAGAGGAGCCAGCCAGAGGGGTCTGAAGCTGCAAGCCCCTGCCACAGGACAGCTGGTCGATCTACTGTGTGCCAGGTGCTGTGCTAAGCTCTGAGGATATCCGGTGAACCAAAATCAGTGTCTGCTCTCAATGAGCTCCTACTCACAGTCACAATCAACATTCAAACAACTAGGTACTAACAAGATACAGTCAGGATAAAGCGGACAGATGATGACTATCCTCTCAATTTACAGTTCTTACTATGGCAAATTATTTAACTTGAAAAGGCTACAAGCCAAGACTAAAGTGGAGGCAGAGTTGGTGCATGATTTTTTCTTTTGTTTGCAGGCATCAGGAAACAAAATAAAATCAAAAGAATGAAATAATAGGAAAAATGTGAAATATCTCACTGGAAAAACAACTGACCTGGAAAATAGACCAAGAAGAGATAATTTAAGAATTACTGAACTACCTGAAAGCCATGATAAAAAAGAGCCTAGACATCAACTTTCAAGAAATTATCAAGGAAAACTGCCCTGATATCTTAGAACTAGAGGGTAAAATAGAAATAGAAAGAATCCTCCTGAAAGAGGACCTAAAATGAAATGAAAACTCCCAGGAATATTGTAGCCAAATTTCAGAACTCCCAAGTCAAGAAGAAAATACTGCAACAACCAGAAAGTAACAAATATTCAAATATCGTGGAACCACAATCAGGATAACACAGGATTTAGCAGCTTTTACATCAAATGCTCAGAGGCCTTGAAATGTGGTATTCAGAAGGACAAAGGAGCCAGAATAACAACCAAGAATCACCTACCCAGCAAAACTGAGTATAATCTTTCAGGGGGAAAATGGACATTCAATGAAATAGAGGACTTTCAAGCATTCCTGATGAAAAGACCAGAGCTGAATAGAAAATCTGACTTTCAAATACAAGATTCAAGAAAAGCATAAAAAGGTAAACAGGAAAGAGAAATCACTAGGGATTCAATAATTCAAACTGTTTACATCCCTACACGTGAAGATGATACTTGTAAATGCTAAGAACTTTCTCATTTTTAGGACAGTTAGGAGTATAGATAGAGGGGAAGGGTGTGAGTTGAATATGATGTGATGATAATCTAAAAAAATTAAGGGGTGAGAAAGAGAAATACACTGGGAGAAGGGGAAAGAGAGAGATAGAATGGGATAATTATCTTACACAAAAGAGGCAAGAAAGAGCTTTTACAGTGGAGGGAAAGATAGGGGAGATGGGTGGGGGAGCCAGTGACGTTTACTCTCATTGAATTTGGCTCAAAGAGGGAATAACATACACTCTCAGTTGGGTATAGAAATCTATCTTATCCTACAGGAAAGTAGGAGGGGAAGGGGATTAGAGAAGTGTATGTGTATGTGTGTGGGTGATAGAGAGGAGAACAGACTGGAGGTAGCTGGTGGTGAGAAGCAAAACATTTTTGAGAAAGGATAGAATGAGAGAGAAGGATAAATAAGGGAAATATAGGATGGAGGGAAATAGTAATCATAACTATGAAAAAATTTACAAGTGTCTCTGATAAAGGCCTCTTTTCTCAAATATATAGAGAACTGAGTCAAATTTATAAGAACACCCATCATTCCCTAATTGATACATGGCCAAAGAATATGAGCAGGCAGTTTTCAGAAGAAGAAATCAGATCTATCAAATCACATGAAAAAAGGCTCTAAATCACTAGTGATTAGAGAAATGCAAATTAAAACAACTCTTAGGTACTACCTCATAGTTTGACTAACATGACAGAAAAGTAAAATGACAAATGCTAGAAAAGATGTGGAAAAATAAGGATACTAGTGCATTGTGGGTAGAGTTGTGAACTGATCCAAGTATTCTGGAGAGCAATTTGGAACTGTGTCCAAATGACTATAAAACTCTAGAATCTGGGTATTTTGGAAGTCGAGGCAGGGGCTGTGGTAGGCGGAGTTGTAGTGGACTGGGATGGGCTGGGTACTGAGAAGCCCTGAGGCAGTGGGCAGTGCTATATGAGATAAGCTGGGTGCAAGGAAGTAGCCGGAGCTTGTGCTTCTGAGGCCAGGGGCGGTGCCACGTGGGAGTGGGACGGCAGAGGATGAGTTCCCTTTGCTTAGTCCCCTCCCTATATGCAACGTCAACCCCAGACGCCTCCTTCCTGTGTCCTTCCTGACTTCCTAGGTCACGTACTCTGTTTATGCACTAATCCCAGACGCCTCCTTCCTGTATCCAGTCCTAGCCTCCTGCGTCACTCCCTCTCCCTGAGTGTGCTAAACTCAGACAGCCCCTTCCGGTATCTGACCCTACAATCATTGGCTAGTAAGCGGGCTGGGGAGGAGGGGCTAAGTAGGTACTTAAGGAACGCACGCGCTCTCTTTGCTCCTGCTCTGATGGCTTGCTGTGATGGCCTCTGAATAAAGCTCTGGTGTTGGCAGCCTCCCGATGGGTCTGTCTCTGTGTGTGTTTATCCGGTTGAGGACCGAAGACTGATGAGTGAGTATGACTCTGGCAGCCTGCTCCTTATAGGAGGAGTGTTCGGCGCAGCCGGCATAAGGTCGGCGCGGCCGGTACAAGTGGAGCCCAACGTGGGGCGGAGGAAATAGGCCAGAGGCCCTGTGGATCAGCTGGTCTGGTCACGGGAAGAGAGACGAGACCCGTAGCCGATAGGGTGAAGGAAGAAAGATGGGACAGTTGTTTGTTAAGGTCCCAGATCGGGAGGTGCAAGGGAAAGAAGTATATAAAAGAGTGAAAGAAGCAGAAATCAGTAGTGAGGAAGAATCAAGGAGTGAGACAGACTCAGGGAGTGAGACAGAGGACACTGGAAATAGGGAATGGGAGAATAAGCAAGAGAAAAGAAAGCAAGGCCGGGCAGGAGGGCGGGAGCGGGGGAGCAGGAGCAAAAAGAGAGCAGGAAACCGTAGCAAGGAAAGCCATGAGGAGGGACGGCCCCCTCCCCCACACTTATCCAACAGAGGGAGGACCTGGGCCCCTTTAGAATGGAAGAAATTTAAGGAGTTAAAAGAGACACTAAATACAGTGTTTGCAGCTGTTTCCCAATGTGCCCTACGGGCTTTTAGTAGGATTCAGGCTTTGGGGAAACAAAGGCCCTCCATGACCAAGATTAAAAAAGGTCCTGATAAACCCTTCCCGGATTTCATGGCCCGCCTACAGGTGGCTGTTTGGAAAGGGCTATCAGAAGTGCTGAAAACAAAAGAGACTATATTGTACTATCTATGCGGCAAAGCCATTCAGTTCAAGGTGCAATGCCACCAGAAACCTGGTGGAGCCCGCCCCAAGGCAATTTGTTACAATTGTAACAAATCCGGCCATTATGCTAAAGAATGCTGCAAGCCAGTCGGGAGGCGGGGTAAGGGACCCCTCGAGGGCTCCTCAACAAGCTTACCAGATGGAAGCCCAACCCCCTCAATACGCCCTCGGGCTGCATCAGGAATATCTCCGACTTCTACCCGGTGGTTCGGACTTCCCCTTTACAGCAAAGGAAATTTCCAAATAGACCCCGGAGATACAACCATAATGCCAGTGACTGGGCTTAATGCTGCCCTCTAAGCAGCCCTCGTGGTGGGCTTTTCATTATATACCCCAGTTATTGTCCATACCACGGTTATTGTTCACCAGCCCCAGCAACAGATTATAGTAACTAACCCACATGATTCGGCAGCTTACATAGACGAAGGGGAGGTGGTGGCTCAAGCCCTCCCCCTATTGGATAGCCACAATAATGATATTAATTGGGTACAACAAATAGAATACAGTAAGCCATGGGCAACTATCCAAATTAAGGGGCAATTCTTCAAGGGATTATTAGATACAGGAGCTGATCGTTCTGTCATCTCACGACTATTTTGGCCCCCCTCTTGGCGAGTCCAACCTGATGCCACAACGATCAATGGGGTCGGAGGGGCACAACAAGCATGGGTATCAGCAGAGGAGCTGCCCTGGCAATTCGCGGATAAGCAAGGGACCATCCGACCCCTAGTGGTTGCTGGTTTGAGATACAATTTATGGGGAAGGGATATTTTGAAGGCTTGTGGGGCATCTGTTTATATACCACCCCTGCAGGATTTTTAATTGGGGCCGTTGGGCAACAAGAAAAATTTTATTGTATCAGACCCACTCCTCTAACATGGAGATCTAATAACCCAGTCTGGGTACCCCAATGGCCCCTCCCTGCAGAGAAAGCCCAGGCTTTACGTGATATAGTGCAGGACCAGTTGCAGGTGGGGCACATTGAGCCCACGTCCAGCCCCTGGAACAGCCCAGTGTTTGTAATAAAAAAGAAATCAGGGAAATTTCGAATGTTAATAGATCTCAGGGTGGTTAACACCACCCTAGAGCCCATGGGAACCCTACAGCCTGGCCTTCCCTCCCCTAACCTAGTGCCTTCTGGATGGCCTGTGACAGTCATAGACATCCAAGATTGTTTTTTCTCTATCCCATTATCCCCAGAAGATAGAAAGAGATTTGCCTTTACCATACCCACTACCAATAATGCAGGACCAGATTTAAGATATCAGTGGAAGGTCCTGCCCCAAGGAATCTGCTGCAGTCCCACCTTATGTCAGGCTTATGTGGGGAGAGTGCTGGACCCTATCAGGGACAAATGGCCTAAAGCCACAATCCTTCATTATATGGACGATATTTTATTAGCCACTAGCACTGATGAGACACTAGCAAGATTGGTAAAAGAAACTGTCTCTGCACTTGCTCATTATGGTTTGGTGGTGGCCCCTGACAAAGTCCAACAAAATTACCCACTCACATACCTGGGCCTTTGTATGGAGGCTGTTTCTATTAGCAATCAAATTCCTGAACTAGGGCTTGATAAGATAACCACCTTGAATCACTTCCAAAAGTTAGTGGGACAGATCCAATGGCTCAGGGCCCGCACACCCATTCCTCCTGCTGTAATGCAGCCTTTATATGATATATTAAAAGGAAATTCAGATTTGAACTCCCCTCGGGCATGGACTCCTGCTGCTAAGGCAGCAGTGTCCCAAATATTCTCACTTGCTGCCCAGGCCCAGACCGCCAGATGGGACCCCAAAGGTAGAATAGAGATCTCCTTGGTCAATCAACAGAGCCCTTTTTGTGTTATACACCAAGGTCCCAAATTATTAGAATTTGTATATGCAAAGAAGGCTCACAAAGTACTGCCAAATTATTATGAGATGTTAGGGGAACTAGCCTTAGCTGCAGTACAAAGGGCTGTCCACTTGTCTGGGCAGCGACCTTTACTTTACTCAATTTTTGAACCTGGACAGCGAGAAGCCATTATGCAAACCTATTGGTCTTGGGCACATTGCTCCCAATGGGCCGAGATAAGTCCCCATTCCTCCTGCCTGCTTCTCCCCATGCTGGAGCAAATAACCTTAGAACCACCCCAACGAAAGGTTTTGGGAGAACCTGTTCAAGGCTCAAATGTTTTCACTGATGCTACAAAAAACAATAAGGACTCTATTTATCATGAAGCCTCCAAGGAAATAACAGTATTAGAAACCCCCTATGACTCTACCCAGAAAAATGAGCTCTTTGCCATCCTCCAGGCTTGCCGTAAATATCCTGAGCCTATAAACATAATCTCTGATAGTCTATATGCAGTAAAGGTTCTTAAATGCATAGAGGACGCCGTCCTCCAACCTCATAAGTCCACCATATCCTCTCTCCTGAGGGAATTACAGCAAATTTTGTTGCAGCGAAACAACCCCCTCTACATTCTCCATGTTTATTCTCATCAGTCCACCTCAGGAGGCATTTTTGAAGGCAATGATGTAGCGGATCGTGCCTTACAGTGCTCTCTACTGCCAGTCCTCACCCCTCCTGAACAAGCCCATGATTTTTTACACCTACCAGCGAGCTCCCTGAGACGCCTGTGTGGTTTAACTCGTGAACAGGCTCGACAAATTGTGAGGCGATGTGTGCGCTGTGTTCCTTTTCTCCCCCCTCCATCCAGTAAGGGGATTAACCCACGAGGTCTTTTTCCCAATGACTTGTGGCAAATGGATGTCACTCACCTTGGCCGCGTCACTATCCATGTCTGCATTGATACTTTTTCCAAATTTATAATGGCCACTGTATCCAGTAAGGAGAACACCCCATCAGTTATTAAGCATCTGTACCATTGTTTTGCCTCTGTGGGGATCCCTCATGTCATTAAAACTGACAACAGACCTGCCTATTTATCTACACAAATGACTGCCTTTTTTACATCCTTTGGCATTAAGCATGTTACAGGGATCCCCTATAACCCCACAGGTCAGGCTATTGTTGAGCGAGCCCATCATACCTTGAAAGCTACCCTCAGTAAACAAAAAGGGGGAGTAGGAGGTCGGGGCTCAGGGCAGTGGCCTACCCAAGCAGATGTGGATAAAGCTTTATATACATACAATTTTCTCTGTCTAGATAGAGACACGGGCCTATCCCCTAGCATGCTACAGCTAATAACATCACCCACTTGTAATTCATCTGGCCCCTTAAAAACAGCACTACATGCACCATCCCTTAACCAGAAAGTCCTCTGGAAGGACGATGAAGGAAACTGGCAAGGCCCATCTGTAGTGTTGTGGAGAGGGCCGGGGTATTTATGTCTTACAGATCCTGATGGCCGGAGCCGCTGGGTACCAGAAAGAAGAATAAAACGAGTTGAAGAAGCCCCGGGAGAGACAACAAGGACGGGAGAAGAAACACAGTCAACAGAAAATTCAGAGAGAGCAGAAAGAAAAGACAGTTAGGATGTCTAAACTGAGTAAAACTGTTTTCACTTTTTGCGCGATCAGGACTTTGCCACAGGTTGCCTCAGCTCCAGTGTCCTGGGACACAAGACAGAATGGCTGGGGCACTTGGTGTTGGCAGCATCCATCTTCGAGGAGTTCCAGATACAGGACTTATATAGTGGACAGCAATTGCTTGCCTCACAAATAGAGGAACTGGCCAATAAATTCGCCCAAGCCCTCCAGGTGCAGGCTGATATTGATCAGCAGCTGGAGGAGCAGATTGAAAAAGTAGCATTGGCTACTCAGGACATTGGGAATGAACTTATGTGGCTGGAATTGAGACAGCAGTTGCCATGCCATGGCTGATATTGATCCATTTGTGTAACACCCTTAAATCATAACGCCACTTGCGACACCGTTTCACAAAGCATAAATGACACTCTCCCTTTCTTTTCTATTTGGTGTAATGATACCCGTGCCCTTTCCCAGATCCAGACTACAAATCTTTCCTCTGTACTCCAGGCTTTGCGGGTGTTAATTAGACTGGCACGGAACATATCTGACACTTGGCACCAACACGAGACTGATGATATTGTTCATCACCTTAGTGATTTGGATTAAGCATGCCTCTTTCCCCATCCCCTCCCTTGTAACCCATTGGGCATTTATAACTCTTTTTTCTCCTGCTCTGATGGCTTGCTGTGATGGCCTCTGAATAAAGCTCTGGTGTTGGCAGCCTCCCGATGGGTCCGTCTCTGTGTGTGTTTATCCGGTTGAGGACCGAAGACTGATGAGTGAGTATGACTCTGGCAGCCTGCTCCTTATAGGAGGAGTGTTCGGCGCAGCCGGCATAAGGTCGGCGTGGCCGGTACACCTATTTGTACAAAAATATCTATAGCAGCTCTTTTTGTGGTGTCAAAGAATTGGAAATTGAGGGGATGCCCATCAGTTGGGGAATGGCTGAACAAGTTGTGGTATGTGATTATGATGGAATACTATTTGTACTATAAGACATGACAAGCAGGATGCTTTCAGAAAAAAACTGGAAAGACTTACACGAATGGAGGTAAAGTGAAGTAAGCAGAACCAGGAGAACATTGCATACGGTCCCAATGTAGCAGGACGATCAGCTGTGAATGACTTAGCTGTCCCCAGCAATGCAACGATCCAAGTCAATTCCGAAGAACTTATGATGAAAAACGCTATTTCCCTCCAGAGAAAGAATTGGTCGAGTCTGAATGTAGACTGAAGCATGCGTTTTTAAAAACGTCATTTTTATGTTCTTTTTCAACATGCCTGCAGGTAAATCCTATATCAAATCGCTTGCCTTCTCAATGAGAGGGGAGGGGAGTGCGGGATTAGAGGATTTGGAACTCAAAATTTTAAAAAATTAATGTCAAAATAGTATATTTGGAGAAAAATAAAATACTTTGAAAATTAAAAAAATCCAGGCCCTCAGGGTAAGAACTTGTGAAATTGTTTGCCTTTTCTGTGGGTGGGGCAGGGGTGGATGGGAGGCAATCTGGGACTCAAAATTTAAAAAGAAAAGAATGTTAAAAAATAAATTATAAATTTGAAAAAAGGAATTTGTGAAACAGCACCAAAGGAGAGAGAAGACCAATGCATTGGGCCTGGAACGAAACCAACCTATGTTGACAAATGTTAATAATAATACAGTTAACGCTTCCATGGACCACACTACGCGCCAGGCATCATGCTAAGCACTTTACAGATGTTACTTCATTTGGTCATCACAAGAACTCTGGCAGGTGGGGGGGGGGGGTTCTTATCCCCATTTTACAGATGAGGAAACTGAGGCATACAGGGTTAAATGACTCGCCCAGGGTCACCTAGCTAGTCAAATGGGTCTGAGGCTAGATTTGAACTCCGGTCTTCCCGACTCCAGGCCAGGCTCTCTATCCAGGACGCTCAAAAGTGCCAGGTGGCCTGGAGGCGCCTGCTGAGGGGAGGAGGACGTGTGCGGAGGAGGGGAAGAGGAAAGAGGAAGGAAGCATGGAGGAGGAAGAGGAGGAGGGGGAGGGGATGGGGAGGGGATGGGATGGGAGAAAGCGATGGACGGGGGAGGGAGGATGGAATGAAAGGGGAGGGAGGAGGAGGAGGGACAGAGAGGAAGATGACGAGGGAGGAAGGGGGTGGGGAGATAGGAAAAATATGCACCTGGCCTAGGCCACCTTGCCTTACTCTCCCCTTCCCCCATAAGAGCATGTGAGGGAGAACTACGATTCCCAGAAGGACTTGCGCTCTTAGGGACGGGAGGGAGGTGGCCAGGAGGAGAAGGCGCAGGCGCAGAACGCTTCTTTCGCCTCCCACCCTAGGACACCGGCCTACAACTCCCAGAAGGCTTTTCATGCCCAAACCGAGGCTCAGCGGCCCCCTCAGGGCCGGGGAGGGCGGAGCCACTGCCGTCTCTCGTCACTTCCGCTCCCGCGGCTCCTCCTTGCGTCGGCGGAACTCACTTCGGGGTCCCTGTGTCCCGGGCTACCGTGAGTAGGGGCGGGAGCGCAGCCGGCCGAGGGGGCGCCGAAGGGGAAGGGGACGTTGGGAAGCCACGGGCAGGTGGAGCCGGAGGCCGCCACCTCGGAGCGGGCCGCGCCTGCGCAGTGACTTGTGAGCCCTGGGCCTAGCCACGCCACGCCCCCTCCGCGGGCCCGCCCTCCCATTGGTCATCCTAGCAGGGCCAGGCGCAGGAGCCAATCAGCGGCGGAGGAGGAGGAAGGCATGGCTCCCACCTCCCACCTGAGAGGCAAGCCCCGCCAGGTGAGGGGCTCCGCCCACCCCGCCCATCTGCTAGAGCCCTGGCTCTGGGGAGGGGGTCCGGGCCCTCCCCCTCTGCCCTGGTTCCCCAGCCTGCTGAAGCCGGCACACAGTAGGTGCTTAGTCCACGCTGATTGCCCCACTGATCCCCCTGCAAGCCCCGCCTGCATTTGTGTAGCGCCCGCTCTCCCCATTTTACAGATGGACCAGCCTGGGTCCTGAGGCCAGATTTGACCCCTGTGCCCCCACACCCCCCTCCCTCGGGATGGAGATGGGGATGTGCGCCCCCCCCCCCCCGCCCGGGGCCCCAGAGGCAGCTGCCCAGCCTGCCCTGCCCTCCCCTCCCTGGGCTGGCCTTGGGCAAGCGCATGTGGCTTGGGTCTTTCAGGGGTCAGTGACCTTCCAAGACGTGGCCGTGGACTTCACCTGGGAGGAGTGGGGGCACCTGGGCCCCGCCCAGAAGGAGCTGTACCGGGAGGTGATGCTGGAAAACTACGGGAACCTGGTCTGCGTGGGTGAGGAGGGGGTGCCCCTGGGACCCGGTATCTGCCCCGGTGGAGGGGGGAGCCAGGGCTGCGGGAGGTAGAGAAGGGCCCCCCCAGGTGTCCCTCCCCATCCCCCCTTCGACGTCCCTCCTCATCCCCCATCCCCCCTTGTCCCTCCCCTTTCCCCCTTCCTTGTCCCTCCCCATCCCCCCCTTGTTATCTCTCCCCATCCCCCCTTCCTTGTCCCTCTCCATCCCCCATCCCCCCTTCAGTGTCCTTCCTCACCCCCCATGCCCCCTTCCTTGTCCCTC
Organism: Vombatus ursinus; assembly: GCF_900497805.2. Classification (NCBI taxonomy): domain Eukaryota; kingdom Metazoa; phylum Chordata; class Mammalia; order Diprotodontia; family Vombatidae; genus Vombatus; species Vombatus ursinus. The sequence goes on from NW_020954790.1 coordinate 870,427, forward strand.
CCCATCCCCCATCCCCCCTTCAGTGTCCTTCCTCATCCCCCATCCCCCCTCCTTGTCCCTCCCCATCCCCCATCCCCCCTTCGTTGTCCCTCCCCGTTGGGAGACTCCAACTTCTCCCTCCCCTCCTGGGCAGCGACCCACCCCAGGGAAGTTCCCAGTAGAATGAAGGAGGCCCCTTCTGGTGCCCGTCCTACTGTCTGCCCCACCCTTCCGTGCAGGCCCTTTGCTCCATTTGTGGGCCTTGACCCTGTAAGCTAGGGCTGGAGTCAGGATGCTGAGGGGGATGTCTTCAGCTCTTTCCTATCTGCCCCCAGGGCTTGCAGGAGCCAAACCAGATGTGATCCAGCGGCTGGAGCAAGGGGAACCACCGTGGAGGCCAGGGGAAGGCTTCTCCAGAAGCAGCCGTCCAGGTGAGTGAGTAACCCTGGGCAGGAGCCAGTCAGGCCTGGGCTTTTGGACCAGGCTGGACCAGGGAGCTCTCCTCAAAGACTCCAGGCGTCTGGAGAAGAGCTGAGGCCCCTGGGCATGAGCTGCTTCTGAAAGCCTCATTTCTGCACTGCACATTTCCTTCCTGTCCTCCTGTTGGTCAGCCCCTGCAGCCTTAGGAGGGGAGAGAACTTTTCCTTCCCTCTTTCTTTGGCATTGCCTTGTTCTTAGCAGTCATTTTCTGGATCACTTCCCTTGGCTATGCATTCACTGACTCTCCTAAAGGTGTATTGCAACAAAAGAAAGCACGGTATGTCCCATTTGCTTTCTTTTCTCCTCAGAAGCTTTGTCTTCTGTATACTTTGTAATGTTGTATTCCTGTTCTCATTTCAATTTTTTTATTTTTAATATTTTATTTCCCCTAGTTAACATTTAAAACCATTTTTGACATTTGTTTTTAAAACTTTGAGTTCCAAATTCTCTTCCTCCCTCCCCACCCTCATTGAGAAGGCAGGCAATTCGACATAGGTTATACATGGGTAGTCATGCAAAACACTTCCATAGTAGTCATGTTGTGAAAGAAAACAGACAAAAAAAAAAACCTCAAGAAAAATAAAGAAACTAAAAAAAGCATGCTTCAGTCTGTATTCAAACAGCATCAGTTCTTTCTCTGGAGTTGGATAGCATTTATCTTCATATGTCCTTCAGATGTATCATATTGCTGAGAATAGCTAAGTCATTCACAGCTGATTATCTTATACTGTTGCTGTTACTTTGTACCGCTACATTCCACTTTGCATCAGCCCATGCATGTTTCTCCAGGCTTTTCTGAAAACATTCTGCCCATCATTTCTCACAGTCCAATCATAATCATGTACCACAACTTGTTCAGCCATTCCCCAATTAATGGGCATCCCCGCAATTTCTAATTCTTTGCCCCCAGAAAAGAGGTGCTATAAATATTTTTGTACATGTAAGTCCTCTCCCTTTTTGTTTTTTATCTCTTTTGGAATACAGACCTAGTAGCAGTATTACTAGGTCAAAGGGTATGCTTGTTTTGTTTTGAAATAATTTATTTATTTTTAGTTTTCAACATTCATTTACATAAGATTTTGAATTTTAAATTTTCTTCCCCTCTGTTTCCTCCCCCCTCTCCACGATGGTGTGCAATCTGATATAGGCTCTACTTATACATTCATATTGAACATATTTTCACATTAGTCATGAGGTAAAGAAGAATTAGAACTAATGGGAGGAACCGTGAGAAAGAAGAAACAAAACAAAACTACAGAAGAAAAGGAGAGCAAATAATCTGCTTCTATCTGCATTCAGATTCCAAAGTTCTTTCTTTGGATGTGGATAGCATTTTCCATCATGAGTCTTGGAGTTGTCTTAGATCCTTGTATTGCTGAAAAGAGCCAAGTCTGTCAAAGTTAGTCATTGCACAATGTGACTGTTACTGTATACAATGTTCTCCTGGTTCTGCTCATTTCACTGTGCATCAGTTCATATAAGTTTCTGCAGGTTTTTCTGAAGTCTGCCTCTTCATCATTTCTTGTAGCACAGTAGTATTCCATTACATTCATATACCACAACTTGTTTAAGCCATTCCCCAAATGTGGATATACCCTCAATTTCCAGTTCTTTGCCACCACAAAAAGTGCCTCTATAAATGTTTTTGTACATGTGGGTCCTTTTCCCGTTTTTGTGATTTCTTTAGGATACAGACCCAGAAGTTGTATTGGTATGTGTGGTTTTATAACCTTTTGGGCATAGTTCCAAATTGCTCTACAGAATGGTTGAATCAGTTCACAACTCCACCAACAGTGCATTAATGTCTCATTTTCCTCACATCCCCTCCAACATTTGTCATTTAGCTCTTCTGTCCTATTAACCAATCTGATAGGCATGAGGGAGTACCTCAGAACTGTTTTAATTTGCATTCCTTCAATCATTAGTGAGTTAGAGTATTTTTTCATATGGCTATAGATAGCTTTGATTGCTTAACTTGAAAACTGATCATATCTTTTGATCATTTATCAATTAGGGAATGGCTCTTATTTTTATACATTTGACTCAGTTCTCCATGTGTTTGAGAAATGAGGCCTTTATCAGAGAAACTTGCTTCAAAATTTTTTTCACAGTTACTATTGCTAACTGTGTTTCTCTCCAGTCTATTTCCCCTTAACCCCAGCCCCGTTTATTCTATTCTTTCCTTTTACCTTGTCCCCAAGTGTTTTGCTTCTGACTCCCCCCTCCCCCACTCGGCTCTCCCTTCTGTCATCCCCCTCTTCTCTTATCCCCCTCCCCTCATACTTTCCTGTAGAGTAAGATAGATGTCTATACCCAGTTAATGTATGTGTTTTTCCCTCTTTGAGCCAGTTCTGATGAGAGTGAGGTTCACTCAGTTCCCCTCATCACTCCCCCTCCTCCCTTCCATTATAAAAGCTTTTTTTTAGCCTCTTTTATGTGAGACAATTTACCCCATTCTACCACTCCCTTTGTCTTTCTCCCAGGACAATCCTCTCTCACCCTTTAATTTTATTTTTTAGATGTCATCCCATCATATTCAGCTTACACCTATGCCCTCTATCTATATATACTCCTAATTACCCTAATAATGAGAATGATCTTATGAGTTACAAATATCATCTTCATATGTAGGAATGTAAACAATTTAACCTTGTTAAGTTCCTTATGATTTTCCTTTTCTGTTTGCCTTTTTATTCTTCTCTTGAGTCCTTGTATTTGAAAGTCAAATTTTCTATTCAGCTCTGGTCTTTTCATCTAGAATGAGTGGAAGTTCTCTATCTCATTGAATGTCTATTTTTTCCCCTGAAGGATTATACTCAGTTTTGCTGGATAGGTGATTCTTGGTTGTAATCCTAGTTTCTTTGCCCTCCAGAATATCATATTCTAAACCCTCCAATCCTTTAATGGAGAAGCTGCTAAATCTTGTGTTATTCTGACTGTAGCTCCATGATATTTGAATTGTTTCTTTCTGACTGCTTGCAATATTTTCTCCTTGACCTGGGAACTCTGGAATTTGGCTACAATATTCCTAGGAGTTTTCCTTTGGGTATCTCTTTCAGGAGATGATTGGTGGAGTCTTTCAGTTTCTATTTTGCCCTCTGGTTCTAGAATATCAGGGCAGTTTTCCTTGATAATTTCTTGAAAGATGGTGTCTAGGCCCTTTTTTTGATCATGGCTTTCAGGTAGTCCAATAATTTTTAAATTATCTCTCCTGGATCTGTTTTCCAGGTCAGTTGTTTTTCCAGTGAGATATTTCACATTCCCTTCTATTTTTTCATTCTTTTGGGTTTGTTTTATTTTTTCTTGATTTCACATAAAGTCACTAGCTTCCATTTGCTCCGTTCTAATTTTTAAGGAATTTTTTTTTTCAGTAAGCTTTTGGACTTCCTTTTCCATTTGGCCAGTTCTGTTTTTTAAGGCACTCTTCTCCTCATTTGGCTTTTGGGACTTCTTTTACCATTTGGCCTAGTCTATTTTTTAAGGTGTTATTTCTTCAGTATTTTTTTCTGTCTCCTTTACCAAGCTGTTGACCTCTTTTTCATGATTTTCTTGCATCATTCTCATTTCTCTTCCCAATTTCTCCTCTACCTCTCTTAATTGATTCTCAAAGTCCTTTTTGAGCTCTTCCATGGCCTGAGACCAGTTCATATTTTTCTTGGAGGCTTTGAACGTAGGAGCTTTGGCTTCGTTGTCTTCTTCTGAGTGTGTGTTTTGATCTTCCTTGTCATCAGAGTAAGTTTCTGTAGGTAGAGGGTTTGTTTTCATTGTTTGCTCATTTTCCCAGCCTATTACTTGACTTTTCAGCTCTTTGTTCAGGTAAGGCTCTGCTTCCAGTGGAGAGGGTGAACTGTGCCAAACTTCAGGGGTTTTGTGCAGCTGTTTTCAGAGATATTTCTAGGGACCTGTAAGTTTTTGGCTTTTCCAAGGTAGTATGATCTAAGGAGAGGTATTTGAGGCTCTCCTGGCCTGTGTTCTGGTCTGTGAGTGACCACAAGCACTCTTTTCTGTCCTGGAACTGTGGCGAGAGTCCCTCCTCCACGGTGGCCACAATCTCAGGTGTGCTAGTCCTCCGCACCCTGGGACGGTGAGGGGCAGCAAGCTCTGGTGTGCTCGTGCTCCTGCGTGCCCCGGGCTGCACCCAGGACTGCAACCCAGATCCAAGCCTGGGCAGAGCAACACGGTCCTGCCTCGGTGCTAGCAAAGAGACCCCTGTACTCTCCTTCTGACCCTTGACGTCTGTGGGCTGAGAGCTCCAGAAGCAGCCACTGCCGCTGCTCATTCAGTCCCAAGGCCTGTTCCTGGTTTGCTGGTGCCGGGTCTGTGCTCCGCTCTCACCTGGGTGTGACAGACCTTTCCCACTGACCTTCCAAGTGTCCCCGGGCAGGCAATTTGTCTCACTCCATCTTTTTCAGGGTTCTGCTGCTGTAGACTTTGTTTAGAGTCACTTTTAAAGGTATTTGGGGGGGTTCGGGGGAGAGCTCAGGTGAGTCCCTGCCTTTACTCAGCCATCTTGGCTCTGCTTCACCTGTTCTCATCTTAAAAAAAATAGTTGTGTCTAGTTAATAAGCATTTATTAAGCATCTGCTATGTGCCAGGCACTGTGCTTAGTACCAAGGTTACAAAGAAAGGCAAAAAATAATCCTTGTTCTCAAGAGCTCATGGCCCACTGGGAGAACAATACACAAACAATGTATACAGGACGTGTCAGATACGATCTCAGAGGAAAGGCTCCAACATCCAGGAGGTTGAGAAAAGGCTTATTGGTGAAGGGGCAACTTTAGCTGAGACTTGCAGGATGCCAGGGAAGTTAGAAAGGGGAGATGATGGTAAAAATGCGGAGTTGGGTGGTGGCGTGCCACGTGTGAGGAGCATGTGGGGCCAGGGTCACCGAGTGGAGAGTGTGTGGAAGGGAGTGAGGTGATGTGAAGGGCTCTAGAGCCAAAGGTGGGGGCTGTTCACTTATTTCAGTTGTGTCTGACTCTTTGTGACCATTTGGGGTTTTCGTGGCACAGATACTGCAGTGGTTTGCCATTTCCTTCTCCAGCTCATTTTACAAGTGAGGAAACTGAGGCAAACGGTGAAGTGACTTGCCGAGGGTCACACAACTAGTGAGTGTCTGAGGCCAGATTTGAACTCAGAAACATGAGTCTTCCTAACCTCAGGACCAGTGCTCTACGCACTGTGCCACGAGAGCCCCTTTTGGCCAAGTAGAACACTATTCATATTTGATTATAGTAGTTTTGGAGCCACTGGAATTTATTGAGTAGAGGGATGACATGGTTAGATCTGCACTTTAGGAAAATGACTTTGGTTCTGGAATAGGAGAGACTTGTGGCAGGCAGAACTATCATCACAGGCATGTGATGCAGGCATGAGGCAAAAAGGGTCTGCGCCAGGGGAGTGGCCGTGTCTCAGGAAAGCGGGGGTATGTGTAAGAGATGTTACAAAGGTACAAATGATAGGCCTTAGCAACAGATTGGACGTGGAGACTGAAAAATGGTGAAGAGTCAAGTGTGATATCTAGGTTGTGAGCGTGGAGGACTGGAAGGGTGGTGTCGCCTTCTCCAATAGTAGGGAAGATGGGATTGGGAGAGGGTTTAGGAGATAAGATATCTTGTGGTTTGAGGGCTAATTTTTTTCCCCAAAAAGTCTGGGACAATTTACTCTTTGTTCTGCAAGGTTTCATTTATGAGTTCTTGAAATATAACTCTAGAAAATCAGGCCTTTAAAAAGCCCATTGTGATTCAGATGGAGCTACCTGACTGTGCCTTTAAAATGAAATCATGGGGCAGCTAGGTGGCGCAGTGGATTGAGCTCCAGACCTGGAGTCAGGAGGACCTAAGTTCAAATCAGACCTCAGACACTTGATACTTACTACCTATGTGACCCTGGGCAAGTCACTTAACCCCAATTGTCCTCACCAACAAAAAAAAAGAAAAAAGAAAAAGAAATCCCTCTGGCTTTCATTGAATGGCCAGTAACAGGCCCCAGCCCAAGCCTCTCTTGCCTCTCTTGCTCGTTGTTTGGGTTTTGATGGCTAACAGTGAGTGTAAATAGCAATTGTTTTCTGTTCTGGCCAGAAACTCAGAAGGTCTTCCCCTCCCAGATTGATACTTTTGTGATGGTAAACTAGACTATCTTGTGCCTCAGTTCTAACCTAGCCCTTAGTCATTAAATGGGTGTTGCCTCACACAGACTGAGATCTAGGAAAGACCTTAATTTAAAAAGGCCAAGGTCACCCTTTGCATCCTGGGCCACCCCGAGTCACCTTGACTCTGGTCTTGCCACTGGACTCTGATGACTTTGTGCAGCTCTGCCTCACTTAAATCCAATTCAGGAGCAAGTCAAGACATCACCCTCATGATGTCATTGGTCTTCTTCCAGAACGAAAGATGGACAACAAGAAGTTATTATGATGAGATTCCTTTTGTGTGTAGTTTAGACTAGATGGCTATTGGGTCGTTCTGTTGAGGTTTAGAGGTGCTGGGACCCCAAAATATTGAGAGCAAGAGGTGTGGGTCCTGCCAAAAGGATGTGACCCAAGCTTTCTTTCAGCCACAGCTAACGTTTATTGAAGAGATCCACCATATTGGCCAGACTCTTAAGGAGTCTGAACATGTGCGAGCTATTGGCTGGATTGTAAAAATTTGAGGCCTTGGCTAGGTTCTTAAAGAATCTGAGCACCTTCATGGAGACAAAATGAATCTCATATACAGAAAGGCCGTGGGAGGGCCAGGAGTGGAAAGTCTTGATGGGAGTGACTGGGAGGTAGAATGGAGTTTAGATAGGATCAAGGGTGGGAAATGGTGAGGGCCACCTGCAGGACAATGGAGGGCTAGGCTAGGTAAGGGTAACAGAATTGGGAGATTGGGTGTAGGAGGCGAAAGGCCAGCTGATAGGATTATAGCCTCAGGCAAATGCCAAGAAACTTCCTTGATCAAGTGGGAGAATTCAAGGAGAATCCTCCAGACACAGGGACCCAAATTCCTTTTTTGGGGTGAGGGGCAAAGTTCTCGGCTTGGGACCATTCCCTATCACCTCTTCCCTCTCAGATTCTGTGATTCTATGACTTAGCAGTATGCTCTAGGGGAGTCACAAAAAATCTACATAAACCTCAGTTTCCTATTTTGTAACTTGTAATAACTGCTCTACCTATCTCACCAAGGTCTTTTATCCATGAGAAAGATTTCATATGGTGTATCTGACTAATTATAATAATCACTGACATAGTCCTTTTACCACATGGCTTCTTATCCTTTCTGTATAATGGATGCCTTTGGCCAGCTGGTAAAGCCAAAAGACCTTTTCTCAGAGTCATGTTTTTAAATGCATGCAATAAAACTATATAGAATTACAAGGGAAACCAATTATATTGAAATAAAGATGTATTTTTTCCCATCCAAGTTTACAGTTTTCAAAGGACATTTCAAAGCTCCAAACTTAAGATTATAGTATGATTTGTTCTACTTTTTACAATATTACAATCTTATTTCTTAATAGAAGACACAGTAGACAGGCCATATGTATCAGGGCTATCATGGAATATTTACTTGTTTTATTTCTTTCAGATTGGGAAACTAGACTTGAAAACAAAGAGTTAAGTTCAGCACTGGGCATATTTATAGAAGAATCTTCCAGGGGAAAACTCAAAGTGGACAGTCCTTGTGTCTTAAATTTGAGAGAAGACTGGGAATGTGATGTCAACTTAAAGAGCCTACGGAATTATGAGGAGAAACATTCTAGCAAAGTAAAAATCACTCAGAGGAAGCGACGAAGCAAAGTGAAAAACCGTGAATATACTAAGAATGGCAGAAGCTTTGGTGTAGAATCAGTCCTTTCAGAATTGATCATTCCTAAGGACAATGAAAATGGGAAATCATTTAGTAATCATTCAGACCTTATGGAAAATCATAAATTACACACTGATGAGAAACCTTATGAGTGTAATGAATGTGGGAAAACTTTCCTTTGGTCAACAGAACTTACCCACCACCAGAGAACTCATACTGAAGAGAAACCTTATGAGTGTAAGGGCTGCGGGAAGGCTTTCCGCTGGAATTCACAGCTTATTCTGCATGAGGGAATCCACAGTGGAGAGAAACCATTTGAATGTGAAGAATGTGGAAAGGCCTTCCGCCTGAGGTCACAGCTGACTTTACACCAGCGAATCCATACTGGAGAGAAACCTTTCGTGTGCAACAAATGTGGGAAAGCATACAGGCTGAGCTCACAACTTACTCTACACCAGAGAATTCATACTGGAGAAAAGCCTTTTAAATGTAAAGAATGTGGGAAGGCCTTTCACCTAAGTGGACGGCTTACTGTACACCAGAGAATTCATACTGGAGAGAAACCTTATGGATGTAATGAATGCGGGAAGGCTTTCCTCATGAGGTCACAGCTTATTGCACACCAGAGAATTCACACTGGAGAGAAACCTTATGAATGTAATGAATGTGGGAAACTCTTCCGCCTGAGTGGACAACTTACAGTACACCAGAGAATCCATACTGGAGAGAAACCCTGTGAATGTAAGGAATGTGGGAAGTCCTTCCGCCTGCAGTCACAGCTTACCGTACACCAGAGAATCCATACTGGGGAGAAACCTT
>NW_020954790.1:879504-879901 GCF_900497805.2 Vombatus ursinus
GTCACAGCTTACCGTACACCAGAGAATCCATACTGGGGAGAAACCTTTTGAATGTAATGAATGTGGGAAGTCCTTTCAGTGGAGGTCTCTAATTATAGTACATCAGAGAATTCATACTGGAGAGAAACCTTTTGAATGTAATGAATGTGGGAAAGCTTTCCGACTGCAGTCACAGCTTACTTCACACCAGAGAATTCATACTGGAGAGAAACCATATGAATGTAATGAATGTGGGAAGGACTTTCAGTGGAGGTCTCTGCTGGCAGTCCATCAGAGAATTCATACAGGAGAGAAACCTTTTAAATGTAATGAATGTGGGAAGACCTTTCGCCTCAGTGGACAGCTTACTTCACATCAGAAAGTTCATACTGGAAAGAATCCTTATGAATGTAATGAG
>NW_020954790.1:879911-885789 GCF_900497805.2 Vombatus ursinus
TAGAGAGAAGCCTTAAGATTGTAATGAATGTGAAAAGTTCTTCCACTGAAGATCCCATCTTATTGTACATCAAATAATTTATAATGAAGAAACCATAAAAAATGAAATTAATGTGAGAAAGGCTTTTTGTCAGAGCTCAAACTTTACTCAGCATCATGATACATAGAAATGTAATCAATGTAGGAAATCTTTCCATCTAAAAAACTGACTTACTGGTCATTAAAGAACCATATTTCATCAAAAGCTGAGAAGAGTAATAAATATGCATACACTTTTTTTGGAGCATGATATTTACTAGACATCAGATAATTCATCCTGGAGATAAAACTTATAAACACGATGAGTGGGGTTATGCCTTCCTTTGGAACATAAAATTTAATCATCAAAGAAATAGTGGAGAGATTGGTAGTAATTGAGGGGAAAATATCTTTCAGAGCATCCACCTTGTCAGGCTCTTCAAACTTATGAGAAAAACCACATGAATAACAAATATAAAAAGTCCTTCAGCCAGAATACTGCTTTAGGATTTGAGCAATCATGTAATCTTTCAGCTTCCAAGAATGAGAAGGCAAGAGTCCCTTTACATTGTGCCTTGGTTGGACTGTATCTGGAGTATTGGGTTCTGCTAGGGGCATCACGATCTAGGAAGGACATTGAAAACATGGAAAACATTTTACATACAGCAACCAGTACTTGAATGAGGCTCAGTAGAAGGATCTGAGAATGGTTGGTGTAGAGAAGAGAAGACTTGTGGCATGTTAGCTCTGTGGAAGAGGGATTACATTTGCTCTGTTTATCTCCAAAGGGGCAGAACCAGGAAAAACCAATGAAAATTACACAGAGGCAAGATATAGATTATCGAGAGAATTAATGAAAAGAAATAGGGACGAGGAGGAATATAACACCTCAGACCTCAAACTATATATAGAAGTACCAATCATCAAAACTCTCTTATAATGGCTAAAAGAAAAAATTCATGGATAAGGAAAGAATTTATGATGAAAAAAGAGCATTATAGGAAGTAAAATGGATAATTTTCATTACATTAAATTAAAAAGGTTTTGCACAAACAAATCCAGTGCAGTCATGGTTAGAAAGAAAGCATAAAACTGGGAAAATACTTTTATAGCAAATTTCTCTGATAAAGGTTGCATTTCTCCAAAATATGAAGAACTGAGTCAAATCTGTAAGAATACAAGTCATCCCCCAATTGACTGCTGTTGTTCTGTCCTTCATTCTTGAAGAGGACCAATGATATCATGAGGGTGATGTCTTGACATGCTCAGAATTGGATTTAAATGAGGCAGAATTGTGCGGAGTCATCAGCCTCACTCTCATCCAGTGAAAAGACAATATTTGAGATGGCTGGTGAGGGTCAGGGATGCAGGAGTGACCTTGGCCTTTTTAAATTAAAGTCTTTCCCAGGTCTCAGTTTGTTTGCTCTGATTGAGAAATGGTCAAAAGATATGAACAGGCAGTCTTTAGAAGAAGAAATCAAAGCTATCTATAGTCACATGAAAAAATGCTCTAAATCATTGTTGATTAGACAAATACAAATGAAAACAACTCTTAAGTACCACCTCACATTTCTCAGATTGACTAGTATGACAGGAAAATGACATGCTGAAGGGGATGTAGTAAAAATGGGGACATTAATGCATTGTTGGAGTTGTGAACTGATCCAGTCATTCTGGAGAGCAATTTAGAGCTATGCCCAGTGGGTTATAAAACTGCCTGCCCTTTGACCTAGCAATACCACTACTAGGTCTGTATCCCAAAGAGATAAAAGGAAAAGGATGTATATGTACAAAAGTATTTATAGCAGCTCTTTTTGTTGTGGCAAAGAATTGGAGATTGAGGGGATGCCCATCAATTGGGGAATGGCTGAACAAGTTGTGGTATATGATCATGACAGAAAATTCATGTTGTAAGACATGAGCAGGAGGGTTTCAGAAAAACCTGGACTTATATGAACTAATGCAAAGTGAAGTGAGCAGAACCAAGAGAACATTGTACACAGTAACAGCAGCATTGTGGAATGAAGAACTGTGAATGACTTAGTTATTTTCAGCAATGCAGTGATCTAAGACAATTCTGAAGGACTTATGAAAAATGCTATCCACTTCCAGAGAAAGAACTGGTGGAGTTTTAATACTTTCTTTTTAAGCTATCTTTCTGGGGGGGTTTTGGGGGGGGGGTGGGGGTGGAAATCTGTGTTTTCTTTTGCAATGTGGCTGTTATGAAAATATATTTTGCATGACTGCACATGTATAATCTATATCAAATTGCTTGCCTTCTCAAGGAAGGGGGAGGGGAGGGATGGAGAGAATTTGGAACTCAATTTTTAAAAATGAATGTTAGAAGCTGTTTTACGTGTAATTGGAAAAAAATATTTAAAAAATTAAAATAGATCATTGAAACTGATTAAACAAGAGAGAATCAGAAACAATAGAACTCAGTAACTCCATGTTTGGTAAACTTTAAAACAAATTATGTACTTAAGAAAGAACCCTTACTTGATTAAAATGAGGAAAACTGGAAAGCAATCTGGCAGAAATTAGGTTTAGACCAACACCTTATACCATATTCCACAATACATTCTAAATGGATGTTTGACCTTAATATTAAAAATAAATACCATGAAATCATTAAAAAAGAAGCAGATCATATGCCTCTCCTAGCTACGGGTAGGACACGCATTGTCCAAATAAGGGACAGAGGCAATTACAAAAGCTAAAATACGTAACTTTGATTATATGGAACTGAAAAGTTTCAGCACAAACAAAATGCATCCAGGATAAAAAGGGCAACAGTTAAATGGGAATAAATCTTTGTGTCAAATTTCTCTGATAAAGATTTGGTATTCAAGATGTAGGAACAAAAACACACACACACATTCATATGAAAGCCATATGAAAAAATACTACAAATCACAAAGAGATCTGCAAATCAAAATAACCCTGAAGTTTCACCTAACATCCTACAAATTGGCATAAATGCCAAAAGTTGGTATAGTCAGTGCTGGAATAGTTATGGGAAGTTAGGCACTCTAGTGCATTGTTGTAGAGCTATCAATCAGTACAATCCTTTTGGGGAGCGCTTTAGAATTATGCAAATAAAGTTACTAAAATATCTTCACCCTTTGACCCAGAGACTCCACTACTGGGGTTACGTCCAAAGGAGTCCATTGAGTAGAAGAAAGTCCCCGTATACACCAAAGTTTAGCTATATTGTATTAGTAAAGAACTGGAAACAGATGTTTATCATCTGTTTTTTGTTCAGTCATTCCAATCATGTCTGGCTCTGTGACCCATTTGGAGTTTTCCTTGAAAGAGATACTGGAGTGGTTTGCAATTTCCTTCTCCAGATCATTTTACAGATGAGGAAACCGAGGCATACAGGGTGAAGTGACTCACTCAGGGTCACACAGCTAGTAAGTGTCTGAAGCTGGATTTGAACTCAAATCTTCCTGATTGCAAGCCTAGGGCTTTATCCACCGCACTATCTAGCTGCCTGTTTACCAATTAGGGAATGGCTAAACTGACTGTAGAACACAAATGTAACGGAATATTACTGTACTGTAAGAAATGATAAATGCAATGAATACAGAAGAGATCGGCATGATGTAAATGAAGTGATTCAGAGTAAATTCAGCAGAGCCAAGAACACTATATATAATGACTGAAACAATGTAAACAGAAAAAATAACCTCTCCCTCCTTTAAAAAAAAAAAAGATCAAAAATGAATGAGTCAAAATTCCAAAGCCCAAGCATGGGTCCAAAGAAGAGGTGGGAGTGCTGTGAATGTGAAGTGTAGTGCGCATTCTCCGACTTGTGACATACAGACCATTCTCACTTTACCTAAGTGAACCATTCCTTAGACCAATACATAAAGTGATTCTTATGTAATGGAAATAAGATGAATTTAGGGTGAGTGCGAGGGTTAGAGTTGGAGGTGGATATAAACTTAGGGCTAGAGTTTGCCCCTACCTAGTCACTTCACTTAGCCTGTATAACAAAGGCATATACAAAATGATACTTTTACACAAGTCATAAAATGTACTCAAATAAAGACATTAAATGCGGTACCATGATAGTCAACAATTATGAATAAAAGATAAAGTTAATGCACAGGACTGTCAAATTATCATTATTATTATTATTATTATTATTTTAGGCAATTAGGTTAAGTGACTTGCCCAGGGTCACACACCTTGTAAGTGTCAAGTGTTTGTTCTGAGGCCAGATTTGAACTGAGGTCCTCCTGACTTCAGGGCTGGTGCTCTACCCACTGTGCCACCTCGCTACCCCTAGGATTGTCAAATTAACATAGATGTGCAGTCTGTTGCCCATTCACTCACTGCAGGTAGCCTTTATCACTGATGGTTGGCTAAAATTTCAGAATTCTTCACATAAAGTTCAATTTGCATAATGCAAATTTCCGTAAGGTGAGAAGTGTCTGTTGACACTTGATTTGGGTATTTTCACTTTTTGGCTTTGACATTTACTATTTATTGTATAAGATGACTCTCTGAGAAAAAAAGGGATACTGGGGATATGATTGGTAATATTTAAAACAAAATAAAAAAATCAATAAAAATTTATTCACAACAGAAATTTCAGAGGCAAATGTAAGCTTGATGTCAGGAGAAGATTTCTAAATTTGGGCTGCCCAGAAGTGGAATGAGCTGCCTTAAAAGCAGTTGGGGTCCTCCTCCTTGGGGAGATCCTCAGGTGGAGGCTGTGTTATGTGGAGGGCTTCCATTTCTGTATGGCTTGGATTAAAATGCCCCTCCCAACTCTCTAATTGTGTGGGTCCTAATTCTTAGAGGATCTACCCTGATCTCCACTCTCCCTCAGGTTTTTTTCCCTTAGACTCTTTGATCTTTTATGCATCAAAGCCCAGGTGGCAATCCTATCTCAACATACATTTCTTTAATCAATATTTGGGTACCTTCCCTTTTGGAACTCATTGATGGTTTTTTCCTCAGCTGACTATTGTTGCTTCTGTTACTGTTCTGGAAGAAGACCAATGACATCACATGAGTGACATCTTGACTTGCTCCTGCATTGGATTTAAGTGAGGCAGGGCTGCTCAAAGTCATCAGCCTCACTTCCTCATCCAGAGTCATCAGAGTTAAGGTGACTGGTGATGGCCCAGGATGCAGTGGGTGACCTTGGCCTTTTTAAAATAAGGTCTTTCTGGGGTAGCTAGGTGGCGCACTGGATAGAGCACCAGCCCTAAAGTCAGGAGGACCTGAGTTCAAATCTGGCCTCAGACCACACACTTGACACTTACTAGCTGTGTGACCCTGGGCAAGTCACTTAACCCCAATTGCCTTAAAAAAAAAAAATTAAAGTCTTTCCTAGGTCTTGGTCTGTTTGAGGCAATATCCATTTAATGACTAAGGGCTAGGTTAAAGCTGAGACACAAGATGGTCTGGTTTCCCATGCTCTGCCTAGACCAAAAGCCCAGGTTAAGATGCCTGTGTTTGTCCTTCCTGGGTGGATGCCCCATTTTCAATTACATTACTTCATTTCCACCACAGCAGTTTTTTTCATCCAGTTTAAGGATCCAAAAGCATTTACATTTTATATCAGTCTCTTTAGGGTTTGGAGACTGGGAGAAGAATAAGGAGTCAAGTCCAAAGAATAACATTTCTAAAGAATCATCCCAGGGAATGATGATAAATAAGGAAGTTTTTCTTTGCTACTCTGTTTCGGGGCATGGGAAAACATGAGATCTAGTTGAAAGTATAGCAGGTAAAGCCAGAGAGGTTTGAGAAAAGGATGTTAACATCACAAGGTTCCTATGGCAAAAGTATTATGAATGTGGGAAAGCCTTCAAATGATGTGCACACCTTACTCAACATCAGAG
>NW_020954790.1:885799-901116 GCF_900497805.2 Vombatus ursinus
TGTGGGAAAGCCTTCAAATGATGTGCACACCTTACTCAACATCAGAGAATTCATAATGGAAGTCATATAAATGTGTGTGGGAAAGCCTTCAGTCAAGCTGGACATTGGATTGTGCATCAGAGGATTCACAGTGGACATGAATGTGGTGGATGTGGCCTAGCATTTGTATACAATTCAGGCCTTATTTTAACATCAAAGGAGTCATTTGGAAGAGATAACCTTTTACACATAATAGTGGGAAATGCTTTGTAACTATTCTAACCCTATTTGTACATGAAAAAAGTCATCAGATAAAAACCTGATAAATATAATGAACGTGGAAAAACCTAGATAAATACTAGAGAGAAAATTTATAAATGAAGCAAATATGGGAAAGCATTCAGTTGCAACTCAGTCTTTCCTAAATAGAAGAATCACAAGAGAGAAGCCTTATAAATGTAATGAATGTAGCAAAATGTTCAGTCACTGTTATAAAGATGACCCCAGACTCAGTTCCAAAGACTGGTGTCTCAAAGACTTTTTATTAAAGAGGTTGAAGTGCGCCATTTTGATTCTTACAAGAAGCAGATGCACTTCCTAGGGAGGAGAGAAAATGCATGTGGTAAAAAGAAGCCAGAGCAATCTTTATAGTTAGTAATTGCCTAACTCCTCCCTTCTGGATCAGGATTGGTCCTAATCCTTCTGAGTTACAATCTTCCTTATATGCCCCACCCCTAACATACATTATGTGCCTAGAGTTGTGTTATCACCCCCTCCCAAGGACAGAGAAGTTAGCCTGTCTGTGCTGTTTTCTTATCTACTTAAGTGGAAACTTAACTCTTTCATTTCTCACAATTCCGACCTTTTTTTTTTTTAAAGTAAAGATTTGGTTTCCACACCTCCCCAATTTCCTTATCCTCTAATCTCCTTAACATGATTTCGCATTCTCCGTCACTGGGGAAAGTCTCATTGATACATAAGGTATCATCATCCTTGTATTGCCAGAGCCTGCCCTCTGAACTCCCACTGTGGGTCCTACTGGGATAATCTTTAGTGAGGGATGTTTCTATCAATTGTTAGACCAGTCCCCTAGTGTATGGAGCTGTACAACATCCTACAGCAGTCAATACTCCTGAATGGATACAGCCATTCCTTTCCATTTGCCAAACCAGGATTCTAACTATCCCTTTAATCAGTTATCTATCCAAGAGTTCTCTGTCGACTCCTCAGCTAAAGTGATTAGACCTTGCAATGCCTTGGTGATGGTTCTGTCTGGGGCTGCGCTGCTGGGCAACATTTCATCAGGGGATTTTGGGGACTTAAGACAATATGGGAGAGGGAAGGGAAGAATTGACCGACTCACTGACAAAGTAAAAGGGGGCAGTCCCCTTGTTAAGTACAGATACAGAGACCCAAAAGTAACGATAAATTGTCCATTTAAAGCTTCAGAAGTCTCTTCTCATACAGCCGTTCGACCCTCGGGACGTCATCTGGCCAAGTCCTCTGGTCCAAGTGATGTTCCCACAGTGTCCAGCAGACTTTCTTCTTGTATAGATCCTCCTTCTTGTGTCTACTCTCCTACAAGATTGGTCTCAACACAATTTTTAAATTACCTTGCCAATAACCAGGGCAAATAATGAAAGTTAACTCAACCCGCATGTCTCCACTCTTACAAGGTCAAAATTGGAACCATGGCCAGTTGTCATATTTTAAGAAACTCAAATTAGAAAAATTAGAACCTAGCCTTACGTTCTGCATTACTTCTAGTTTTATACCTTACACTAGTTCATTATTCATTCCTATTCATATTCCCCCATCAGAAGGATGAGATTCCACTAAGGAATTAATAACAGACTCCAGTACATAGTAGTTAATTTAAAATCAGCACACATCAAATACTAAAACAATCCCGACTTCTAGTCATGTACAAATAAATAATCCTTAATTAAAATGGATGCTTCTTTCAAGGCATTTACAAGATAAGTCACAAGCTATTCTTTTAACATTAATTGTATCAAACTGAGACAACTTACAACTTTAACATTAACTAAGTATTAACTAAGTAACAGAATAATATAGTTCCACAATCTCCTGGCCTAATTATCCTCATACCACTATGAGAAATTAAAGGATCCTGACCTATACAAGAATATACTAGTAACATACCAAGACTGAATACTTAACTCTGAAGTTCTAGGCCAAATAACTCAATCTTATGCTTGCATCTTACTATAATAACCTCAGATGTTCCTGCATCAATCTATTTCTTTTTTTTTTTAATAGATTCGATATTTATGCTTATAAAACTTATGATTATAGGAATTTGCCATGAAAGAACAGGGTAAGGGAACAATGCTTCCCTAGATTCATGTCAACTCCAGGCAGAAGTTATATAATGACCAACTGCATTGAGCCAGGCTTAACGTCTGCCAGGTGTCGTAGTGGGGAAATTGAGTCAGGAGAATCCTACCTCAGCCATGCAGAAAAGTCGTTCTCCCGACCTCCCCACGAGAACACCCCCTTGCAACTCACAGGTGCAGCTCACAAACCTCTTTGCAGATTGCTGACGTCATGGCTCAGTAGCTCAATCAGTTCCTAGTTAACCATACCTGGAGTTGGACTCAGAAAAACAGTTCGTTAACAGTCCCCAAGATCTTGGATAGCAAATTCCCCTCACCAGGGTTTCAGGTGGGACTATAGTTTCACATTAATTAGGGAACATCTCCGAAGTGAGCTCTAAGTAGTTTGCATCACTTCCTACACGTGTTCTGATTCCTAATAACGTCCTGAGTGAAACAAAGTTTCCATTAAAATCCTAAGTTGCTACTCTAAATAAATTTGCCTCTCTGTTTCTCAAGCTTATTTATCCCTCTCTAACCATTCTTAATATGAAAGAATGAGACACTTTCAGGACTTGAATCCTATCCATATGATAAGTTCAAACAGCAATTTTAACTCTTGCTAGGCCATGGAATGAATTCAGATCAAAACAGTAAGATCTTTCCTTCTTACAACTTAATTACAGAGATTTAGATGCTAGTGATTTATTAATCACTAGCCTTAGATCTTTGATACTGCTTCCACTGAGACTGTTTCTCTAAGAGCACCCTGTTAAGTCCAATCCAAGGACACAACAAACCCAGGAATGAAACGCTTAAAAGTTCATACTAGATTTGGACATAATTTTCTTACAAATAGAAATTTAATAGGCCCTCTAAAAGAATATCAAAGATTTAATCAAAACATTTTTTTCATAAAAGTATCTCCCTTTCTTAAAAACAGCTTACAATTTCCTAATTACCATAAAATTCCTAGTTACCTAAATTCTCTAGTCAAAAGGTGTCTGTATAGGAATTATGATGTTTTACAAAATCTTTTTTTTTGCATAATTATCAAGTTTCTTTTCACACACACAAAATATTTTTACCAGTACTTAACTTAAACAATAACTCCAAATAGCTTAGTTAACAATTTTAAACTTTGTGAGAGCCAAGTAATCCCAGCTAAAACTTCCCCTTTAAACATAGACAAAACTTGCAAGTTCTCATTTCTTAAATTACAGTACTTAAAAGGAAATGTTACAAAATGGGATCATATGGAATGCCCCAACAGCCCCACTCATTCCTTTTCCTCTTTTCTCTGAAGGCACAGTTCTTGATCTAACATTCCAGATCATAAAATAAATTGCCCTTCCAACAATGTAACTAATACAATTGCTTACCAGATTACATCATATAAGAAAATTCAGAACTATGTAAGCAGTATATTAAAAACTTGAAACAGACCCAATTAATTATATCAGAAATTTTTAAAAAATCCTTTCTTTCTTTCTGAACCCCTTCCACCAGGTCAAGAGTCTCCTGGGGCCACTCCCACCCCAATAGACTGACTTTTTTTTTATTATCTATGCTAGCCCATCACTGTCTTTTTACTGGTCTGATAGCCAGGCCTGGGGCCACATCCAGATTCAACCGCAATGATACTCCCAATCAAGGAATTTGGTGGATGGGGGCCTAGATTTCCCAGACCCGCCAGTCCCCACCCTAAGAGTGCCAGTCCCCACCCTAAGAGCGTGGCCCATATGGCCCACCCCTAAGAAACCCAGTCTTTAGTCTAAAGACGGCCTGGGTTAAATTTTTTTTTAAATTTTTTTTAAATTTCTAATTGAGGCCCTGATATGTGAGAGAATATTTCATTAATTCCAAATCAATACATATCAATAAGTTTTTCACAATAAAATATGTTTGTACCATAGCTCATACATTGTAAAATTATTTCCACAATTGTAATAAACTTTGAAACAACCCATTATCACTTTAGATGAATGCACTCCCAAATCACTTTGCACAGAGAATCATTCATCTCATCATTAATATGTTGGAACTATAACTTTAAACCACCACATATTTTTATAATAGTGAAGATTTCAAATGAAAAATCTATCATATTAAATATTAATATAATTATTGCTTACAACCAAATATACCTCACTAGGTATTTAACAGTTTCAATTTATCTCATTTTTATCACTAAAAGACCCATTCCAGGTTAACAGTTACTTTAACACCATTTCTACGTTACAATGGTCCCTCAAATTTTACAATCTAAGACTTTTAGAAATACAATAAAATTTAGAAATGCAGTAATAACTTAAACAATAAACTTCAGATAACATCAATTGCATTTCCATATTATCACATATAGAAATGATGGCTCTTACATTAACTAATAATAATGCTACATCTCATAACAACCATTTATTTTTATAGAACAGTAGGCTTAAATCCAATCAGATCCGAATTTATAATCACTAATGATAAACATTTAAAAACATTTTTGTTTTAAATCCAATACTCTTGGCCCTTTAAAAGGAAATATTCTCCACAAATTTATATATTCCCTTAAAAAGATGCGAGGTGACAATTCTTGCTATAAATTAACTCTCTCTCCTTTTCTTTCCTACTTTCTGCAGAGAAAAAGTCCCCTCTTCTTAGAAGCTTATCAGATGGAGCCACCCTCCAGAACATCTCAGGCTTCAGCAGTATGAACAGGGGTAACCCTCTATCACTTTATTGATTTTCAAATCAAGCTACAAAATTTTCATTTTTCAATTCTTCGACTTAAAACAGACCACTTCCTCACACCTCAACTTACTTAAACTATCTAAAGCCATCCAGAACAACCATCCAAGGGTGGGGAACTTAAGACCCCCACTCAAATTACCCTCACCAAGACTAGGCAGCTTTCCTTTGCAAATCTGAAGGGAGATAAGAATTGAATAGCACTCTCCCAGTCCACTAGTCTCCCTTCCCAAATCGCTTTTACAACTTTACTATGCATTCTAAACAATTCACTGAAATCTTATCACATTAAAAGACAGAAAAACCCTTATTTTTTTTTCCAACTCTAAACACAGCATAATTCTAATCCTAACCCGGACTGGTCAAAAGAAACTCCCAGAGACAAGGTTCTCTAAGTCAGGTCTGTTAACCAAGGCTTAGTTAACCCAGACAAACTGACTCCCAGAGATGAGGGATTACCGGATCAACAAAGGCAGAATTTTTCCGCTAATTTCTTCCTACCTTTGTTTGATATATATCCACTTGAGCGACCCTCGGCCGTTTTCCTTTTTCAGCCTCTCTCTGCAGGGATCTCTACCGTCTTCGGGATTTCACGAGCCCCAAGGAAAGCGAAATCTAAGTACCAGGACTGTTCAAATCAACGGGAGCGCTCTGGGTTCCCAGCCCACTCAGATCTCACCTTTCTCGGTGGTCGCTTGGATCCCGGGGCAATCCCCCAAATTGTTAGAAAGGTGACCCCAGACTCAGTTCCAAAGACTGGTGTCTCAAAGACTTTTTGTTAAACAGCTTGAAGTGCGTCCTTTCGATTCTCGAGAGAAGCAGGCATACCTCCTTGGGAGGGAAGAAAATGGGCGCAGGAAAGAAGCCAGGGCAAGCTTCTGGATCAGGATTGGTCCTGATCCTTCTGGGTTACAACCTTCCTTATATGCCCCGCCCCAACATACATTACGTGCCTAGGATTGTGTTATCACCCACTCCCCCCCAGAAGTTAGCCTGTCTGTGCTGATTTCTTATCTACTTATGTGGAAACTTGACTCTTTCATTTCTCACAGTCACCACCCAGATGTCATTCAATATCCGAGTCATCTTGAAAAGAAGCTTTGTGTCCCCACTGACAGATTTGTGAAGGATATGAATGGCAGTTTGCAAAGGAAGAAATCCAAGCTATCGACAGACATATGACAAAGAATGCTCCAAATGACTAATAATTACATCACTGCAACTCTAGGATTCTACCTCACACCCATCAAATTGGCCAATGTGACAACAAAGGAAGATGGCTATTGGGAGGCCTGTGGGAAAACAGGAACATGAAGGCATTGTTGATGGAGCTGTGAATTAATCCAGCCATCTGGAAGGCAATTTGGAACCGTGTCCCCATGAAATTGTGCATACCTTTTGACCCATTAATATCGTAAGTAGGCTTATACCCCAAAGAGATTAATGAAACAGGAGAAAGACCCATATGTGCAAAAATACAGTATTTCCTATATATATATATATATACATATATATGTATATATGTACATATGTATATACTGGGAAAGAACTGAAAACTAAGATGGTGTCCATTAAATGGGGAATGACTGAATAAATTATGATATATGAATATAATGGAATACTATTGTATCTTAAGAAGTGTTGAAAGGAACAGTTTCAGAGAAACCTGGGAAGACACAAAAAATTGTTTAGCCCAGAGTGAGCAAAATCAGAATATTCATATGCGAACTTTGAAGGGCTTGGTAATTGATCAGTGCAACGACCTCATGATTCCAGAGGACTGATGATGGACTGTGCTGCCCACTCCCGGACAGAGTGACGGAGTGAAGAATGAGACGTACACTTGTGGATTTAAGCCATGTGGGAATTTACTTTGCATGATTACAGATATTGTTATCAAGGTCTTCTGCCCTCATTGAGGGGAGGGAAGAGAAAGGAGAGAAATAAGTGCTTGTGGAAAAAAAGTTAAAATAAGAGACTTCTTAAAAAGAAGCTTTGTGCATATAACAAAACAGGAAGGATTCCTATCATAGCTGGAGGTGATCTTGAAAATTAGAATTTAAACTAAATGTAATCTTGGCTTCCAGGAATATGGAGCTGGCAGTCCCTCTGCATTCAGCCCTGGTCAGACCTCCCATCACGTCCTGAGTTCAGTTTGGACACCAAATTTTGGGCAGGAAATTGAGAAGCGGGAGAGCATTTGGAAGAGAGTGACTGGCGGCTCCGGAGTTCCTGTGGTATGAATATTAAAGCCGCCCAAACATGGAATGAATACCTCCAGAGGGAGCGGCTTCCCCTCACGACAGGCCTTCAGGCAAAGGCCACATAAATACTTGTCAGGCAGCTTATGTTGGGACTTCTATTGTAGGAAGAGGTTGGATGAGATAACTGCTGAGGTCCTTCCAACTCAACTTCTGTGCTTTTGACAACATTCCAGTTTTCTACGTCTGCTATAACCTCCCCTGACTTCTTTTGTGAACAATCCCCTTTATTTTGGTTCAGAGTTTGCATTTATTGACATTAATTCCTTAGGGCAGGGGGACAGTATGAAGAGACCATACGAAGGTTCATGGAGTGGGGTGGAGGGGTAAGAAAGCGAGCCAAAAGAAGGAGAAGTGGACAGGGCAGCTCCACGGCCAGAGGAGCAGAGGAGCAGAGGAGCACAGGACAGCAGGATCCACATGTCCCAGGCTCCTTCCTCTCGAAGCTATTGCTGCATTGACCTCCTGGGACATGCCCCATCTGTGCTTCTCGGAGCCCAAGTGAAGGGGAGGACGTTTCCGGAGAAAAAGGAAAGTGCAGGAAGAAAAGCCCCATCCGGCCTTCAGATCGGAGACTTGCTTCCAATGCCACCCAGGACATCAAATTCGTTTGGCCAATCTCCACTTAAAGTCAGGCTCTCTCTCCCTAGCCAAGGGGCAGGAGATTCCTACAGGGCCAAAAGAATAGTCTCTTCAAAGGTTTCCCTCAACAATATGTAGGAAATGTTTCCTGCCACCAAACTTCCCTAGGCTCCACTGTAAACATGAGCCAGGGATAGGTAAAAGTCAAATTTAGGACATTCCTGAAGCATGGCCTTGGACAGCAGCCTTCAAAGAAAAACGTACCCAGAAACATTAAGCTTTTGAAAAGGATATAATGGGGCAAGGCAGAGGTTTAGGTTTGGGGGTGGGCTTTGAGGGGTGGGAGATTTGAACACAAAGGGTTGGTTTTTTTTAATATGAGTTTTTGGAACCAAAAATGTAAATAAAAACTTTAAAAGCTCCTCATTTTTCTTTCACGGTGGATTATCCATCCATTTCTTGCCACCTGTTGTCCTTTATCTCTCCTCCCTTTTGTGAATAAACTCCATGAAGAATTTGTGATATTAAAAAAAAGGCTCAAGAGACAGTTTCTGGGTAATGGGTCATTTTATTAAAAATGCTAGCATTTTATTAGTAAAAGAGGCCAGTGGCATTCTCAAACGCCAAAGACCCTCATGGTGGTGGGCTCACAACTTATATGCCCTTGGAAAAGTAGGTGTCCCTGAGAGTGGCAATCAACTCTAATTGGTTAACAACTAATGAGAAAATAAATGTTATAACGAGATGTGGGCTCATTCTGATGAGGGTCTTGGGGGTACTTGACTTGGTTCACCCAAATCATGGTCAAAGAGACTTACCAATGTATATACCAAAGAAGGAATACACTTCTACCCCAGACCAGTCTAACCAAACACAATGAACAGGAACTCACCAATTCTTTCAGCCTGGCTGGGTAAGTTTTTCCCAAGATTTCCTACAATGGTTCATTTCCAGTTAAGGAAATGGGAAACCCTTAATCCTCATTCAATAATTGGTCATTAACATAAGAAAGCTTATCTATCTATCTAATCATTTCTCTCAAGTTTAAACCCCACCCACAATGGATGCCTCCACTTCCTTTCCTCCAACTCTCTTCTCGGCTCTCAGCTGTCTAGCTTCTGACGCTCAACCAAAATTGCTGGCTCTGACATCGCCAACGATCTCTGCCTGGCCAGATCTAACGGCCTTTCCTCGGTCTTCGTTGTCCTTGGCCTCTCGGCAGCCGGCTGCTCTACTGATCACAGTCTTCTCCTCGATAGCCTCTCATCTCTAGGTTTTCATGGCCTTGCTCTCTGCTGCTTCTCCTCAGACCTGTCTGACTACTCCTCAGTCTCATTTGTTGGATCTTCCTTCTATACCTGTGGTTCTCAAACTTTTGGGTCTTAAGACCCTTTAATACTCTTAAAAGTTATTGAGGATCCCAAAGAGCTTTTCTTGTAGGGCTATCCCTGCTGATATTTACCATGTCAGAAATTAAAACTGATAAATTTTAAAATATTTAATATTTTGCTTTAAAATAGCAATAAACTCATTATATATTAATAAAATATTTTATGAAAATAACTATTTTCCAAAACAAAAAAGTGAGTAAGAATGGCATTTTAAACTATTTTTGCAAATCTCTTTAATGTCTGGTTTAATAGGAAACAGCCGGATTCTCATATCTGCTTTTGCATTCAATCTATTGTAAATATGTTGTTTTGGTCAAAATATATGAAAAAGATCCAGCCTCACATAGATATATATTTGGGAAAGTAAGGAGTGTTTTAACAGGCAAATGATATCTGAGTATTACTATGAAAATAGTTTGGACCTTGTCGACCACCTGAATGGGTCATGAGGCCCTCCCGGAGTTTTCTGCCCACACTTTAAGACCTGCTGATCTCATGATACTCTCATTCCGTTTTATCATGTCACGTCCCCTACTCCACAGCACAGTGTTTTTTTAAAGTTTTGAGTTCCAAATTCTTTCCCTTCCTCCTTCCCCTTCCCTGAGATGGTAAATAATCCAATTTAGGTTATACATGTGTAATCATGTGAAACATTTCCATACTAATCATTTTGTACAAGAAGACTCAAATAAAAGAAAAAGAATGAAAAAAAGACAGTGAAAAGTAGCCTGCTTCAGTCTGTATTCATTCAATATCAATTCTTTCTCTGGAGGCAGATAATGTGCTTCATCATTAGTCCTTTGGGATTGTCTTGGACCATTGTGTTACTGAGAAGAGATAAGTCAGTCACAGTTCTTCATTGAACAATGTTGCTGTTACTGTGTACAATGTTCTCCTGGTTCTGTTCACTTTACTTTGCATCAGTTCATGTAAGTCCAGGTTTTTCTGAAATCATCCTGCCTGTCATTTTTTTTTTTTTTTTTTGTTAGGCAACTGGGGTTAAGTGACTTGCCGAAAGTCACACAGCTAGTAAGTGTCAAGTGTTTGGTCTGAGGCCGGATTTGAACTCAGGTCCTCCTGACTTCAGGGCTGGTGCTCTATCCACTGCACCATCTAGCTGCCTCCCCGCTTGTCATTTCTAAGAGCATAATAATATTCCATTTCAATCACATACCATAGCTTGTTTAGTGATTCCCCGATTGATGGGTGTCCCTTTGATTTCCAATTCTTAGCCACCACAACAAGAGCTACTCTAAATGTTTTTTTGTTCAAATAGGTCCTTTTCCTTTTTTTGGGTGTCTTTGGGATATAGACCTAGCAGTGGTAGTGCTGAATCAAAGGGTATGCAAAGTGTTACAGCCCTTTGGGCATAGCTCCAAATGGCTCTCCGGAATGGTTGGATCAGTTCACAACTCCACCAATGGTGTTGGCCATGTAAGTTATGTGTGTCCATATGGGCCCCTCTAGATGTCACATGAGTGGATATCTTTAGAGTCTCCCCTGCTTAGCTTCTTCCAGGGTAGACTGATTCCAGCCAGGAGGGGAAGGGGAAGATTAGGGCCAGTGGCTGGCTATTCTGTTCTCAGAGAGAGGAGGGACTGGACCAAAATTCTACCTATCTGCCCCCCTAAATGTTGTGAGTCTAAGGGAAATAATTTTTAGGTTTGAGCTGAGTTCATGATCATTATCCCTTAGTGGAGAAGGAAGGAATACCTCAAGTTATTTATCTAAGGCTTGACTTCTTTCCCATGAAATAACAGCTCTATAATAAATGCATGTAGCAAATATCAAATAAATTCATTTATCCAAATCAAAATCAAAACAGAAATCAATGAAAGTATACAATTGAGACTATACTAAACAGTAGAGAGTGAATGAGCTCTCCTACTAGGAATGAGATATCTCAGTTCAGTTGGGTACCAGCCAAGGAGAAATTCCCTGAGGTCTCTAGGGTAGTAAGCTGGGGACAGGGATATGATGGAGGTGCCAGCTCCCCTTCATGTTGGCTTCTTTCCACAGTCTTTCCTTTCAAGGATCTGAAGAGAGCCTGAAACTGTATCTTCTCTCTGGAAGCTGGAAACCAAAAGACTGAGATCTCTCCTCTCCCAAGCTCTCAACAAGCTCATTCTTCATGCAGATGCAGAGCATGGAGTGATCAATCTCCAATAAGGAGAATCCCTTGCTAATGGGCTCTGAGCCAAGCATCACATTCATTCCCTGGGCTAAAACTTTTTGCAATTCCTTGCAATAATCCATGGGGGTAAGTTTGAAATCTGTAATTACACAGCATAAACACAAGCATCTGTGCTATAGAACAAGGGTTATTTTCCTGGTGCCCCAGGAAAC
The DNA here is from genome assembly GCF_900497805.2 of Vombatus ursinus. Lineage (NCBI taxonomy): Eukaryota > Metazoa > Chordata > Mammalia > Diprotodontia > Vombatidae > Vombatus > Vombatus ursinus. Next base: position 897,440 of record NW_020954790.1, read on the forward strand.
AAATGCTCATTAATAGTACATATAGTTAACATAGCGCCATATAGAGCTTCAACTGAGAGGATACTACATGGACAACATGCCTAAGTGCATAGCGGATGTAACACTTCCAAAGAACGTGTCCATCCAGAGCACACAGCGACAAAACAAAGCTGAATCCCTGCGACAAGAACATTATCGAGAGGCCTGTATATAAGATTACAGCTTAGCCATAAGCATTAGTAAATATGAAAAACAAGGAACAGACATTACCAAAGCATGAACACACCACCAAAGTCAGCCTTGTCTGTGTGCCGTGTCCTGGTCAGTTTAGCTGACCTTGTCCCTGTGCTGTGATCTGTGATCTGTGGTCTGTGGTCTGTGGTCTGTGGTCTGTGGTCTGTGGTGTGAAGGAAAAAGAGGGGAAAGAATAAGAGTTTTTCTGCTGAAAGTTTCAGAACTTTCAGAGGATGTATAGAGTCCCATCTCTGCCTTCCTAACTCTGACCAAGTTGGGAATTTTGCCTTTTGAAGAGAAAGAGAAAAAGTGGGGCAGAGGTGAGAAAGAGACAGAGAGAGAAGAGACATCATCCGCTGGTCTCATGGTACTCTCATTCTCTCTTATCGTGTCCCTTCCCCTACTCCACAGTACAGTGTTTTTTTTTAAAGTTTTGAGTTCCAAATGCTTTCCCCATTTGCAGAAATTTATGGTATCACAAACTAAAGAGAGATTAATGTGTAACTAAAGTGTGATCTGTGTAATGTGCATTTCTAAATTATGATGGGAATGTGGTTTGAATGTTTTTACATATCCTGAAATGTCGGATTTTTTTAAACATTAAAAAGTGGAGACGTTCTGAAATTTGCATACCAACAGTACCTTGACCCATCTACAACTCTCTCCAGAGAATGAAAGATTTGATTGCTTTAGAGGAAGCTGATGGAATAGTGGGTAGAGTGCTGGGCTTGGAGTCAGGAAGACGAGTTCAAATGCAGCCTTGGACACTTACTAGCTGTGTGACTCTGGTCAAGTTACAACTTCTGGCTATCTCAGTTTCCTCAACTCTAAAACGAGGACAATAATAGCACCTATCTCAGGGCTATTGTGGGTATCAAATGAGATAATAATTATAAAGTGCTTAGCTAATTTGGAACTCTGCCCAAAGAACAAACTGTACATACCCTTTGACCCAGCAATAGCACTTCTAGGGCTGTATCCCAAAGAGATCATACAAATGGGAAAAGGACCCACAGGTACAAACATATGAATAGCAGTCTTTTTTGTGGTGGCCAAGAATTGGAAATTGAGGGGATGCCCATCAACTGGGGAATGGCTGAAGAAATTGTGCTATATGAATGTAATGGAATACTATTGTGCTATAAGAAAATGGTGAGTAGTTGGACTTCAGAAAACCCTGGAAAGACTCACATGAACTGATGCTGAGTGACGTGAGCTGAACCAGGAGAACATTGCACATAGTAACAGCCACACTGTGCGAGGACCAACTATGATAGACGTACCTCTTCTCAGCAACGCAAGGATCCAAGACATCTCCAAAAGACTCATGATGGAAAATGCTTCCACCTCCAGAGGAAGAGCTGTGGTGTCTGAATGTGGATCGAAGCAGACTCTTTACATTTTTTCTGTTTTCCGTGGTTTTTCCCTTTTGTTCTGTTTCCTCTTTCACAACATGACTAATGTGGAAATACGTTTAACATGATTGCACATGTAGAACCTATCAGATTACTTGCCATCTTGAGGAGGAGATAGAAAAATTTGGAACTGAAAACCTTGTAAAAATTAATATTAAAAACTATCTTTATATGTAATTGAAAAAAAAATACTATTTATAAAAAATAAATATAAAATAAAGTGCTCAGCAAGTGCTTGGCACATAGAAGGTGCTTAGTAAATGCTTGTTCCCTAAACAGAACTGAAGTCAGGTTAAATTTTTTTTGTCTCCAATGACTCCAAAAGTAGAGAAGAACAAAATAAACAAGAGATTTTGTATTTTGAAGTTCTGGGGGACAGCTAGGTGGTGCAGTGGATAGAGTTCTGGCCTTGGAGTCAGGAGGACCTGAATTCAAATTAGGCCTCAGACACTTGACACTTACTAGCTGTGAGACCTTGAGCAAGTCACTTAACTCTGATTGCCTAGCAAAAAGAAAAAAAATAAAGAAGTTCTGGATCCTTATCTGGTGCTTAAGAACTGCCTGCTGAAGCTGTTAACTCTTCTCTCCAACTTGCAAAGAAAGAAGCTGGTTTAAATCAAAAGCAAATAATTTGGGAATAAGCAGAATTTCTGTTTAGGGGAGAAGTTTCCCTTGCCACTGTGGTCTTCTGGGATTGATTTAGCAGAATTTAATTGCCTCAGTAAATTAGAAGCAAAGTCACCTGAAAAGAATTCAGATAGACCCATGCATTTGCAAGCTCTTGAGTAAGAAGCCCAGTAAAAGCATCTTCTTTGGCAAAATGAGAAGCCGCCAGCAAGCCTGCACGTTTTCATTCTTGTCAGGGAGGAGTAAAGGTTCGCAGCGGGTTGGAGACACAAGAAAAGTGAGGTAGCTCACAGAGGAGAGACTCAATGCAGTAAAAGGAAACCAGTTGTGAAGATGGTTGGAGTCGAGATGTAGAAGCCAAGAGGTGCAAGATTCTCTGGTCAAAGGAGAGCGATGGCACACGAACCATTCTCCAAACAGATGCCCATGCTGTACAGTAAGAGCTTGTGACTCGACCATGCCAGGTGCTGGGAATGCACAGACACCAGGAGAACAAACACTCCCTGTCCTCAAGGAGCTGGCATTCTTATAGGAGAGGCAACATCCACACATATAGGAATGGACATAAAACGATAACTGGGAGGGGGTGGTATTAGCAGCTGGGACACCAGGAAAAGCCTCCTGCAGAAGGTGTCACCTGGAAATATACAAGATTTCATGGACTAAGGTTATCGGGGAGCTTTGCCTAGGAGGGATGGGGGATGCTTATGAAAATACAAAGAAAAATGATTCCAAAAAGAAGAAAAAGCATCATTTGTCTGAAGTGACCAGTCTTGATGTGTAACACTAACCAAGGCTGTAAAAAGAATGGTACAGGAGATGGCAGCACAACTGTGCACCAGAGCTGTAAAAAGCCATGCACGTGCTCAGTGTCACAGACCAAAAAAAGGTCTGGGTTTTCTTTCCTTATACTGAGATTAAAAAGGATGAGAGATTGTAAACTCCCTGAGGACAGGCACTGTCTTCTGCTTCCTTTGTATCCCCAGCACTTAGCACAGTGCCTGGCATATAGCAGGTGCTTAATAAATGCACGCTGAATTGCATTGCACCTGGGACGGGATGTTTGCATGGGGGGAGGGAGACTGGCAAGAGCTGGAGGGCAGGGTTCCTACTTTCTCTTCCCAGGATGACTTTTTTTTTTTTTTGCAAGGCATTCAGAGTTAAGTGACTTTCCCAGGGTCACCCAGCTAGTGAGTATCATGTGTCTGAGGCCAGATTTGAACTCAGGTCCTCTTGACTCCAGGGCTGGTGCTCTAACCCTGTGCCACCTAGCTGCCCCCCGCCCCAGGATGACTTTTACACTGAAAACAACTGAATAAAGAAGACTAATGAAGTTTACACTCAAAATAAAAGAACGTAAGAGAGCTCGTCATGAATGGTGATGAACTCAAATCACTTGGCTCAGCTCAGACAGACCTTCAC
>NW_020954790.1:901126-957075 GCF_900497805.2 Vombatus ursinus
TAAACGTGCTGATTCTTTTAAAAGAGAAGGTAAGAGTCTGCTAACCATAGGTCAGTGAGCTTTGCTTGGATTCCTGGAACAATTCATTATGAAAGAGAATTTTAAAATAAAATTCTGAAAGTTGGCAAATATCTAAATTGGGAAGCAGTGATTATGAAGAGTCAGTGTGGTTTCATCAAGAATGGCTTGGGTCATACCGACCTCAATTCTCTTTGCCCTAATCCATCAACAAGCAATTCTGGAGTACTTGATATATGCCAGCTCCTGTGCTAAGCAGCACAGATGCAGGGGAAAGCAGGTGAGGCTGCCTGCCAGAGCAGGCAGGAGCCCTCCCCTACCCCCCCCCCACCCCGCCCCGGAGGTCTCTGGGTAGAGTTGAATGCCACTTATCAGATATAGTCCAGAGGGGACGCCTTTCTTGTGCTCGTGAGCTTCTGAAGTACCTTCCAACTCTAATATTCTGTGATTTTGCAAAATTATGATTCAGCTGGGCTCCAAAGAGGAGATGTGGGAATGGAATTTCCTCCCCTTCTTTGCAGAAGTGGGGGGGGGGGGGGCGGGACTAGGGTGTGGAATACTATATATGTCAGACAATTATGTTTCGGTCAGCTTTGTTGAACTATTTTTTCACTTTATTTTGGAGGGAATGGGGAGAGTGGCAGGGAGCTATAGGGGGAAATTCACATGATGTAAAATAAAAGATATCGATGAAAATTAACCTAAATTTAAAATAATGCTTGTTCATATCCTTTCACCACTAATCAACTGGAGAACTGGGCTTTTTCTTAAATATCTACATCAATTCCCTATATAACTTGGATATCACACCTTCATCAGAAATACTGTTACAAAGATTTTCTCCAATTAACAGCTTCTCTTCTAAGTCTAAATTCACTGCTATTTTTTTGTGCAAAAGATTATCAACTTGATACAATTAAAATTGTTCTTTTTATCTTTTAAAATGACCTCTTTCCCTTGTTTAATTAAGAATTCTTCCCCTCCCCCAGCCATAGTTTTGAAAGGTACCAGCAGCCCCTTTCAATTCTCTTTTTTGAAAATGATTTTATACTTAGAATACGCATTCATTTGGCATCACTATGGTACATGGAATGTGGTGGTTGCTATTCAGTCATTTCAGTCATGTTTGACTCTTTGTAATCCCATTTGGGGTCTTCTTGGCAGAGATACTGGAAGGATTGGCCATTTCCTTCTCCAGCTCGTTTTACAGATGAGGAAACTGAGGCAAGCAGGGTGAAGTGACTTGCCCAGGGTCACACAGCTAGCAAGAGTCTGAGGCCAGATGTATCTTCCTGACTCCAGGGCCGGCACTCTCTCCACTATGCCACCCAGCTGCATGGAGTAAGTTGTTGGTATAACCCTAGATTCTGCCAGATTGATGTCCAAATCTCCCATGAGTTGTTGTGGAATAGGGAATCCTTACCCCAGTGGTTGTGGTCCTCGAGTTTCCTGAATACTAGGCTTCCAGGCTTTTATTGCTTCTGAGTCATGTTTAATAATAATAATAATAATAATAATATTTATATAGTGCTCCCTATGTGCAAAGCACTTCACAATTATTATCTCATTTGATCCTCACAGCAACCCTGGGAGGGAGTGCTAGTATTATCCCCATTTTACAGACTAGGAAACTGAGACAAATAGAGGTTAAGTGATTTGCCCAGGATCCTACAGCTAGGATGTATCTGAGGCTGGATCTGAACTCAGGTCTTCCTGACTCCATATCCAGCACTCTATCCATCCACTGCACCATGTTTATCTAATCTAGTTTGTTCTACTGATCAACTTCCAAATATTGGGGGTTTTATTATGAACACAGTCAATTCAATATGCAAGGAACCTAAAAGAACTACTTATAAGACCTGTTATGAAGTTTTATCTGTACATTTATTTTTGAAATTTTAATCTATTTAAAAAAAATTTCTATTCTATCTATCATCTATCCTCTCTCCCTCCCACTGTCCCCATTGGACAATAAAAATTATAAATAAAACCCACATGAAAATATTATCCAAAAAACAAATTCCCACATTGGCTATGTCCCAAAATGTTTTTAAATTCATGGCCCTATCAGACAGAAGGTGGAATGGCATGTGCTCTGGGCTTTGGTTTATCATTGCATCGACCAGTCTTTCAAAGTTGTTTTTCTTCTATGATATTATCATTGCATATATATTACAGAGAAAAACAACTTTGAAAGACTAGTTGATACAATGATATATATATATATGGAGAGAGACAGACAGACAGAGAGACAGAAAAACAGAGACAGAGTTCTCCTAGTTCTGCTCACTTCACTAGCAGCTCTCAGAGAGGTCTTCTCAATTTCCTCTGAAACCATTTCAACTTTTCTTATGGCACCATAATAATATTCCATTACATTCATATACCATAATTTTAAGCCATTCCCCAACTGGTGGGCACCCCCTTACTTTACAGTTTGGGGCTGCTATGAAAAACATATTTACTTTCAGCTATATTTTTGCCCATATAGGTCTTTTTCTTTTCTTTGACCTCTGTAGGGTTTATGTATGTATTTGACAAAGCAGTGATGACTGGGTCCTCTTCCAAACTTTTTTGTTTTCTCCTGTGTGTTTTAAAATACTTTATTAATACTTTTTTTGTATCCCTGTCAATACTCATGAACACACTCCCACCCCCATCCAACCCTAAATAGAAACCACCCTCTTTTGTAACAAATATCGTAAAGTAAAACACATCAACGCACCAGTCATGTCTGAAAATGTATGTTCCATCTGTACCTCTGGCTCATCATCTCTCTTCCAGGAGGTGAGACTGACTCATGCTTCATCATCAGTCTCTTAGAATCACGATCAAAGTACAAAGATGCGCAAATTGTTCTTCTTCTCTGGATCTCACTGGGTCAGTCCATGCAAATCTTCTCAAGCTTCTCTGAATATTCTTCTTCATATTCATCTTTTATTATGATTCAATGAAATGCCATTACATTCCCATCCCATTTCTTTAGCAATTCTGGAGTAGATGGTCACGTACCTTGCTGCTAGTCCTTGTTACATCAACAAGGGGTGCTAAAAATATTCTTGTGCTTTGATTTTTTTAGTGCTTTGGGGGCACATGCAGGTGGAGTATTGATGTTGGGTCAAATGGCACGAACACTTCACTGACATTTTGGTTTCAGTTTTAAGCTGTTTTCCAGAATGGTTGGATCATTTTACAACTATATCAATAGTTCATAAGTGTGCCTATTTTCCTACAGCCCCTCCAACAATTGTCATTTTCATCTCTCTCATCTTTGCCAATGTGGGGATGACACATCTGAGTTACTTTAACTTGCATTTCTCTTACTTCAGTGAGTTGGAGCTACTTCTTCAAAGAGCCGATAGCTTTCATTTCTTCATTTGGAAACTGTTTCTTCATATCATTTGACCACTTTTTTGGGAGTGGCTCTTGTTCTTATAGGTTTGCATCAATTCCCTAAATATCTTGGATATCTGACCTTTGTCAGAGTATTTCTTATAGGGCTTTTCCCCAATTATTTTCCTTCCAACTCTCACTCCACTAATTTTGCTTTGCAAATGTTTTTCACTTTTTGTGTAATGGAAACTGTCCATTTTATCTTCTTTGATCACCTTGAACCCAACTACCTCTTGCTTCGTTAAGAATTCTCCCACTAGCCATGGTTGTAAAAGACTCTCCTCTGTCCTAAATTGGGGCATGGGGGGAAGGGAGAATGTGACCTTTCTACTTAGCTCATGGTGTGAGATGTTGTTTTCAACCTATTTACTTCTAAAATGTGCTCCCGTTTCTCTGGAATTGCCAGTAGCTGGTGCCCTTGTGCTAAGTTTGATTGCTTTAAGGTCATTTACTCTATCAATTCCATTGTCAACCTTGCTATTTCCTAACCTGGTGAATATTTGGTGATTATTGTCTTATACCATAGGTTGAGATCTGGCCGTGCTGGGCTGTTCATCCCTACTTGTTTCATTATTTTCCCTTTTGTCCTTTTTAACCCTTCGTCCTTCCAGATGAATTTTGTTATTAGTCTAATTCTGTAAAGTGGTAGTTTGATTGATATAGCACTAGATCTGTTCCTCATGCTTAGAATGTTCTCCCTCTTTACTTCTGCCTCTTTGAAATCTCTGGCTCACATGGCTCACATGTAGCCTTTTCCGATTCTCCCAGTTGCTAGTGCTTGAATAGCTTCTAGCTGCACCAGGACTTTTGAGATTGTGTGTGTGTGTGTACTCATAATTATTTTAAATGAAATTATTTTTCATCTCCTCCTGTTAAGTTTTGTTAGTAATATACAGAAACACTGGTGATTTTGTGGGTTATTTTATATCCTGCTACTTCACTGAAGTTATTTTTTTGTGGAATCTCAAAGATTCTCTACATAAACCATATCATCTACAAATAGGGATCATTGTTAACTTATCTCTGTCTATACTTTCCCCTCAATTTTTTTTCTTGTTGTATTGCTATAACTAGCAATTTCTAGAATATTATGTAGTAGTGGTGACAACGGACATCTGTTTTACTCATTATCTTCTACAATTACAATTACTCATTACTCAAGACCTCCAGTGTTCTTTCATTTAAAATATTAGCTCTTGGTTTTAGACTGTGTCTATCATTGTACAGAAAGGGCTATTTACTGCTGTACTTTAAAATTATTTTTTTTTTACACAAAAATGAGTGTAGTCAAATATGTCAAAGGCTTTTCTGCATCTATTGATATAATCATGTCATTTTAATTTTTTTTTCTGTTTATCTCTTCCTGGTTGGGATAGGAGGAACATATTTTGTTTCATAGAAGTTCAACAGGGTACCTTCATTCTCTATTTTTGCAATTAATTTAGGTAATGTTAAAGTTAACTGTTCTTTGAATATTTCGCAGAATTCCCTTGTACCTGAGCCTGGGGTTTTTCTTTGGGAATTCATTAATGGCTTGTTCTGAGAACATGCTAAGTTCTCTGTTTCTTGTTCTGTTCATTTGAGGATTTTGTTTACAAATATTCCTACATTTCATTTACATTCTTCTTGATCTGTTTGACTTCCTTTTCATATTTGGTTTTCCATTCATTTTTTAAAAATTAGATTATTAATGGTTTATTTCATAATTTTCTTTAAAATGCAGCTCCCGATTTTATCAACTCAGAAATTTTGTTTTTCAGTTTTATCTCTTCTTTGATTTTCAGACTCTCTATTTTGTTTATTTGTTGCCCTTCTAGTTTTAGTTGTATGAAGAATTCATCAATATGTTCTTTTTGTTGATTGAAAGTATTTAGGGGGACTGCTAGGTGGCACAGTGGATAGAGTACTGGCCCTGAAGTCAGAAGGACCTGAGTTCAAATCCGACCTCAGACCAAACCCTTGACACTTACTAGCTGTGTGACCCTGGGCAAGTCACTTAACACCAATTGCCTTAAAAAAAAAAGTGTTTAGAGATATGCATCTTCTCCCCGCCAAGGAATGTTTTGCCTACATACCAAAAGTTTTAGAATATTGTGTAACTTTGATAAATTTATTTATTGTTCTTATGATTTGCTTTTTGACCCACTTGTTCTTTAGGATTTTAATCATTTAGTCTGTTAAAGTGTGAACCCTTTATTCAAATTCCCTTTATTATGATTTTGATTGTGCTGTGATCAGTTAATGATATTTATTATTTCTGCTTTTCTGTAATTATTTTTAGTGCCCATTACATGATGAGTTTTTATAAAAGTGCTAATACAAAGCTAAGAAATATGTATATTCCTTTAAATTTCCTTTTAATAATTGCCAGGAGTTTATCAAAACAAACTTTCCTAAAATTCTCAATTCCTCAATTTTTTATGTTAGGTTCCTCTAGGTTTGAAATGGACACATTAAAGTCTCTCAACAACTACTGTTTTATGATTTCTCCAAGTAGTTTAGTTAATTTTTCCTTTAAGTACTCAGATGCTATGTTGCCTTTAAACATAACACAATTTCCCCTGCTTGTGTCTTTTTAACCACATCTGCTTTTACTCCTGCCTTGATTGAAATCATGATCGTCACCTCTGCTTTTCAAAATTTACCTGAGGAATTCTACTCAACTCTTCATTTTACCTGTCAATATGTTTTAAGCATGTGTCTTGCAAATATATCGTTGAAGTCTGCTAATCTCTTCCTTTATTCCCCTCCATTTTATAGCCGTTCATTCTATCTGTAGTTATGATTTTTAGGAGTGCTTTCCCTCCTTGAGGGAAGAGACTTTGATTTTTGTCTTTTACCCCCAGTCACGGACATCATGCTCAGCCACATGGCACACAATAAACGCTTGTTGATCATATTCTATCATAAAACTTCTGTCCTCCCCAGGAGAGTGGGCGATAACCACCATTGGTGGGAGATTAGGGGGAGAATTAGATGAGCAAGACTACTCTAGAATCTGTCTGATCCTACTCCTCTGCACCCTCTTCACCCAACCCAGACCACTGGACTTTACTTTTCTTTTCCCTTTTAATCTCCCCACTTTCTAATCTGCCCTTTGAAGTTTTAAGCTTGCTCCAATTCTACTGTCTTCCTTAATAACCCCCTCCTCCCCTTTACTTATCCTGGTCCCTAGTTCCTTGTTCATGTTATTGTATTTCTAAAGTTTACTTTCTTAATGTCTGGACTTTATTTCACTTCCTACTGAATGTCTTCTGATATATCCCCATTATGAAAATAATAAAGTCTTCAGCCTTCTTCCTGGTTTTTCCCCTAACAGATTCCTTTTCTTTTCTTTCTTAAAACAAGCCAGAGTAACACCATACCTAGATCTGGCTTTTCCCATCTCTGACCAGTTACCCAACCCTATCTATTCACAATAATCTCTCACATCTGTCCTGACTTCTCTATGCCTACTTCTGCCACCCTACGACCCTAAGCCCTCACTATCATCTGTATGGACTATTGTAATAGACACATCTAGGCTCTGAGTTTGTCTTTTTTAGTTTCTCTTGGCTCCTATGTTGACATTTCAATGATTTTACTCAGGTAAGATTTCCTTAATAGGAATAATTGGAAGTCATCTATTGAGAACATATTCATAAAGTACACTACAAACCTTAAGGCACTAGGTAATGCCAACTATCATCACTATTCAAGCATTGATTAAGCATCTATGTGACAGACATTGTGCTAGGTCCTAGGGGTACAAAAAGGAAAGAGTCCTTTCCCTCAAGGAGCTTGTATTCCATTGAGAGAAGAGTATTCAGAATGAACACAAATTAGTATAATGTAGTTGTGGGAGCAAAGGCACTAATAATTGGGAAGATCAAGAAAGGCTCAACACAGAACATGATGCTTGAGCCAAGTCTGCTCAAAAGGAGCAGACTTCTATGGGGTGAAGGCGAGGAAAGGGCATTACAAGCATGGTCGACAGTCAGTGAGTGCAAAAGTAATGAGGTGGAAAGTAGAGCGTTGGGTCTAAAGGACAGCAAAGAGATGGATCTGGATGGACCCCAGGGTTTGCACCAGAAGATGCCTTTTCAATGGCTGCCTCCCATGCCTGGAATGCTTTTCTTCATCACCTCCACTTCCTGGATTCCCTGGCTTCCTTCAAATCTCACATTCCGTCAGAGGTCTTTCCCAATCCCCCTTCATGCTAGTGGCATTCCTCTAAGACTGCCTCCAATTTATATGTATGTATGTATGTATGTATGTAGTTGTCTACATGTTGTCTCCCCCATTAGAATGTGAACTCTTTGAGGATGTGGACCATGTTTTCTGCCTTTCTTTGTATCCCCAGCACTTTGCACAGTGCCTGGCACATATTGAGTACTTACCAAATGCCTATTGATTTGACCATAGAATGTGAAGAGAATAATATATGACGTTGGAAAGGTAATTTGGAGCCAGGTTGTAAAGGCTTTAAAAAATCAGAAGAGTTTAAACTATGCTAGAGGCAGTAAGAAGCCATTTTGGTATTGCCTGTGTTACTGAGTCAGGCCTTTTCAGAGGTTCCCCGCCTTTGCTTCTGACATGGATACCCATGCCTAGGGTTTTCTGTGAGCCCTAGCTGACAGGGATACCCATTTTCCATGTGGAAAATGAAGAAAAGAAGACTATGGGGCCATTCATCAGGGCAGTATAAATCTTAGGTCCTAGTCAGGGACTGGTGGGGGAATGTGCTATTTAAGGGAGTGGGAAAATGAATCAGCAAAGAAATCAAAGAAGCAGGTACAGATAAAGGAGGAAAATCAACATGGTGTAGTGGAAAGACTGATGGCCTTGACGTCAGGACCCCGGGATCTCAACAACTACGGTCTCAAAAGCAAGTAACCCTCTCAGTTTCCTGGTCTCTAGGATGCAACAACTATTACTTGTTCAGCCTACTTCAAAGGATTGTTGGATGTGGGGAGAAAAGCATTCTAAAAATCTTAAAGGTATCACTTAAATTCAAGTTGTTCTTATTAACCACAAGAGTGTGGCATTTTGGAATACAGAAGGGCACAGTGTAGCTGGAAGGAAAAGATGATGAACTACATCAAATACTATATAGACAAACAAGGGTGTATTGCAAAGGCCATCGTACTTAGGAAGTCAGAAGTCACCAGCGTCTCCTTGCTACAGATTGCACATTGACGGGTAGTGAGATAATGACGGTCCAGGAGTAGCTGTATGCCTACAGACAAGTCACTTAAACCCAAGTCACATTTTTCTCCACCTATAAAAAGGATCATAATGCCTGCCATCGTTTCTTCACAGGATTTTTGTGAGATTCAACTAAGATACGTTAATGTTGTTGTAAACTTTCCAGTGCTACGTAAATGCCATTTATTATTATTGGAAATCAGAAGAATTTTCAAGAGGTCTGGCAATGAAAAAAAGAGATAGGTTGGTGAATGGATGGATAGAGATTTTTTTGTTTTTGGGAAATCAGGATACCTAAAAATAAAGTTCAGAAGGGGCCAGTGGGAGAGGTTTAAGACGTAAAGAAAAATGGGAATGACTGCCAAAGTAATGCCCTGGACTAAAAAGGAACTGGTGGCATCAAGGCATAGGCAAAGGAATCAGCCTTTGGAAAGAAGAGGGAGAAGACTGCACTTGCCATGGTAACAGGAAGGAGGAAGTAGTTCAGAATTCTGGGCATTTGTGATGAGTGGACTAAATACAGGAAGTCCCTTCCATTTTTCTACAACTTTCTCAGTAATTTAAGAGTGCACAACAGTGTCTGCTATAAAGTGTGAGAGGACAAAGGAGGCGGCTTGGGACTTTTCGGGAGAGTGAAAAAAGTTTAGAGCAGCCACAGAGGGCAACTAGGCATGGATTCATTTCATCTATAGGGTTTTGCTTTAGTTTGACTTATCTAGTTTTCCGTAGTGTTTGCTCTGTGTGAACCCTTCTCACTTTCATCATATTCATAAGGACTTAACTTCATGAGGCTTCTCTCCAGTATGCATTCTGTGGTGTTGATTAAGTAGTTTCTCTGTGTGGAAGGCATTCTCATGCATGCTATATTCAGAAAGTTTCTCTCCAGTATGAATTTTCTGATGTCGAGTAAGCTGTGAGCTCCAGCAGAAGGCCTTCCCACATTCATTACATTCATAAGGTTTCTCTCCAGTATGAATTACCTTGTGCTGAGTAAGTTGTGAGCTCCTGCGGAAGGTTTTCCCACATACCTTACATTCATATGGTTTCTCTCCAGTATGAATTCTCTGGTGTTGTACTAGTCCAGTGCTCCTGTGGAAGGCCTTCCCACATTCATTACATTCAAAAGGTTTCCATCCAGTATGAATTCTTTGATGTTGTGTAAGTCCTGTATTTCTATGGAAGGCCTTCCCACATTGATTACATTCAAAAGGTTTCTCTCCTGTATGAATTACTTTATGTCGAATAAGTTGTGAGCTCTGGTGGAAAGCCTTCCCACACTCACTACATTCATATGGTTTCTCTCCAGTATGAATTATCTGATGTTGTGTAAGTTGTGACCTACGGCAGAAGGCCTTCCCACATTCACTACATTCATAAAGTTTCTCTCCAGTATGAATTCTCTGATGTTGATTAAGTTGTGAGCTCCGGCAGAAGGCCTTCCCACATTCGTTGCATTCATAAGGTTTCTCTCCAGTATGAATTTTCTGATGTTGTGTGAGGCCTGTGCTTCGGTGGAAGGCCTTCCCACATTCTTTACATTCATAAGGCTTCTCTCCTGTATGGATTCTCTGATGTACAGTAAGTTGTATTCTCTGGCGAAATGCCTTCCCACATTCATTACATTCATAAGGTTTCTCTCCACTGTGAATTCTCTGATGTTGAATAAGCCGTGAACACCAATGGAAGGCCTTCCCACAGTCATGACATTCATACAGTTTCTCTCCAGCATGAATCCTCTGATGTACAATAAGTTGTGAACTCCGGCTGAAGGTCTTTCCACATTCAACACATTCAAATGGATTCTCTCCTCTATGAACTGCTTGATGCTGAGTAAGTTCTGTGAAGTGGCAGAAAGTTTTCCCACATATGTGACATTCATAAAATTTCTCTCCACTATGAATCCTCTGACGTTCAGTAAGTCTTCTGCCTGAGCAGAAGGCCCTTTCACATTGATTAGGTCCACAGGGTTTCTCTCCAGTATGTATTCGCTGATGTTTAATAAAATGAGAACTCCATGGGAAGCTCTTGCCACATTCATTACATTCATAAGGTTTCTTCGCAATGTGAACTTTCTGACACTTACTAAGGTCTGAATTATAACTGATGAGTTTCCCACATTCATTAGATTTAGAAAATATCTTCTTTGAGCTGATTCGATTCTGTTTTCTTAGGTCTAGTCTAGAATGTTTATCTTCATTGCGCTCCTGCTTCCGTAACCTGGCTTTACATTCCCAGGCTTCTATGTCTGGAGCTGACTCGTCTGTGTCAGACCTATTCTTCCAACCTGAAAGAAAACATTTTAAAAATATAAATATCCTATCTCCCTGCTGAATGCATAGTCCTACCCTCTGTCTCCTCTCTTAAGAAAAACAATTGTTAGTCTTTACAGGAAGAACAAATAACAAGAAAACATATAATAATTATTATTACTACTAATTAATATTGTTACTTACAGTCATGTTCACATTATATATAGACATCACTTTGTACTTGTACTTTCATTCCTTCTATGTAGATGCCTGGAGGCTAATAAGAAGCTTTCACCTTCAAACTCACTATACCCTCAGTCATTATATTTCTCCAAAAGAGGAAACTGAGGCTTACCTTCATTTAGTGACTTTTTCAAGGTGACACTGTTAAGTGTCAAAGCCAGAGTGTGAATCAAGTCTTTTGACTCTGATTTATAACACCCTTTCCACTATCCCCCAGAGCCTCTCTACAAACAAGAGTGTAATAATTTTAAGCTCTTTTAAAGGGTTGAACCAGAACAAATGGATCCAAACTACAAGGAGTAAACTTTCAGCTCAACCTAAAGAATGAATATTATGACAAGAAGAGCTAAATTAAATGGGTTATTTAACAGAATGTTAGGGATACACCAGACCTTGGAAGTCACCTAGTCTAATCCCCTCCTTTCAGAGACTGAGGCTACAAAGACAAATAGCTTCCATCGAGTCGCAGCTGGTTCATAGAGGGGCTGAACTCTTCATTTCTGAACTCCCAGGGGTCAGAGAAATGGAAACATGGAACTACAGAGTTGGAAGGAATCTCAGGAACCACTGAGTCCAACTCCTAGCCCCAAAGGAAGATCCTCCCTACAATTCACCAAACAAACAGCCACCAAGCCTCTAAAGGAAACTCCCGGAAGACTAGGCTAACGGCTCCTTCCCAAGGCAACTTCTCACAAGCCGAAATGTGCATCTTGACAGCTTCCAGCCGCTGGTCCCGCCTCTGCCCTCTGGGCCAAACTCCACAAATACATCCCTTCTACTGTGACAGCCTTGCCGTATTGGAACACCGCCATCTTGGCTCCTGAGTCTTCTCTTCTCTGGGGTTAAATGCTCCTAGTGCCTTCAGCTCGAAGCTTTCCACTAGCCTGGCTGTCTTCCTTCGGACCCTCTCCAGTTTAGCAGCATCCTTCCTCAATTACAGGCAGAGTACAGAGAGATTATCACCTCCTTACTACTGCAAGACTTGCTCCTCCATGCTCCTTCGTGCCTAGCCCTGGCACAAGGAAAGACAAGAAAATCAAAGAAAACCCCCACCAGGATCAATAATTTTCATAGCTATAACTCCACAGCATGTGCAACCAGAGACTCCATTTTTTAAAAATGGATTTTCCACAAGTACTACATCAGGAAGTCTTCATTTTTGGGTGTCATGGACCTCTTTGGCAGTCTAGTGAAACAGATGGATCTTTCCTCAGAATAATGTTTTTTAATACATAAGATCCCAAAGGAAACCAAGTATATTGAAACAGCGGTCAACATACTAAAAACACAAACACACACACACACACACACACACACACACACACACACACACACATTCATAGACCCCAAATTAAAAATCCCTGGACAACATGAATGCCTAGAAAAATGAAGCAAGAAGGTGAAGATTAAATTAAGACTCCTGAGGAAAGAAGTGAGAAGAGACTAATTATCTCAGAAGAGAAAGTGATCAACCTGATCCAATCTAAAAACCAGAACAGACCACTCAGAAAACAAAGCTCCACAAGATAGCAAGAAATATTAGAATAAAATCAAAAGATTACAAAAATAGAAGAAAATATAAGAGATAAGTTCAGAAACAATTGGCCTGGGAAACAAGTCAGAAAGATAATTTAAGAAGCATTAGACTCCCTGAAATCATAATCAATCAAAAAGCCTGAACACTCTATTTCAAGAAATCATAAATGAAAACTTCCCAGATCTATCAGAACCAGATGAGGGCAAAGTAACAATGGAAAGAACCCACCTATCACATCCTGAAAGTTCTACAAGCCAAAGATCCTACATAAAGCAAGCTTCCAGAAGGAAGCAGTTCCAGCTCCAAGGGTCCACAGCCAGGGTCACGTAAGACTTAGCAGCATCAACTATAAACAATAGGAGAGCATGAAATACAATATTACAAAATCAAGAGATAGGCTTAAAATTTATCCTGCAGAGCTGAGTATAATCCCACAGGAAAAAAAAAAAAACCTTTAATGGAATAAATGACTTTCAAGCGTTTCTGATGAAGAGCCCAAAGCTGAGTAGGAACTCTGAAAGACAAACACAAGAGTCAAGAGAAAGCTGGGGTTTTGGTGAGGATCAGATGAGAAAATATTTGTAAAAGTGTTTAGCACAATGCCTGATATATAGTAGACACTATATAAATGCTTATTTTCTTCCCTTCCCTAGAAGGCAAGTGTATTTGAGAAATTGCAAGGTACTGCATAATGCCGAAGTACTAATATTCTGATCAGGGGAGAACAAGTGTCCTTCAAATAGGATAAAGAAAGGCCCAAGGGATAGACTGGTTCTGTTCTAAGGGCAAAAGGAAAGTCATAGTGTAAAAAGGAGGAGGAAAGGTTATGGGTGATGACAAGGTCAACCCGCTGTAGTAGGACAGTGCGGGTCATAAGAATCGAGGAGGCTGGTGCTTGGGTGGATGTCAACACGCATAGTGAAATCCCTAATGAACTCTAAGAGCAGGGGCTGGACTAGAGAGGGAGACTATGCTAAGTACCCAACTCTTTGAGAACAAGAAGAGGGTGACACAGGTGGGAGCTGAGGGAGGGGTAACTTGCCATCAGGATTCAGATACGATGATACCTCTGGAAGGACCAGAGGCTGCTGGGGGATGGCAGAAGGGGCGAGGTCAGGAGCAGCCTATCCCCCTCCGGGGACCATGACCGAAGGGCATGAGAGAAGCTGCGTCCAGTACTGTAGAAGGTGCCCAGGACACTGTATCTCCTGTGGGCAGAGATGGAAGGAGAATTTTGGGTTTAGGGATAGTCTGGGGCTTCAGAGGGCACATGGCTGGGGAGGGGTGAGGGGGAGGGAAAGGAGGGGGGATGGGCATAATGACCATCAATAATAACAAGAACTAACCTTTATAAGCCACCTTGAGGTGTACAAGATGCTTCAAGTATATGGTGTCCACACTGCATTTGATCTTCACAATAACCCTGCGACATAGGTGCTATTATTATACCCATTTTACAGAGGGGGAAACTGAGGCTGAGGACTGTTAAATAACTAATTAACTGCTAGTGAGTGCCTGAGGCAGGACTCAACCTCAGGTCTTCCCTGCTTTAGTGGTGAATGGGGAAGAGGAAGTGGGGAATGAGCAGAAAGACATTTTTCCTCTACAGAGGCTTTGAATCTGAATTCCTGAGACTCTGAAAGGAACCTCAGAATTCCAGAGTTTGGCATTGAGAAGGAGAGGAGGCCAGGTAAAGAATGACATGAATCATAGTTCTGAGGAAAGCAGCTCAAAGGGGTCAGAGGAAGGATACAAGCAAGAAAAATGCATCAAATTCTACAGGCGGGAGGGATGGGAAACCTTTAACAGTGAAATTCTGGGGACACACAGGAGAAAAGTAGATAACTCTGATTACTTCCAACAACCGAGTGTTTGCACGAGTAAAATCAGGGGAGCTAAAATTAAGGAGTGAAGTGGAAAATACATAGAATCCCCCCCCTCAGCCCTTCCCGCAAGAGGCATGTAGCCAAAGAGAATGAAGAATTTTCCAAAGAATTACAAACTGTACTTGACCAGAGGTTTCAAATCACTAATAAGAGAAATGAAAACAAATACAACTCTAGGCTTCTACCTCCCATTCTGCAAACTAATTAAGCTAGTCAAAGATAGAACCATCACTGTCGGAGTTTGTGGGAAGACAGGCACCGTGAGGGATGCATTGCTAATGAAGCTGTGAATTGATTTCATTTGTTCTGCATTCCAATTTCAAATTATGCCAGAAAAGTGACAGATCACAGATACCCAAAGACCCCAAAATCTCCCTCAGTCACGCACTTCAAGCAAGTCACGTGGAAACAAAGGTCTACAGAGACCAAAACATCCACAACTATGTTCTCCATGGCAGCAAAGAAATGGAACAAGTGGGTGCCTGCTTATCCTCTGGACAAGGGCTGAAAAAACCAGGGGAAGCAAATGCAATGGAAAATTACTGTGCTGTTACAAAAGAGGAAAGAACTTTAGAGAAGCTTGGGAAGATCTTTGTGAACTGATGCAGATAGAAACAAGCAGAACCAAAGAATAACAAGCACAAAGACTCCAACGGTGTAAATGAAAAGATGGCCACAAGTTCCAGGAACTGAGAAGGCGAGGATGACCCCACAGAACAGAAAATTCAATCCATCTTCGGCCTCCCAGTAGAGCAGAGAAAGCCGAGGCCCAACGCTGCGGACACTGACAGCTGCAGCTAGGACAATGGATATTTGGGCTTGTTTCCTTGGTCGCAATGGAGGGTTCGATCTGGAGCGCAGGAAGTAGGAGTGACTGTGATGGAAAGACAAAAATCACGCATCAAATTTTTTGCTTAAAGAATGAAATCCTGATGCCACAGAGGGAAGCGATTCCAAAAAGAGGGAACAATGGGATGTCCGCAGAAAGTGATGCGGCTGCAGGAGCGCCCCCCACATTGATACTGAAGGCTGGAGCAAGGATGGATGGATGAATGCGGCGTGGTCCTGTGGGAGCAGTGTCGGGGGACAGCAGAAAGGGTTTGCTTGATTCTTAGTCATCTGGAGGGAAAGAAGGGGGTCAAAGAGGGGATAGGACGATGGAGAGAAGGCAGAGCACCTCAAATGTGATCTTCCTTCTGTTTTTAGAAATGTTTTCCCTACCGAGGAGAATGATCTTTGGGCTGGACCAGAGAGAACAAAAGTGACTGCCAAAGATAAGTAAGGGGCAGGTGGTCAGAAAGCACTCAAGCTACCCTTGGTGGATTCATCACCCGGCCCAGAAAAATGACATCCTTAGGTCCTAGAAGAAATGGAGGATGGTACTGCTGGGCCACTGTCAGTAATATCTGAAAGACTGTAGACAGGACCACAGGACTAGAGAAGGACTAGCCTTGAACTACAGGCTGGTGAGCTTAGATTTCAATTTCTTGGAAAATTCTGTGACTACAAGGAAATGGAAGGACCGTGAGAAGGAAAAGGGCTGTTTGTTAACAAGCGAATAGGGATTCTAAAGGGCACAATGGGAAGAGAAAGTCAGAAGGATAGGGACCTAGGGATAGTAGATGATGATATGGATGACGGTAGGACTATAATGGAGGGAGACAAAGGAGGGGTCAAAGGTTAAGGGAGCTTTCGATTAGGCAGCCCCAGACTCCAAACAAATCTCCAAGGGGAAGGTACGCCGGACATGAGACGGTCCTTTCCTCCTTGGCAGGTTAGAGCGGCTCCACTCCAGGCCTCAGTTAAGATGCTGATCTGATTTGAGGTGGAAGGGCGGGGGCTGAGGTTCGGACCTGGATGTAGGCAGGAGGCCTAAAGTCTGGGCCCACTCTGGTTATGAGGCAGTAGATTTACTCATCCTTTCTGGCTCCCAGGGAAAGCTCTGCCCACAGTCCCAGGTCAGATGCTGACTGAATCGTCACCCCATTAGGAGGATAATGGAGGGGACCAATCTCAAGTCTTAGCACGGGCCAGAAAGTCTGATGATAAAAGGTGAGAAGTGGTGATCAGATGGCAAGAAGGCATGGATGGAGCACTGCACTCTCCTTCACACAATGTAGGCTCCAGCCAAAGGAGCTATGGGTCTCTGCCCAGGATTTCTCCATGCTAGAATGCTCCTTCTCCAGAGGGCCACATCACACACAAGGCTTTTCCTGACCTCCCCACTTCTTAATGCCCTCTCCCCACCCAAGATTCCTTCGTATGTTTGCCAGCTACTTATTTGTATAAGCACTGTGTCCCAATCCCTCCCCTCTACCAGGAGAGCAGGGACTGTTCTGTGTCTGGGCCTAGTTCAGTGCCAGATACTTGGTAGGTATTTAGTAAATGTCTGCTGAATTAAAATCTCTCCCCTACAAGCAAACATCTTCCCCTAACGGCAGAAGAGAATGTGAGTGGAGCGATGTCTGGGCATTGATTTGTCGAGGTGCAGATGAGCCTTCCCAGGCCCTCCTTCCAAGGCCCAGGGGCTTTGACAAAGATCCTCCTGCCAGCATTGGTAAAGCAGATGTTTTACATTGCCTTGTCTCCCTCATTCCATGCACTCACCTCGAAGGCTGCTTCCTGAGTCTTCTCTCTCTGGCATCCAAAGCGCTTCCCCTTGGTCCACCTGGCCACGAACACCTGGCTTGGACACTGCCAGTCCTGCTCGTTGGAAACGAGAAAATGCTAGGGACAGAGAACCTACTAACAATTCGATCCCGGTCCCTGTCTCTTCAGGGAAAAGTGGACATGCTATCTGTGGAGGATGCTCTTTGAAGTGTTTCTGGGAAGTCTGATGGTGACAGGGAAACTGTGATTTTGGGCTCAGAAAGATGAGGAGTTGATGTGATCCCTTCTCTGCTAAGATGGGCCTCTTGCCTGTCTTCACATGCCTTCCCTGGGATGTTAGGGGAGAAATGGGACCAGGAAAAATAGAGAGTGGGGAAAGTACATGAGCAAGTCTCTTTTACCTGGGAACAGGTAACAAGAGGCTGTGTCCCCCGGCCACAAAAAGGTCGGCCATCTCTGCTAAGTAATAATCACTGCAGCCCTGAGGCGCCCAGAGCATCTGCTCGGGATCCCCTGGGCAGACCGTGAGTCCAGGGAGAAAGCTGTCATTACCAAGGCAGACCAGGGTCCTGTAGTTCTCCAGCATCACGTCCTTGTACAATTCCTTCTGAGAAGGGGCCAGGCATGCCCATTCTTCCCAGGTGAAGTCCACAGCCACATCCTGGAACGTCACTGCCTCCTAAAACACCAAAGATACTTGTGCTAGCCCCGGGGCCATCCTCTGCGTGCCTGGCAGGGGACGTGGGTGCGGGCGGAGGAGTATGCTCCAAGTCTGACATTTATTGACTCTCTTCTAGGTGGCGAGGTGCCACGTTCTGTTCTAAGACTCATCTCGTTCAGTCCTTTCAGTCGTGTTCCACCCTTCTGGGCCCGTTTGGGCTACGTCTTCCTGGTGCCCATCACAGCTTCCTGAGTTGTAATGCAGCCTCGGACGCTCACTAGGTGTGTGACCCTGGGCGAGTCACTTAATCCAGTTTGCCTCAGTTTCCTCATCTGTAAAACGAGCTGGAGAAGGCCATGGCAAACCGCTCGGGCGTCTCTGCCAAGAAACCCCAGCAGGGGTCACGAAGCGTGGGACAGCCTGAAAGGACTGAACTCTCCCGGTGTGTGGGAGCGCTCTTCGTGAAGGAGGCCTGTGCCCGGTGCTTCTAGCTGGCTTCTTCCCCATCAGGCTGAGCTCCCAGAGGGCTTCGCGGGCTTTCCAGAGCGAGCACCTGGGGGCACGGCGGAGGACCCGGGGTCGGCCTCCTAGCCCCGCTTTGGGCGCAGGGAGCCTCCAGCCAACGCGAGCCGACGCCCGGGGGCCGGCGTGCCCGGCGTGCCCGGCGTGCCCGGCGTGCCCGGCCTCCTAGACTGGCTCGGCGCCTGGCGCGCAGAGCAGCAGGGAACCGAGCCCAGGGCTCTTTGGCCCCGCCCCCTAGCTCTCGGCCCACGTGACCCGGCCCCCGGCCCTCCGGCCCCGCCCCCAGGGCCCGCGCTCACCTGCCTGGCCGCTGGGGCCATGTCACCCTCGCTCATCCCCCTCGCTGGCTCCCGAGGCGCCTCTGACCCGAAGTTCACCCGGGACGGCCTGGGGCGGGACCGCGACTCCTCGCGGATTGGTTCACCCTGCGCCCCTCCCCCCGGGGCCGACCTATGACAGCGTCCTTTAGTGAAAGGGGGGGGGTGGTGCGAGTCTCGGACTGCGCATGCGCGGCTCTCTGGGCTAGGGATAAGGCTTCGGGGGCCGACCTATGACAGCGTCCTTTAGTGAAAGGGGGGGGTGGTGCGAGTCTCGGACTGCGCATGCGCGGCTCTCTGGGCTAGGGATAAGGCTTCGGGCCGAGGGGACCCTGGACCGCAGGCGCGAGGAGGCGAAGCCGCCCTGGAAATGACCCCCTCCGCCGCCCCTCCCACACCCACAGAGACGTCGCGTGGCCTTCTGGGAAACAGAGTCCGCCGGACTTGGGAACTGCGCAAGCGCGGGAGTGACGTCCGCATTGAGGCCTCCCCCGCCCCCAACGGGGGGGTGCCCGCATGGCCTGTCGGGAAATAGAGTCCGTAGGACTCGGCCGCCCTCCGGCCCAACCCCCCCTCCCAGCCATCTCCCCCGTCTCCCCATCAGCTCAATTTGAAACTCTCTTGTTCGTCGTTCAAAGCCCTCAAGGGCCTTTCCTCTCCCCCACCCCCACCCCCAGCTCTCCATGAACGCCCTCGCACCCGGGACCCCGGCCTCCCGGGTGCTCCTGCCATTAGACCCTCAATCTCCCGACCCCGGGCATTTGCCCGGGCTGCCCCCCGGGCCGAGACCCTCCCTCCCGGCCAGAGCGCCGCCTCCTCCCTCTAGAAGGGGACCCCATCGTTAATCCGGAAGGCAGGCCGACTGGGGAGCCCCAGGTTTATTGCAAAGTAAAATTAAACCTCGCTTTGTGTTTGAAGTCCGTTTGCACGGTAGGGGGAGGGGCCTCTGGTCGGACCCACGTCCTCGTCCGCCTGTCCTCCCTGTCCGCCTGTCCACCCTGTCCTCCCTGTCCGCCTGTCCTCCCTGTCCGCCTGTCCTCCCTGTCCGCCTGTCCTCCCTGTCCGCCTGTCCTCCCTCCGGGGCGAGGCATTCTGGCGTTAACTGAAGCGGGGCGGGGGCGGGCAGGAAGACTCCCCAGAATCGTGTCTTTCGATGCACAAAATGAAATGCATAGGATTACGAAGGAGCCCAGTCACTGAAATGAAGATGCATTTTTATCTCATCCGAGCACGTTTTCCTAGAGCCTGCAAACATGAGGTTCTAATGTAACTTGCTCACACCTTGTATGGGTAGCCCAAGTCCCAAAGCCCCTATGTACATATGGCACTCTCTTCATTGGTGCCAATCCGTGCCCCATGCCCGTGAGGGGTGGGACAGGATATAGCAAGAATGGGAGAGAAGCCTGCAGCCTCTTCTTTCTTTTTACTCTTTGAGTCTGCTCAAGTCTCTTGAGTCCCTTGGGGCTCTGCAGCCACCCTGGGTCCTTCTGGCTTCCGTCTTGGAGAGACAAGGTGGATGGTGCCAACCGCCCTTTGGTGCTGAAGGGAAGATAAGACTGGGAAGAGACTGAGCTGAGAGGAGCTGGCAGCCTCCACCACGTGCTGTCCCCGTGCTGGCCGCAGGAGGGACTTCAGAGAGATTTTACCTTTCTCTCAGGTAAGCTGAGTTACCTGGCCCCCAGTGGGACAGCTCCTTCACTCTGCTGTCTGGTGTATATTTTCCTATGTTTTCTCTGGTTTCTGTTTTGCTATCAACTTCAATTAGTTTCTTTGCTAATTGCTTTATATGTTCGTTGTGGAACTAGTCTTTCATAGGAAGAGAGTCAAGCCTTGACTGGAAGTCTCCTCCATTAATAAACAGCAATCAGAAGTTTAATTTGAAAGTGAAAACTGAAGAGGGAGGGGGGTTTTGGGGTGCTCTTAGATGCACAGAGTCACCCCAAGATCGTGGGAAAAAGCCCAAATCACAGCGCGGATCTGCCTGAATTAATTCAACTCAGATCTTCTTCCAGCCAGAGAAAAAGTTTGTTAAAGATAAGCATATAGGCCAGACTCCAAAGAAACCCACACATCAGTGGTCTAAATAGGGTTCAAGGCGGTCAGGGGACGCTCACAAGGACGAGCAGGGTGAGGCACTCTAGAAAGCTCAGCGCCGAGTGGGGGCTGGGGCTAGGGTGGTCAGGCCAGGTGACGCCCTTAGGATTGGCGGCATGAGGGGTCTCAGCTTCTAAGCTTGAGAACAGCTCAGCCTCAGAATGGGGGAAAGGTGAGCCTTAAGTACAGACTGAGGGAGGGGCCATCCAGTTTGGAGTGAGGGGAGGAGGGGTCCAAGGAGTGGCCAAGCAGTTTGGGATGAGGGGAGGAGGGGTCTAGGGAGATCTGGATGGGGGTGGCCAGAAAGCTGGGACAAACTGAACACTGACGCCTAGCTAGGATTAAGGGTGGGAATGGCCAGGAAGGCAAAACAATGGGAGAGCCAGTTGATGGGGGAGGTGGACCATTTGGAAAAGGGTCCAGGTGAGAATTCCCCTTTGGAATGTCTGCCTGATTTGAACAGACAATGAGAATAGATAACGAAGGGAGCTGGGAGGGGAAGTTTGCTTTCAAAGGGAAATAAGGCAGTTTCTAAAACTTGAAGGGTTTCCTGGGACCGTAAACCAAACTGAAGCCAGGTTCTTTTTGTCAAAGAGAGATAAGTGAGTCTACAAGGAATCTAAAAAGTTGTAAGGTTTTTCTGGGAATTGTAGGCAAACCTTCAAAAACTATATCCCCTGGACTAGCAGTATTTAAGGGAGTGGATAGATCTACTTCTAGTCCAGTAGCCCCGCTCTTTGAGGAGAACAGAGTGGCCAAGCTTTTGGCTCTAATCCCCTGCTTTCCCTCCTGGCAGGATTGAAAGTCTTCCCTGGAGATGGGTCGGGGGAGAAGAGATTAGAAATGTCCCCTCTGCCTCCCTTTGAGCCACACAATGCTCCATGCTACACATGAGGGAACTACTACATACAGTATTATAATCTTATTTCTGAAAGAAGATGCAGGAGACAGGAATCCATATAGTCAGTGGTGTCATGGAATGTTTACATGTTTTATTTCTTTCAGATTGGGAAACCAGACCTGAAAACAAGGAGTTAAGTCCAATGCTGAACATATTTCTGGAAGAATCTTCCTGGGGAAAACTCAGAAAGGATAGTCTTTGTGTCTTAAGGTTGAGGGAAGCCCCAGAATGTGATACCAGCTGAAAGAGTTGGTACAGTCATGAGGAGAAACATTCCAGCCAAGTAAAAATCACCCAGAGGAAACTTTCCAGTAAGGTGAAAGGCCATGAATATAATAAGAATGGCGGAAGCTTTGGTGTAAAGTCAGTCCTTTCAGAATAGACAATTTCCAAGGAAAAGGAGGGTAGGAAATAATTTTGTAATCAGTTAGACCTTATTTATGTAATCATAGATTAAATATTGGTAAGAAACCTTATGAATGTAATGAACATGGGAAAACTTTCCTTGGGTTGACAGAATTTACCCACCATCAGAGAATTCATCCTGGAGAGAAACCTTTTGCAAAGAGGCAAGATCTAGAATATCAAGGTGAATTATGCAAAGAGATAGGGATGAAAGAGGACCCACCAATTCTTTAGGATTAAGTTATTTAGTTTCTAATTAAGTTTTAATCTTTGCTTCAAAGGTCCTTAATTAAATGTAATTTTTATTGCATTATTGTAAGCAAAAGATTCATTTAACATTTCTACTTTTTTGTATTTGTTTGTGATGGTTTTATACCCTAATAGAGGGTCAATTTTTGTAATGATGCCATGCACAGATGAGATATAATTATGTTCCTTTCTATTCCTATTCAATATTCTCCAGAAGTCTATCATATATAATTTTTCTAAGATTTCATTTGGTCCTTCATATCTTGTTGTTGTTGTTATTAAGTTTATCTAGGTCTGAGAATAGTAAATTGAGGTCCTCCACTATTAGTTTTGCTGTCTATTTCTCCCTGAAACTCATCGGACTTTTCCATCAACAATTTATATGCTATACCATTTGGTGCATATATGTAAAGTATTGACATTAATTCACCTTTAAGTGAAATATCGTTTCCCTGTTAATCCCTTAATGAGGTCTGTTTTTGCTGTTATTCTCTCTGAGAGCATGATTGCTACCTCTGCCTTTTTTTATTTCAACTTAAGCACATTTAGGGTTAGGGATCTGTTCCAGACCCTTCAGTCCTTTTTGAGGTTCTACCCCAATACTGCTTTTCTCACCCTTTCGTTGACTATGAGGGCTACTCCATTTCTTCTAAGGGATTCTTGCCCACAGTAGTATGTGTAGTGATCCTCTGAATTAAAGTCACCCATTCCCGTCCAGTTAAGTTCACTTACACCCAAGATGTCAGTGTTTAATCTTTCCATCTCCTGTTTGACCACATCCAGCTGACCTTGGTTCAGAGATCTTACATTCCAGGTTCTTATGCAATGTTGATCTTCACAGCATCAGATTTTGCTTTCCTCACCAGATGCATCCAAAGCTGAGCTTCTTTTCAGCTTTGATCCAGTCACTTCATTAGTACTGGAGCTACTTGTCCTCCGCTCTTTCCCCAGCAACGTCTCGGACACCTTCTGACCTAAAACGCTCTTCTTCCCATGTCATCTCTTGTATCATTTTTGTACTGTCCATGGATTTTTCATGGCAAAGATACTGGAGCAGTTTGACATTTCCTTCTCTAGTGGATCACCTTTTGTCAGAACTGTCCACTCTGACCTGTTTATCTTGGATAACCCTGCACAGCATAGCTCGTAGTTTCATTGAGCTATGCAAGTCCCTCTCCCACAACAAGTCAGTGATCCAGTAGGATCTGAGAATTCCCCAGAAGAGCAAGCTGGTTTTCAAAGAGGCAGAGGAATTAGAGACCAAATTGCCAACATTCACTGCATTATGGAGAAGGCAAGAGAGTTCCAGAAAATATCTACTTCTGCTTCATTGACTCCACTAAAGCTTTTGACTGTGTAGATCACAACAAAATGTGATAAGTCCTTGGAGAGATGGGAGTACTTGTCTCCTGAAGAGCCTGTATGCAGACCCAGAAGCAATAGTTAGAACCAAACATGGAACAACTGATTGGTTTAAGATTAGAAAAGGAGTATGGTGAGGCTATGTATTGTCACCTTATTTATTTAACTTATATGCAGAGTCCATCATAAGAAATGCCAGGCTGGATGAATCAAAAGCTGGAATTAAAATTGCCGGGAGAAATAGCAACAATCTCAGATATGCAGGTGATACCACTCTGATGGCAGAAAGTAAAGAGGATTTAAGAAGCCGCTTGATGAGGGGAAACAAGGAGATGTAAAAGCTGGCTTAAAGCTTAACATAAAAAAAAAAAAACTAAGATCTTGGCAACTGGTCTCATCACTTCTTGGCAAATAGAGGGAGAAGAAATGGAAGCAGTGTCAGATTTTATATTCTTGGGCTCAAAGATCACTGCAGACTGTGACTGTAGCCATGAAATTAAAAGACCTCCTTGGCAGGAAAGCTATGGCAAATCTGGACAGCAGACTAAAAAGAGCCATCATCTTGCTGACAAAGGTCCCTATCACCAAAGCAATTTTTTTTCCAGTAGCAATGTATGGCTGTGAGAGTTGGATTGTAAAGAAAGCTGAGGTAGATAGAATAGATAATTTCAAATTGTGGTACTGGAGAAGACTTTTGAGAGTCCCTTGGACAGCAAGGAGGTCAAACCAGTCAATATTTTGAAAAAATTAATTCAAACTATTCACTGGAAGGTCAAATACCAAAACTGAAGATTAAACACTTTGGCCACATAATGAGAAGATGGGACTCATTGGAAAAGACCCTGATGTTGGGAAAGATTGAAGGCGAAAAGAAAAGGGGATGGCAGAGGATGAGATGGACCAGTAATGTCATGGAAACAATGAACCTGAACTTGGACTTCAGGAGAGAATGGAGGCTAGAACGGCTGGTGTGCTATGATCCATGAGGTTACAAAAACTCGGATACAACTGAATAACTAAACAATAACAATAACAACAACCACCCCACCCTTATTTTAACTCTGTATCTCTTTGTTTCAAATATGTTTCTTGCAAACAACATATTGTTGGATCCTGGTCTCTAATCCACATTCCTGTCCTCTCCTGTTTTAGGAATGTGTTCGTCCCATTCACATTCATAGTTACAATTGCTAGTTGTTTATTTCCCACCGACCTGGTCATCTTTTTGTCAGAAGTCATTGGTAGTTCTCTATTTCATTTCGTTTCCTCCCTGTAGGATCTGTTGTGAGTGGATTTGAAGTCAGTTTGGCTCTCACAGTTAATACTCAGTTTGCTGGACAGGTTATTCTTGGTTGTAATCCTAGCTCCTTTGCCTTCCAAAACATCATATTCCAAGTTCCGTCATTGTGGTGACTGCTAAATCTTCTGTGGGCCTGACTACGGCTCCTTGTTACTTGAATTCTTTCCTTCTGCCTGCTTGCAGTCATTTTTCTTTGAACTGGGAATTCCAGATTTTGGCTATAATATTCCTGTGAGTTTTCATTTTGGGGTGTCAGAAGATGACCAGTGGATTCTTCCCAGTTCCACTTTGCCCTCTGGTTCTAAGAGATAGGGGCAGTTTTCGTTTATGATTTATTGAAATATGATGTCTAAGCTCTTCTTTTCTTTTTTGGTCATGATCTTCAGGTGTTGTATTGATTCCTAAGTTATCTTTCCTCAGTCTCTTTTGTTTTTGCTGTGTGATGCTTCACATTTTCTTCTTCTTTTGACTTTGTTTTATTATTTTTTGGTGGTTTATGGAGTCATGAGTGTCTTTTTGTCAGTTCTGTTTTCTTTTTTTCTGTAAGGCAATGAGGGTTAAGTGACTTATTCGTAAATGTCCTATAGACATGTCAAATTCAACATGTCCAAAACAGAACTCATTATCTTTCTCTCTAAAGCCTTCCACCTCCTACCTTCCTTATTACTGCTAAGGGCACCCCCCTCCTCCCAGACCCTCAGGCTCCCACCCTGAAATCCTCACTCTCTCTCCCATCCCAGATCCAATATGGTGCCAAGCACTGTCAATTTCACCCCCTCCTCTCCTCTGACCCTGCCACTCCCCTACCCCATGCAGACCCTCATCCTCTAACACCTGGACTATTGTAATAGCTGCTAAAGAGAATGGGGCGCGGTCTGCCTGCCCTCGGTCTCTTCCCACCCCAGTCCATTCTTCATTTAACCACTGTTAGAAATAGAGCCCCTTGGACCCCCTCTGCAAGGTTGGGAAGTTAGCCCGGGTGAGCCGCCCCAGCCCATTGGTTTCCCAGTTGCAATGCTGGGTGGAGTCTTGCTCTTAATAGTGGAACTAAGTCTGGAGTGAAAGAAGAATCATTTATTATGGTTCTTGCAAGAAGCGGGTACGCTCCCTGGTGGGAGAGGCACAGTGCAGAAGTGAGAGCCAGCTTTTATACTATTAGTATGATCCTGTTCCCCCTCCCCACTCCCACCCGTCAGGGCTAGGATTGGTCCAGCTCATCTGAGTTACCCTCTTCCTGAACCGCCCATCCCATGTTCCTCCTTCTCATGTTAAGTCCTCCCAATTCATGTGTCCCATGTTCAAAAATGGCGGCTATCTCCACCCTCCAGGTGTGTCAGTTAATATCCAATAAGCTTATTAAGCAAGGGCAGTGGAGAAAAGCCTTTGTGCCTTCCTTGACCCAGAAGGGTTGCACCCGGTTTAGCCTCCAGGGCACTGTCTTAAGGAACTTGTTGTCTGTAGAATGTTTGGGGCACTTTCTGATTGGTTGAAGGACTACCCACAAGATCTTGGAATTCCCTTGTTCTGCTGTGGAAGCCTAACTTCTAATCCTTTCCCACAGTCACCAAAGAGATTTTCCTAAAGCACAGATCTGATCATGTTACCCCCTCCTCAGTAAACGTCAATGGCTCCCCATTGCCTCCAAGAGCAAATCCAAAATGTTTGGCATTCAAAGCTCTGTACAGCCTGCCTCTCCCTCCCTCCCTTTCCAGTCTTCTTACACTTTACTCCCTGACATTTACTCTGTAGTTCAGGGACAGCATCCTCCTGGCTTCCACAAATAAGACACTCCATCTTTGGGCCTTCTCTCTGGCTGTCCCTTTAACCCTGCCTGAAGTGGGCTCCTTCCTCATCTCCAACCCCTCATCTACCCTGGCTTTCTTCAAGACTCAGCTCCAATCCCACCTCCACATGAGTCTCCCCCTCCAACTCCCCCCAAACTAGAGCCTTCTGCATTTACCTTCCATTTCCCTATGTAACTAAGCCTACCCTATTGTGTGCACGTTGTCTCCCCTATTCGATTGGGAGCTTCTTGTGGGCAGGGACTGTCTCTTGCCTCTTTTTGGGTTCCCATGGCTTAGTATCATGCCTGGCACACAGTGGGTACTGAATAAAAGCTTACTGACTAACTGACAGACTCCCTGGCCAGGGTTCAAGGATCTATCTGGGGTCAGGGTTCATATAAAGGGCCTGCCCAATGGGAGGGGGCAGTGTCTGACTTGGGGGGGCATTTCCCTCTGTAGCTCGATTAGGAGTCACCTTGGGGCTGGGCTTAGAAGTCTCCCTTGAGCCAGTTTGTAGGGAGGCCTAGGTGAGGGGTCAACCTGGGGCCTGGGTCAGGGCTCAGTCTGCAATTGAGGGGCAGAAAGGCCCGACAGAGAACCTGGCTGTGTAAGGTTGCTGGGCAGAGCTCAGCCGGGGTTGGGGGGGATTTCCAACCTGAATACCCGAGGGAAGTCCCGCCCTGTTCCTGAGCAGCTAGGGAAGTGTGTCTCCAATTCCCTGGGTTCCATTGACCTTGCCCTGACCCAGGCCCTCAGGATGGTGGTCCCAGATGTGTTGACTCACACACACTCAGTGCTCCCAAGTTCCCCCAGCTCAGAAGGGTCAGAGGCAGGGGGCCTTCAGCTCTCTGACCCCTAAAAGCTGCCCTCTCCTCTTTGTTTTGAGGAGTCAGGAAGATGGGGTTTCCAGGACAGCTTCCCAGGACTTTGGGAATCTCCTTTGCCCTCTCACTCCCCCAGTGGGGAAGGAAGCAAGTCAGGCTCGGACTCAGGCATTCTGGCTCCAGTCCTCCCTGCCCCAGGAGGCTGATGGGCTTATCTATAGAGGCCAATGGAGAAGTCCTCCCCGTGTAAAGGTAGTGTGGCGTAGTGGGCAGGGGGGTAGATTTCGAGGCAGAGGGCCTGGGTTCTAATCCTGCCTCCATTACTCAATATCTGGGAGGCTTTTGGGAGATCCATTCCCTTCTCTGGCCTTCCTCAATTTCCTCATCTGTAAAATGAGGCCTAGATGTCCAGATCAAGCTTGAGACTTCTCAAGCATGCAGGCAGAGGGTCTGCGTCAGAGCCTCCTGGGCTGGCCCCGACCTTGCCCTGGTACCCGAGCAGGCTGCTGAAGCTTGGCAGCATATGAGGGAACACTCCAACGTGGCCTTTCCCTAACCCTGGGCCTAATCCAGTAGCTGCAGGGGACCCAGAGATGGCCAAGGCTAGCGGCCGAGGGAGCCTGGGCAGGCCACTCTCCCCAGAGATCAGCTGAGTGGCCCTTAGCTTTGGTCACAGGGAGCGTTTCCTGAGACATTCTGGGAAAAACAAGACAGAGCAGAACAAGGAAGGGATCCTGAGGCAGAGCCCTGAGCCCATGGCCCTCAGGTCCTCCAGTCATCAGGAGAACAGCCAGTTGTGGCTGGGACTAGACCCCCTGCCAGTACCGAAGCCCAAGGGCTCCACGCTGCACTGTCCTGTCTCCCCAGTGGGCGACCTCTGCTTCGGGCTGGGTTGGGGGAGGAAGGGAATCCCTTCAAGCTCCCGTTTCCCAGATGGTCTTCAGGCAGTCTGTCCTAATTCCTAGTAGACTTCCCACCTCCAGCTGTGGCCCAGTCACCTCAAGGTGACCGGCAGCAGTGGACGTCTGGGCCACGTAACCCACGTTCCCCAGCCTGTGCGTGGGGTGCGACAGAGTTGGCAAGAGCCAGAGAGAGCGCCAGTCTCTTTGCTCTCTTGACCTTCTCTGAATCTCTTCAGGTATCATGAGTCCCTGTGGGCTCTGCCGTCTGCCTTGGGCACTTCTGGCTTCCGACTTCTAGAGGGAGGATACGATGCCAGCCCCCCTCCAGCGACGCCGGGAAGAGGCCGAGATGAGAGGAGCCGGCCGTCTCTCTCCTGGCCCATCCTCTGCCTGCCACGGAGAGACTTTGGGGACCAGCCCTCGGCTGACACCTGGGCCTCTGTCTCCGGCCGCACTCCTTCCTTCCATGTTGTCTGGTGCGCATTGTCTGATTTCAGTTCTGCTACAATTTGATAAGTGGGTTTCTTTGATCATTGTTAAACGTGGGCTCATGGTGGTGCTGCTTTTTGATGGGAAGGGAGTCAAGCCTTGCTTAGGAAGCCCAAGTCCTCCTTTTCCCACTAATGAGCAGCAGAGGCTTAGCACAAACCTGAAAACGTCTGGGAGACGTTTAGGGGAGCAGAAAGCTCTTCTTCTAGGCCCGTACCCCTCTCTCTGAGGAGAGCAT
The DNA here is from genome assembly GCF_900497805.2 of Vombatus ursinus. Lineage (NCBI taxonomy): Eukaryota > Metazoa > Chordata > Mammalia > Diprotodontia > Vombatidae > Vombatus > Vombatus ursinus. Next base: position 930,301 of record NW_020954790.1, read on the forward strand.
AGTGGCGACCTCTGGCCCCAACCTCCCGCCTCCCTTCTTGGCAGGGATGAAAGTCTGTCTTGGAGAAGTGAGGCTGGCTGGGGGAGGGGGTAAGAGGCTGGAGGTGTCTCTTCTGTATCCCTTTGAGCCATACCATGAAACCCCCACTCCACATGTGGGAACGGCCTCACTAGAGACATGGAAGGGTGGGCCTGGTGACTGTGGGAGCCGACCCAGCGGCTGGATGCTTGCTTTGTGTCCCCAGCAGAAGGCCTGGGTTCAAGTGCTGTCTCTGCTGTGTGACCTCAGATCAGTCCCTTGCCCTCTCTGGGTGTGAGGGCACATTGGGGATCAGACCTACTCTGCCTCCTGCCTTCACTGAGCCCAGCCAGAAGGCAAGGAGCAGGCCAGAGGCAGGAACTGGCCTCTCCTTTCCTCTTCCTTTACCCCTCAGGGAAGCTTCCACTCTGGAATGGCCTCTGCGCTGAGGGCAAGGCCCAGTCCAACACTGCCTCAGAAGTCACCATGCCTGGGCCATGCCTGGGGCTGAGCAGGAGGTCCAGAGGGGCCCAGGGGGGCTCTGGCTTCTCAGGGGTCCCCTGAGTTTGGGAACCAGGGCAGGCCAGGCCAAGAAGAGCGGCAAGAAAGTCCTTGCTCCAGGCCCCCTATCCCATGTCACTCCCCCAAGCCAGTGCTGCACCCCCCCATCTGCCCAGGCAGAGTGGACCAGAAGCTGGGGGCAGCCAGGGTTGGAAACCTCCACCTCTTCTATTCAGCGGCTACTTTCCCCCAAAAGGAGGAGGAGCTGGAGGCTGGCTGGAAAGGGATGCCTGGGAGGATGGGGCCACATCAGGGCTGGAGGGCAGGGCCCAGGCACACAGGTCCCCAAGAGGATGGGTGGGCAGAACAGGGCTCAAAGCATTCCAGAGAAAGACAGGGCAATCCCAAAGGCTAAAATGCTGAGGGGAGCTCATTTGCTAGGGATGAGAAAGCCCAAATGTGTGAAATTCTGGATGACAAAATGTCAGGGTTTGAAGGTATCCTGGTGGCCTGGAGATCAACACAAACCCCACAGGAGTGCCCAGTATAAGACCCCTAAGAAGCAGGGGTCTGGCTGATGCCTGGAGACCTCTGAGGATGGAGCGCTCACCACCTCCTGAGGATGTCCCTTCCATGCTGGGACAGTCCTCACCATCAGGAAGGTTTTCTGGACTCAAGTCCACATTCCCCACCTTTTGTCTTGCCCCCCATGCTCCTGGTTCTGCCGGCGGCTCTTCAAGCCCTTAAAGACATCTCTCGTGTCCTCCTGAATCTTCTCATCACCCTGCTGACATCCCCCGTTCCTTCAGCCCATCCTCCCAGGACACAGCCTCCAGGCCCTTCCCCCTGCTGGTCTCCATCCTCCACTCTCCATTGAGCCCAGAGCTGACCCCAGTGCTGCGGCTGAAGTCTGGCCAGGGCAGAGGACAGGATGGTGCCTCCCTGGGCATGAGCCCCTCTAAATGCAGCCCAACATCCCATTAGTATTTTGGGCTAAGGTAAGCTCCTCCACGGCAGGGACTGTCTTTCTTCTCACATGTGTTAATATGCCCAAAGATTTGTCCAGTGCCTGGTGTATGGTGAGTGTTTGCTGACTGACTGACCGAGTGCCACTTCACTCTGATGACTGTTATTGGGCTTGTGGTCCACTAAAAAACTCGGGTTGTTTTCATGCACGTTACTGTCTAGCCATGATGCCTCCGTGGGGATAGAGGCTGTGAGGGGCTGCCACAGTGCATGGAGCACTGAGCCAGGCAGCCAGAAATCTGGCCTCAGACACTGCAAGAAAGCAGCAGCAGGACCAGCCAGACCTTTCTCTAGAAGTGTAGCATGGCTAGGCCTAACAGCAAGTCTGGGGTCCAGACACAAGCTGGAAGAATGGCAAACACAAAAGGCATCCCACCAAAAGAGTGACAGAGACTCTCAAGACAAACCCAGAAGAAGAGGACTCCAAAACATCTACCAGCAAAGTCTCAGAGAAAAATGCAGCTTGGGCACAAAGTCAACTAGAATTCCTGGAACAGATGGAGCAAGTTTTGTTTTATTTTTTTAAGAGTTTGAAATGCTTTTATAAATTAATTGAGAAACTATCAGGAAAAATAGAAAAGAAAGGAGAGCTGTGGAAGAAAAAATTGGAAAGGAAAGTAACAGCTCAGTTCAAGAAATACAAAACCAGCCCAAGCGGGCAGGAGGGACCCCTGGACAACAAACTCCCTGAAAGTTAGAACAGACCTCACAGAAGCCAATGACTCCATGAGACAGTGACACAGGGCAAGGCTGTTTTTTTCTGATTGAAACCATCAATAACCAGGAATCAAGAGAAACAATTCTCTTGACAACTGTCAAGGCAGGAGGAAAAACGGAAGTTTTCTGGGAACCCATGTGCACATACCAAGGACTCACCCTGTAACCCAGATCCACAAAAAGGGAAGCAGAGAAAACTGAGGCAGCGTCATTTCAGCAGAAATAGGTCAGGCCAAACTGGTGCCATTTCCTGTTCTGACTGGGGGGCTCACCGGCAACAGAAGGCAACGCTGCAGCTCGAGCTTCTGAGATGTTCCAAAGCTTTGATATTTAGGTGCTTCGTCCTGTTCTTGTGAAGCACTGACCGATGACATTGGAAATGGAGTCATTTCCTGAACCGGTTGAATGGACTTAGCCAAAGAAAGTACTCACTAATCAGACACAGTTGGAAAGAGGTCTCTGCTGGGGTGCCTCAAGGATCTGTCCTTGGCTCTGGACTTGGCCTCACTTTTATCAGAGACTTGAATAAAGACATTGAAGGACAGAAGCTAGGGGGGTTAGTTCACTCAGTGGGTGATGGAGTTAAGACCCAGTAAGATCTTAGCGTGTTAGAATATTGGACCGGATACAATAAAATGAAATGGAATGGAATAGGAATAAATGTAGTCTTACTCTTGGGTTCAAGGATCAGTTCACAAGAGCCTTAGGAGGGGCAGAGCTTTCTGGAACAGGGAGAAGAGAGTCCGTCCCACTGGCCTCTGTCCTGTCCAGACTTTATCAAGAGCACCGAATCCAGCCAGCACAGTTTAAGGAAGACATTATTTTGAGTCTGCTAGGGGGCGACCTAGCACATAGAGTGCTGACCCTGGATTCAGGAAGACCCGGGTTTAAATCTAGGCTCAGACATTTACTAGTTGTGTGACCCTGGACAGGTCACTTTGACTCTCTCTGCCTCAGTTTCCTCAACTGCAAAACGGAGATCCTAGCAGTCCCTTCCTCTAGAGGATCACATGTGATAGTATTTTAAGAAGTGCTTAGCACAGTGCCTGGCACATGGTAGATGTTTAATGCTTGTTTTATTTTTATTTTCCAATGATTTTTGTGTTTGTCTTGTGTTTTTTTAAACTGATGTCTTTTGTTTTCTCTCACCTTCACTTCCCAACATATCCCTCCCCTACTCAGAAAGTCATCTCTTAAAACAAAGAATAAAAAAAGACAATGACAATTTAGCAAAAGACCCAACCATCACCCATGGAATGCAGACAAAGGGTCCAGCAGGGCTGGCCAGGTGAGGAAGGCTTCAAAGGAGCAGGACGGTTAGCCTGGAGGAGAGAGAACGGGGAGAGCACACATCGGGCTCTCAGTATTGGAAGGGTCGCCACGTGGAAGAGAGAACCCAGATGGTGTAACAAGGAGCAGTGGGTGAAACATTTAGTCTTCCTGGAAGGAAAACCATCCTAAGAACAAGGAAAGCTGCCCCAAAGTGCAGTGGGCTGGCCCGGGGGTAGTGAGCTCCCCTCCACGGAGGACCTTAAGCAGAGCCTCGAAGGCTGCTCAGCCAGTGGATTTGCAAGGGCTTCCTAGCCCGGGAACACAAGAACCATATGGTTTCTGACCTCTCTGCTAGGGACAGCCCAAGCTCGCCATCTTCCTCCCTTCTTTCCTCTCCTGGGTCTTCTTGCTCTCCCCAGTCCTCCCACCCCACCATGCTTGCACTCGTGCTGTGTCTCTGAAGTCAATATCCCCGGGGTGATTAAATGGAGCTGGGAGTGGGGGACAGTGGGGCCTTGAGCAGAAGGAGGTAGAGAAGCAAACCCCAACTCCTCTCAATATCCCTGGAATCTGGAGAAGGGGCAGATGTGGCTGGCTAGATTTGGGAGAGAAGAGGACCAGAATCTGGCTCTGGAATTTCTTCCTTTGCTCCAGACTAAAAATGCATCAGGGCACCATTCTGCTGTCTGCTGTCAGTGGGCAGAGCGCTGGCCTTGAGTCAAGAAGACCTGAGTTCTAATCTGGGCTTAAACACTGACTAGGTATGTGACCCTGGGCAGGTCGCTGAACCTCTACCTGTCTCAGTTTCCTCCTCTGTAAAATGGGGCCCATAAATGCCACCACCCACCCAGGGTTTTGTGAGGATCAGATGAGACCGTATTTGTAGAGCGCTCTTTCTCGTATCCAGCCTGAATCTGCCTCCCTGCACGTCAGCCCTTTCCACATTGGAAGGCAGCTCTCCTGACCCTCCACTAGTCCTCATAAGAACTAGTTATGTGTTGGCACTGTGCCAAGAGCTTCATAATGATTATCTCCTTTGATCCTCACAACAACCTTGGGAGGCAGATCTTTTGGGATCCCTATTTTACAGATGAGGAAATTGAGGCAAATGGAGGTTATGGGACTTGCCCTAGCTAGTGAGTATCTGAGGTCACATTTGAATTCAGGGCTTCCTGACTCCAAGCCCAGGGTTCTAGAAGTGCACTGTGGCGCCCCCTAGCTACCCGACTTTTTGTGTTCTTTCTGCAAAACGTTCCCAGTTCCTTCAAACAGCCCTCAGGCAGGCCTGGACCCCAGGCCCTTCCCCATCCAGGTTGCCTCCTCTGGACACTCTCCAGCTTAGTAGCTTTCTGTGACCAGCAGAGGGTGATGTAAAGTAGAGGTTAGCTGGATAGTGGAGCACGGAGCCTTTGGGATCTGGGGGATTTGTGCCAAGGTACGACCACTTCACCACCCTCCTCTGCCAGCTGCATCAGGGAGCGTGTTCTTTCCTTGGGCCATGCCTCTGAAAGGCCTCCTCTGAAATTCTGTTGAGGTTTCAGTATGAAAAGGAATCTCACAGCTAACTCTGACTGAGCCTCTTCAGTTGGGTCAGCCTCCTCAGGAGAAATTCCTTAAAGCTTAGGTTTCGGCTGAAGTCTGGGGTCTCATCAAAAAGTGAGTAGAGCACCATATGGACCAGGTAGGGGACAGCTATTTATTTCTTTTCAAAAAAGGTAAATTTTATTTTTTAATGAACAAAAATATACTTTTTCACACACACTGCCCCCCCACTTCATCCTAGCATTGAAAAAGGAAAAAGAAAAAGAAAACCATTGGACAGAGCCAAGCAAAACAAATTCTCATGGGAGTTACATCCAAAATATCCACATGTCATTCTTCACCCAAGTCCAGCCCCGATCGGGCAGGAGGTGGGCAGCCTATCACAGTTGATCCCTATATTGATCTGTCACAATGGCTGCTTTTTACAGGGCGGTTGTCCCCGCAGTTCTGTGGGCATTCGATGCCTACACCCGCAGAAGAAAGGCTAAAGTACCAAAAAGCTCATGAACTGTCAGCTAAGCCAGAGCTTGAGCTAAAGCAGAAGCTGCCTTTGCTGCAGTCACTCGGTGACCTTCCAGAGCTGGGAAGCACCTCCACATGAGACAGTTGACAGGATGTCACCTCGGCCTGGCACTGTCTCCCTCCACATCCTCACTCCTCCTTTGGTGGGTGGTCAGCAGCTTCCCTTACTGTGAGTCACCTCCACCTCATGGACCCAAGACCCCAGGACCTCTTGAACTCACAAGAAGCAGTCAGGGTCCCTGTGGGAATGACTGTGGGCAAGGGGGAGGGGCACAGCCTTTCTTCCCAAACAACCCTGGGACAGCAGATTCCAGAGTGGGGAGCCTGCCCGCCTCCTGTCCCCCACTCTCCCGCCCCTCCCTCAAAGACTAATGCTTCTATCCTACCTGGTCCACTCCTTGCTTCCCGAGTGACCTTCAGCAAGAACCTTCCATCTCTGGCCACGGTGAACCAGCCTGCAAAATCTCCAAGGTCCTTCCAGCTGTCAGAAGCAGAGTCAGCCAGTCATCTGGGCCCTGGGGGGATGATGCCTTAACCCAAGCACCAATTCCCAGAAAGGGAGCTGGAGTATCCCAGTGTGTGCAGGACTCTTCCCAGGCACACAGCATCCTCCCTCCCTCCCTGCCTGCCTACCTGCCTGACTCAGGGAGGGGAGCCCAGAGTCATTCCCCACAATGATCCCCAGGAAGCAGAGGTCCTCCCCTTGGCTCCTCCCCAGAGTCATTGAACCAGGAATGTTCTCCCACTGTGAGATGAGAAAGCCTCGAAGTATGTGTCCTTGGCAAGAGGAAAAGCCCCTTGGGAGGAGGAGGATCCCTGGGATCTGGGAAGGGATTGGCCAGGCCATGGGAGGAAGGGGAGGGGGCTGCTGGGCCAGCAATGGGGCTCCCCTCCCCGCCACCGCGGCACTTCAGAAGAGGAGGGGCTAGGATCCTGGCCAGGCCCAGCTAATCCCAGGGTTTAGGCAAAGGTCAAAGGGACCATCCCTGAGGAAGCTCAGAAACATGAAATGCCTTAAATCACCTAACTGGGCCATGGCAGGCTCTTTTTTTTTTTTTTTTACATTTTTATTTAAAATTTTGAGTTCCAAATTTTATCCCTCCCTTCCTCCCCTCCCCCCTCCCCGAGATGGTAAGCAATCAGATATAGGTTATGCATGTGTAAAAACATTTCCACATCAGTTATTTTGTACAAGATTCAAAAAAAAGAAAAACATGAAAGAGAGAAAGTGAAAATGGCCTGCTTCGGTGTATCCAGTCAGTATAGTTGTTTCTCTGGAGGTGGGCAGTGTGCTTTCATACAAAGTGTCCTTTGGCACTGTCTCCAATCCCGCACCGTCGAGAAGAGCTAAGTCATTCACCCTTGACCATTGTTACAATGTTGCTGTTACTGTGTACGACGTTCTGCTGGTTCTGCTCGCTTCACTCAGCATCAGTTCATGTTAGTCTTTCCCGGTTTTTCTGACATCATCCTGGGGCAGGGTCCTAGTGGGGGGACAGGAAGGGTCTTTGGGTCACCCCCTCCCCTGTCCCTGACAGTCAGGTCCTGTTCCTGGGTCTACCTCTCCAGAGACCCTTCATCTACAACAATCTCCTCTCCCCTATTCATGCTATTTAGAGAATCCCAGAGTGTCAGAGCCGTCAGGACCTAACATCTCTCTGTGACAGATGGGGAAACTGAGGCCTAGAAAGAAGCAGCAACTCACACCAGCTCACACAGAGTGTCAAGGACCAGGGGGTGGTGGCAGAGAGCCCAAGGCAACACTAACCTGGTCCCCTGACAAGGAAGTGGTCCTCCTGCTTCTGATGGGGAGCTCTCTGCCTAGGGGGGCAGCCCCACTCTACTCTCATCCAGCCCTGATGCTGCTTCCCCCATGCTTCAGGGTTTGCCCATGGGACCAAGGCTAACCATGTCTGTGACCATCTTCATATGACAGGATCCTGAGGCCTTCTGTCCTGGTCACCTTCACCTCACCAGTGTGCCCCCCATAGTCACACTCATACCCACCCATTTACACACACTCAAATAAACCCATTTACACACAAACATACACACTCCCTCATACTCACACCCATTCACACTTTCACACTTTCACACTTACACACACACACACACACACACACACACACACCCCACTTCACTGTAGAGAACTGTTAACCCAAAGAAATGTCTGTAATGATGGAGTTTTAGGCTCCAAGAATCACAGGATCTTTTTTCTGAAAGGGAACTCAGTAGTTATTTGGTTCAAACCCCTAGCCCCATCGTTCAGAGGAGGAAACTGAGGCACGGAGGGGGAGACTGTTCCTGGAAGCCGCCTGCAGAGCCATTCTTCGGGGGCCATCCTGGGTCATCTTTCCTTACTTAGCTTCATTTCTTAGAAATGTTCCCACATGGCAGGACAGTCCCCTCCCCCTCCCACATCCTTGTTTATGCCTCTGTGTGTGGCCCTGGTGTGTGTGTGCCTCAAGTGGTCAGAGCAAGAAGGGACCTTGGTGACCCACAGTGGTAAAGACCCTCTGTCTCCCCCAGCGGGACAGGGGCTTCTCTGAGGGACCCAGGGCCCCTCCTTGTCTGGGGACGTCTGGGGGTTTCTTTCTGCCGTGAGGCTCAGCTTGGCACAGGCCCCTCCCAGCAGGGCAATGTAGGGGTCACAGCATCCCAGGGGCCTGGAGGCTTTGTCCAGGATCAGGCTGCTCTCCTGCCCTGCTAGGGGATGGGGGAGGGGAGCACTTTTGCTGGAGCCCCCCCCTCTGATGGCTCACCCAGGCCTAAGCAAGAATCTCTTCGTCTGCAGCACACACGAGGAGAGGTCCTCCTGCTTGAGAACCTCCAGGGATGGGGAGCTCCCAAAGTCACTTACTCCACACCGGGACAGCTCGCAGCGTTAGGCAGTGTTTGCTGACCTCAGGCCTCATGGAGCAGAGCTGTGACTATAACCAGGCACCCATACGGGGAGAGGGGGTCGCTTACATGGCACTGCCCCAGGACCCCCAGCCTTCCTCCTGGCCACCTCCTTCCCCTCTTAGCCTTGGGGTGGGGAGGGGGGCTAATCAGCAGCAGCTGGAACAGGCCCCCCCTCTTCTAGTGAGCTGCAGCCATGGTGGGGCTGCCCTGGGGAGAGCCCCTGAATTGCATCCAGCCCGTCCCTCCACGCAGCTGCCAAAGTGGCTCTGACCACACCTCTCTTCTGCTCACAAAACTTCTGTGACTCCCCATTCCCTCTAGGGTCCAACAAAAACTGCCTCTGCCTTGGGATGGTCAAAGCCATCCCAAGCTGGCCCCAGCCTTCCCCTCCAGGCTGACTGCACATTACTCCAGGTCACACTTATCAAAGTTTCTCAGAAAATGTTCTCTTCCCACCAATGTGCCTTTGTCCAGGCTGTGTCTCCCTCCCGCCATGCTCTCCCTCCTCATTTCCACCTTTTAGAATCATTTACTCCCTTTGGGACTCACGTCAAGGGCTGCCTCCTATATGAACCCTTCCCTGATTCCCCCAGCGTCCCCCGCCTTCATTTAATCTGTATATATGTTGGGTATACTTGGAGAGGACCAAGAACATCACAGAGGATGTCTTGGCTACACCTAAGTTGGATTTAAGCGAGGCAGAGCTGCACAAAGTCTCCCTTCCAGGCTCACCGAAGTTCCGTGACAGGACAACTGGTGAGGGCTCAGAATGCAGTGGATGACCTTGGCGTCTTCCATGTCTGACCAAAATGAGTGCTCCATAGTGCCTGCTGCAGCCGCCTTCATGGCCGTTGTAGCAAAGTGTTCTCGTCCGCCCGTTCTGCTGGGGAAGTCTTCCCGTGCTTGGCGCAGACATCCCCCTCTGTCGAGATGGTTTGCTGGGCTGTGGTCGCTGCCCCTGCTCCAGCTTCTTGGAGCCACAGGTGAGAGTTGGGTGATAGGTGGATACCCAAGGTGGATGAGCAGCCAGTCCTCCCTGAACACCTCACACCCACGATGGATTTAGTCATTCTCCGAACAACGGGCATCTCCTTTTTTTGTTCCCACAAAAAGGGCTGCTAGGAATATTCCGGTGTCTCTGAGATGTTTCCTTTTGTCCTGGACTTCCTTGGGACATGTGACCAACAGAGGGATCTCTACATCCAAAGGCTTTTTTTTTTTTTAAAATCACCATTCCAAATAGCTTTCCAATATGGTTGAGACAACTTACAATTCCACCAACAATGTATTTGAGCTCCAGTCTTCCGGCAGCCCTTCCAAGACCGACTATTCCTCTCTTTGGTGATCTCTGCTCATTTCCTGGGTATGAGATGACTTTTCAGGGATTTTTATGTTTATTTTTGCTTTTCCTTTATTGTTATTGACCTGGAGTGACCTTCCATAAGGCTGAGAATACTTTAATTCTTTTTTGAGAATTGCTTCCTCCTGTCCTTTGACTCCTCTTGGTCATATACATTGGTGCTAGTTTTCTCTTTAACCTGTAATTCCAAGCCTCTTAGTTGCTTTCTCCAATGCCTGCGTCTCCCACGCTCATCCTTCTTGAGCTCTTGGCTACATTTGACCCCAAGAACTGAGAAGAGATTGTTGGGGATTTCAAACTCAATATCTCCTGGTCATCTCAAGTTCAGTCCATCCAAAACAAAGCACTTAATCTTTTCCCCCAAACCTTCCCTTCTTCCTACCTCCTCTGTCACTGTTGAGGGTGCCCACCCGCCATCCTCCTAGGCCCCTCCCCCTGCTCACCACCCAACTCTCGCACTCTCCCTACCCCCACATCCAGTCTATCACCAGATCCCATCATTTCTACCTTCAGAGTATCTCCCAAATGCGCCCCCTTCTCTCCATCCATACGTCAAGACCCTGGTGCTAGGGGGTCCACAGAACATTCCACTGGGTATGCCTGCTGTTCGCGTCTCCCCACTCAGCTGCCAAAGGGCTCTTCCTGTAGCAAGGTGCCTCTCCCAAGCTTGAGAAACTCACTGCAGTGATTCCCTACAACTTCCAGGATCAAAATAAAAACTTTGGCTTTTAAAGCCCTTCACAACTCGGCCCCTTCCAACCTTTCACACTCTCCTCACTCATAACCCCCCATTTCCCATCTCCATGCCTTTGCACTGGCTGTCTCCCCTGCCAGGAGTGCTTTCCCTCCTTCCTTCTGCCTTCTAACTTCCTTCAGCCCTCAGGTCAAACACCATTTTTCCTGAAGGCTTTTCCCATTCCTCTCCCCCACCCCACCCCATGCCCACTTTCATAGCTACTGAAATGGCCTTATATTTACTGGGGGGGAGGGGAAAGTATTTTTATCTTTAATTTTAAATTAATGACACTGATACAGAAACATGTCGCTAGAAGGAGTAGCACCTCTCATTGCTCAATAGAAATCTTTGTTCTTTTTTTTTTAAATGTAAAAGCTGTACATTTCTGGGAAGTTCTGAATTTTTGTCTTTTTTTTCTTCAAGCATTTTGCAGTGAGCTTCTTTTATAAATAGCAGACAATTTGAAAGAATACAAAAATATGTGAAGTTCATTTAAAAAAAACCTGGTACAATACATTAAAAAGACCGATAAAAAGAAACAATAATAAAAGGCCTCCATTTCAAATGTCATTCATATATATCTTGTGGATGAGAGCTATATACTGATAATCATTTAAGATCAATTGAGCCCCAATAAGGGCCAAAAACCTGAATTAATCTTTTCTTCCTGAGTGAACTAAGAATACACCTTCCTGTGTCAACAGTTAAACTGATCAAGAGCATTCTTCTGTTTATGACCACTAAGGCATCTTTAACCCAGACACTACTTTGATGGTGGTAAAGGAAACACAGATATCCTGGATCTGACATTTGCCTATCTTATTTAAATTTCCTTTCTCATGCTCTGGTTAAACATATGGAGACAATAAAACTGCGTGACACAGACATCCCCAGTCAGGGTTTAAATGTCCTCCAAAAATTGCTTGATGCAGTCAGAGTTAAAGCTCTGCCTCCATGTCAAATGTTAGTTACATGCTGCTAACTGAAGGGAATAAAACAGCATGAATTTACTTATCACCTAGCTTGCTGACTCTTTAAACAACGTTCAGGTGGACAATACTTTTACACACTTTTTTAGATGACTAAATTATTGAATTACTGAAAAAAAGAGAAAAAAGAAACATTTGTTCTCTTTCAAAAAGGGTATCACAGAATCTCAAGGCAGATAAGCTTCTGAAAGCATCAAGGTCAGCCCTTTTATTTTTTTTTTTAACAAATGTTTGTTGATGTATTTGGTTTTTATTTCACTTTCATCTCCCCCCATGTCCCACTCTCTCCTCCTGAAAGAATCGTTTTTTAAAGAGGAAGAAGGAAAAAAATCAGCAAAGCTGACGACACTCCACACCCTTCCCCCACCCAAGCTCTTCTTGGGCCCCCTGCTGGGATTTTGCAGGATTTACTCTCAGTTGTGTCATTTCTTAAGGCACAGGCATTCCAGCCAGATGCCACAATTTGTTGGTCGTTCCCCAATCGATAGAATTGCTGTCACCACAAGTGCTGCTATAAGCATTTGTCTGTATAGCAGCCTTTGTTTCTATCACTGACCTCCTGGGGTACAGATCTAACGTACAATGGATCTCTATGTGTCATTTGTTTGCCTTGCATCCTCTCTGGGTCAAAGTGTATGGAACTTTAAATCATTTTTAAGTGATTAAATTCCAAATTGCTTCCCATAATGTTTGTACTAATTTGCAACTCCACCAACAATGCACTAGTGTGTCTCTCAGCATTGACTATTCCTGTTTTGTCATCTTTGCCAATTCATAGAGTGTGAAGCAAAATCTCAAGGTTGACCTCCAGGGGCCACCAGAGGGCACAGAGCAAGAGGCCTGGAGTCAGGAAGACCAGAGTTCAACTCTGACTTCAGACATAGACTAGCTGGGTGACCCTAGGCATTTTAGCATTGGCTTCAGTTTCCTCAATGCAAAATGCAGACAATAAAAACAATCCCTCCATCCCAGATCAAATGAGTGTCAACCATTTACCAAAGGTTTGGTCCAAAGAAACGAACAGAATCAGCTCCCCCGGAACCAAAGGTTTGTTCAAGAACAAACAAGAATGGGGTTCACCAAACCAAGGGTTTGACCGAGGAACAAACAGAATCAGGCTGTACATGTGCTATCACGTGCTTATTTATTCTCATTAAGCCAGAGAATCGTGCTTGATGGAGTCTGAAAATAATTCTGAATTCCAAGGTAAACAAGCCAAAGGAGACTCTTTATTCACTTAGAGCTATCCCAACTCAGAATGCCCGTGTTAGCCCAAAATTCAAATCTCCATCCGTGTTTAACCATGAGGTGAGACAGAATTTCTTAATGGGATAGGTTGTAAATTCAGTAAGACAAGAGAATGTCAAGGTGTCCATTGAAATGATAGATTCGGGTTGTCTGTGGTTCTTTTATCATTAACACGACACAATAAAACATGAGAAAAGTCCCCTTATTCAAGATGGCATCTGGTTCGAGGCGCCCTGTCCTTGGCATTCATAAACAGAAGAATGCACAACTACAAGCATCGTGGGAGCTTGTGGGTTCCCTCAGAGAGCAAAGCAAAGCGTGTCTGTTAGGCCCGAGCCCGCAGAGCATTATGGGAGGGTAAGCTCGGAGTGGGCCATAATATCTCCCCTGATTGGCCAGTCCAGGTGTTAGGCCTTTCTCAGGTCTCGAGGGTTCCAAATGGTTTGGGGAGGGGTTCACATGAGCTAGTGTGTGTAAAGCCTGGCACATAGTGGATGCTATAACAATGGTAGCCATCATCACTGCGGTTCTCTGAGAACTGTTTGTTCATGACTTTTGGTCTTTACTCTGTTTTGTGTCTAGTCAGCAATGAGTGTGTTCCTCTCCCCTCCCCCAAAAGAATGGGGGCTCAGCACATAGTAGGTGCTTAATCGACCCTTACTGGATGGGACCTGGGAGGAGGGAGCCAGCAGGGCCTCCCAGAGGCCTTCTCTGAGGCCCAGGGCTCAGGGGTCTTCCCAGGCCCCACTGAGGCCAGCAGAAGGGCAATCTTTCTATCCCCTTCGTCATGCTTCCCACCATCAGAGACCTTGGACAGATGCCCTCTTGAATGTTTAAGGACAGAGGGAGGCAGCAGGGCCTCACCCTGAGGCCCAGGCCTGGTGGCAGGGTTCCAGAAACATGTCCCTGAGAAGTCCCTGGTCATCCTGACAGACTCACATTGAAGAGTTGGAAAACTCCTCAGAAACCATCGAGGCCAGCCTGTTCCCGAACGGGACGTCCACTACTACAGAGACATGCAGCCCTTCCCTTCCTGTGTGTCCAGCTGCTTCCCTCCTCCATGTAAAGGAGCTGTAGCAGAAGTGGTCCAAACTGAGCTTCCCTGCCCCCATGAATGGGAACCCCAACCATCCTTGGGAATGAGCTGGGAGGGCACTTTACAAAGATTATCTCATGGAAGCAGATGCTATTATCATCGCCATTTTACAAAAGGGGAACCGAGGCAGGAAACACGGCAATACAAGAGGCAAGGGTGATTAATGACTATGCCCCAGAGGTCTGTGCTTGGCCCTGTGCCGTGTAACATGTTATTAGTGACTTGGATAAAAGCACCTCCTCTGGGCCCATTCTCCTAGCCTGCACTGGCACTCCTGGTTTGGGGTGCCCAGAGGGCTGGTTGGTAACTGTGATTTCTCCTGTCACTTCCAAACCCCCACTGGTGTGCTTCCCATCAGTTATCTGCTGGTAGCTTCAACGAACTTTTAAGCAAAGGTAGTAACAAAGATATTTCAGTAAGAGCAGTTGGTCAAAAGATCCTCCTCCAGGGGCAGCTAGGTGGCGCAGTGGATAGAGCACTGGCCCTGGAGTTGAGAGGACCTGAGTTCAAATCTGCCCTCAGACGCATAGCACTCACTAGCCTTGTGACTGTGGGCAAGTCAGTTAATCCGAATTGCCTCACCAAAAAAAAAAAAACAATCCTCCCCCAGATCTGGGGCACACCCTCCCACTAACACACAAGTACATGTTAGAAGCGAAATACACATGTAGGGAAGATGCGGCAAAGGGAGACCTCACAACACCTCAAAGCCTTTGCTCAGATCCAGAGCGAGATGTCTCCTCAGGTCACGACTCTGGAACCTGCTTCCTCCCCATCTGGGTTGGCCCTGGGTGTGCTCCTGGGCCTGCCTGCTCTTGGGCGCACTTTTCCTGCTGATCCAGGCTGAGAACAGGATCAATAGGGAGGGGGAGGAGGGGACACAGACAGAAACAGAGAGGCAGAGAGAGGCAGAGACAGAGAACAAAGACGCTCCTCCCCCATGAGTGATGTGCAACCTGGAAGTCCACTGCTACGCATGACTCGGAATTCCTTCTCTGCTGGCCTGACTGTTCTCCATCAGCCCAGAGCTGTCTGAGCCCTTTGAAGTCCACTTTGGTCCTCACTGAGAATTTATTTGGACCTCATTGGATTCAGGGGAAGTGTGTGGATGGGTGAGCTTGGACTGGGGCGCGGATCCGCTCTCTGCCACATAGATGGCTGACTCCCTGGAGGGCAGAAGACCAAGCAGCACAGTGTGGAATGTAATGGGGACAATGGCCGGAAAGGAGGAGGAAAGAGGGGGTGTGGGGGGGGGGTGGGTGGAGACCAGGACTGAATCTCATGGTGGAAAACACATGTTAAATACCACCCCCTCCCATTCCCCTCCGAATTGTTTTTTCTTTTAAAAAGAACTTGTTTTGTTATGAACTTAATAGCCATAACCCCAACACAAACTTTTCTGAAAATGCAGAACAGAGAGGATTGCGGATGAGCCTGTAACAAGTCTCTGGGCTGTACAGTTTGGGTTTTTTTTTTTTTTACCCACACATTAAACTCAACAAGGAAGTTGGCCCCCCACAGCCCTGCCTGTCTGTACCCCCTGCTGACCTCCCTTCTCCTCTCCTCTCACTGGGGCTCTAAATGTGTTTGTCTCTACAGATCCTTTGTTTCTCTCGCCATCTCTCTGGAGAGTCAGAGGGTACACATGGTTTAACAACATTTTGGGGACTGGACCAGTGGCAGCTCCAGCAGCCTGCTTTGCCCCACATCAGCCCAAAGCTGCCTCCATGTGTCCCCTTTATTAGTCATTCAGGACTGTTCCCAGGGCTGTTGGGAACGTGCATTTCTCCTTTTGAGAACTGCCTGAGTGCACCCTTTGACATTTTCTCTCTGGAGAAACAGCATTTGGCCTCACATTTCAGTCAGTCATGTAAGTCATCTTGGAGATGAGATTTTTATCAGAAAAATGTCCTCAAACCTTTTTTCCATTTTGGCTGCATTGGTTTTGTTTGAGCAAATCCTTGTAAATTTGACATTCTTCTATATCTTAAATGCCGGATCTAATGGGCTTCTCTTCATCCTCACTCTTCCTGACCTCTCTGCAGCCTTTGGTATTGTCCATCACTTGTACACTCTCACTTAGGTCTGTGACCCTGATCTCTCTTGGTTCCCCTCTGAGAAGATTAAGTCTGATCTTGTATCATTAATTTACTGATCCTATTTAAACTTAATTTATTTTGTCCTATAACTGTTTAAGTCATGGTTCTCTGTCTCTGAACTAGGTTCAGAATTCAGCCAGCCCACAATGGGTTAAATTTAAAAATCCAGCTCTCCTGCTAATCACTGATTTGTTCTTGCCTTAAGGAATTTAACTGACCTTGGAGGATGCATATGAACACAAGGGAGTTGGGTCTAATCTTTATACCATCAAGCTAACTGTCTGGTGTGCTATCCAAAAGTCTGGCTCACTATCTCACACCTGCACTCAGACAATGAGCACTTCTGAGTCTCAGAAGAGAAGGAGGGAGGGGTCATTGCTAACCCATGATTACCAAACTTTTTAAAAAACAGTTTTTCCCCCCAATTACATGTAAGGACAATTTTAAACATTTTTTTTCAATTTTGAGTTCCAATTTTTTCCCCTGAACTCCTTACCTTCCCCCTCCCTAAGATGGTAATCATTTTGATATAGTTATATATGTGCAATCATGTAAAACATATTTCCACATTAGTCATGTTGTGAATGAAGAAACAAACCAAAATAGAAGTGAAAAATAGTATGCTTCAATCTACATTCAGCCTAAAATTCTATTCATCTCCTTAACTTCTTTTTTGTTTATTTTGTAGTTAGATTTATCTAGTTCTGACAGGAGAAAGTTGAGGTGTCCCACTAGTATAGTTTTACTGTCTATTTCTTTCTGCAATTAATTTATTTCTCCTTTAAGATTTGGATGCTATATCATTTGGTGCAGGGGTGGGGAACCTGCAGCCCGAATCCAAACTTCACAGAACAAATACCCTTAATAAAAGGATTTGCTCTGTAAACCTTGGATTCGGTCAAAAGGCTGCACTTGAGCACCTAGAGGACCACATATGGCCTCAAGGCCCAAGGTTCCCCATCCCTGATGGTGCATATATGTTTAGTATTCACATTACTTCATTGCCTATGATCCTTTCAGAAAGATGTAGTTTCCTTTTCATCTCTTTTAATTAGATCTATTTTTGTTGGAGATCAGGATTGCTACCCTGCTTTTTTTTTTTTTTTTACTTCAGTTAAAGCATAATGGTTTCTGCTCCAACCTTTTACCTTTAATCTATGCGTATCTCTCTGCTTCAAGTGTGTTTCTTGTAAACCACACATTGTAGGATTCTGGTTTTTAATCCACTCTGCTATCCATTTCTGTTTTATGGGTAAGTTCATCTCATTCCCATTCACAGTTATGATTACTAACTGTATATTTCCCTTCATTCTATTTTGCCCTGTTTATCCTTCTGTGTGTATGTGTGTCTCTGCCTGTATCTCTCTCTGTCTCTCTCTCCTTTCACCCTGTCCCTTCTCATCAGTGTTTTGGTTCTGACCACCACCTCCTCCAATATGTCCTCTCTTTTGTCAGTCCCCCTCTTTTCTTATTCCCCTCCTCTCCTACTTCCCTATAAGGTAAGATAGATTTCTATACCCAACTGATTGTGTATGTTATTTCCTTTTTGAGCCAATTCTGATGAGAGTAAGGTTTGAGTGATGACCACCCCACATCTTTACCTTCACTGTAATAGTTCTTTTGTGCCTCCTTTATGTGAGATAGTTTACCCCATTCTACCTCTCCCTTCCCTCCTCTCCCAGTGCAATACTCTTTCTCATCCTTTAATTTTGCTTTGTGGTGTTTTTACATACCATCTTATCAAAGTCAACTTATACCCATACTAGCTGTCTATATACACGCTTTCCTTTTTCTTGGGGGGGGGGAAGAAGATTGATTGATTGATTCGTTTGTTTAGTTTTTTATTTTTCCCCCAGTTATATGTAAAAAACAATTTTCAACATTCATTTTTAAAACTTAGAGCTCCCAATTCTCTCCCTTCCTCCCTCCCCACTCCCCATCATTGAGAAGGCAAGCAATTTGATATAGGTTATACATATGTAGTCATGTAAAACATATTCATAATAGTCATGTTGTAAAAGAAAAAGTAGAAAAAAACAACATATATACACTTTTTCTAACTGCCCTAATAGTTATATGGTTATTAAGAGTTACAAGTATCATCTTCCTGTGTAGGAATGTAAATAGTTTAATCTTATTTCTCTTTCCTGTTTACTTTTTTATGCTTCTGTTGAATCTGGTATTTGAACATCAAAATTTCTGTTTAGTTCTGGTCTTTTCACCTGGAATGCTTGAAAGTCCTCTATTTCATTGAATATCTATTTTCCTCCTAAAGGATCATACTCAGTTTTGCTAAGTCGGTGATTCTTGGTTGTATTCCTAGTGCCTTTGCCCTCAAGAATATCATATTCCAAGTCCTCTGATCCTTTAATGTAGACGCTGCTATATCCTGTGTAATCCTGACCTTGGCTCCTCGATATTTGAATTGTTTCTTTTTAATGCTTGCAGTATTTTCTCTTTGACCTGAAAGTTCTGGAATTTGGCTATAATATACCTTAGAGATTTCATTTTGGGATCTCTTTAAGGAGGTGATTGGTGGATTCTTTCAATTTTTATTTTATTCTCTGGTTCTAGGATATGCGGGCAGTTTTCCTTGATAATTTCTTGATAGTGTCAAGTCTCTCTCTTTTTTTTTTTATCATGGATTATTTAGGTAGTCCAAGAGTTTTTAAATTATCTCTCCTAGATCTATTTTCCATGTCAGCTGTTTTTCCAGTGAGATAGTTCACATTTTCTTCTATTTTTTTTCATTCTTTTGATTTTGTTTGATTGATTTTTTTTTGAGGCAATCCAGGTTAAGTGACTTGCTCAGAATCACATAGCTAGTAAATGTCTGACACCAGATTTGAACTCAGGTCCTCTTGACTCCAGGGCTGGTGCTTTATCCACTGCACCACCTCTCTGGCCCTGTTTGATTGATTCTTGATATCTCAGGAAGTCATTAGCTTCCACTTGTCCAATTCTCATTTTGATGGAGCTATTTTCTTCAGTTGGCTTTTGTAGCTCCTTTTCCATTTGGCCAATTCTACCTTTTTTTTTAGATTTTTTAAAAAAAATTTTTAGGCAATTGGGCTTAATTGACTTGCCCAGGGTCACACAGCTAGTAAGTGTCAAGTGTTTGGTCTGACGCCAGATTTGAACTCAGGTCCTCCTGACTTCAGGGCTGGTGCTCTATCCACTGTGCCACCTCACTGCCTCCCAATTCTACTTTTTAAGGAATTGTTTTCTTCAGTCATTTTTTGTATAACTTTTTTCCATTTTTTGTGTTTCTTCCTTTGCCAAGTTGCTTACTCTTTTTACATGATTCTCTTTCATAACTCTGATTTCTTTTCCCAATTTTTCTTCTACCTCTCTTTTTTGATTTTCAAAATCCTTTTTAAGCTCTTCCTGGAGTTCTTTTGGGGCCTGAGACCAATTCACATTTTTCTTTGAGTCTTCACATATAAGCATTTTGACATTGTTTCCTCTTCTGAGTTTGTTTTAATCTTCCCTGTCACCATGTAACTTTCTATAGTCAAGTTCTTTCCCCTCCCTCTCTCATTTTCCAACCTATTTCATGACTTTTAAAATTGAGCTCTGCTCCTGGGGTAGAGGGGGCATTGTCTCAAGCTTCTTGCACTGGGGCTCAGGGCCGCTTGCTGGCTTGCACAGACATTGCCTGCATTGGACTGTGCTCCCTTTTTACTTGTATGAAAAAAACCTTTCCTGCCAACCTTCTAAGTTGTCTCGGGTTGGAAAATTGTTACACCCCATCTTTTTGTTGGTTCTGTCTGCAGAATTTGTTTCGATGCATTATTTTATAGTTTTTTGAAGATAAATTTGGGAGAGTTCAGGTGAATTCCTGCCTTATTCTACCATATTGACTCCTGGAAGTCTCATTACCAAACTTTCAACCAATCTTATTGTTTCCTGCACCTCAGCTCTGTAACTAACCATGATATTCTCAATCCCATGATGTCATCTGCCTGTTCTGCTCTTTGTTCTGTATTCCCCAAAACCTGTGAAAGGGGTCTTTAGCATAAATAGAGGCAAACCACTGCCCCATTTATTGACAGGCAGCATGCCCCATTAATAAATGTTATCTTTCTCATTGAAATTTGCCTCAGTTTGCCTTTTTGTTAAATTTCTATTGCAACATCAGCCATCTGTCTGACCGCTTCTTCTCAGTCTTCTTTACTGGATCTGTCCCTGGAAGACTGTCTGGGACCCTCTTCTCTTCTCCTATGCCTATTCTGTCAGTAATCTTATCAGCTGTCTTAGCTTTGGCCATCATCTCTGTGCAGACGACTTACACGTCTATGTATCCAGCCCTAACCTCTCTCCTGAGCTCCACTTGCCATCACCAATTGCCTCCTAGACATTTTTTTTGTTTTTGTTTGTTAGGCAATTGGGGTTAAGTGATGTGCCCAGGGTCACGTAGCTAGTAAGTGTCAAGTGTTTGGTCTGAGGCCAGATTTGAACTCAGGTCCTCCTGACTTCAAGGCCAGTACTCTATCCACTGCGCCACCTAGCTGCCCTGCTCCTAGACAGTTCAAAGAGAGAAGGAGCCAGTGGAATTTTCTGAGTAGAGAAGTCACATGGAAATGGCCTGTGCTTTATCTATAGAAGGGTCAGAGGAAGAAGAACTAACTAGCCTCACCCCTCTCCAGCTGCACCCCAGAGTTCCTCTGCAATCCCCCAGAAACCTCTTCTCTCTAGAGCCTCCCTCAGCCCTGGAACCCACATGTTGGCCCCAGTAGCCCTCCCTCTGTTTGGATGGTCCTCCCAGAACCTCTCCTTAAGGAGGATGCTGAGGCCAGCCGTGTCTCCTCCCTCTCCAGGGTGTACTCTTCTGCCATGCCTTCGCATTGGATGCTTTTGCCACTGGCCCCCACTTCAGCTCTATCTTACATGCTCTCTCCCCATTACAATGTAAGCGTCTTGAAGGCAGGAACCAGGAGTATGCTGGAGCCAGCTCAAAAGTGGAGAAAATGTTGTGATTCAGATTAAATTTAGAAGTGTGTCCTATACATTCTGGCAAGGATTGACTTTCTGCTGTGTTTGTATTCCCAACACTGAGCACCCCACATAATTGTTGTTGTGCAGTCGTTTTCAGTCATGTCTGACTCTCTGTGACTCCATTTGGGGTTTTCTTGGCAAAGATATTGGAGTGGTTTGCCATTTCCTTCTCCAGCTCATTTAATAGATGAGGAAACTGAGGCAAACAGAATTAGGTGACTTTCCCAGGGTCACCCACTAGTAAGCATCTGAGGCTAGATTTGAACTTAGGAAGATGAGTCTTCCTGACTCCAAGCCTGGTGCTCCACATAGCTGCACCACCTAGCTTAATAAATGGTTGTTGACTGGCTGATTGACTGGTAGTAGCTGACGACTCCCTGCTGAAGGGTCCTGAGGCCCTGATGATGAGGGGATCTGCTGTCTTCCCAGGGTATATATCTGGGACTTGGCAGAGAGAAACCCAAGATTTGTTAACCTGGTAGCTCCAGTGGGTCATGTGGACACAAATGATATTGCCCGAAGGAATTAGAAAAAATCTCTATGCAGTAGTAACTATTGACCAAGAGGGCTATTTGGGTCCAGAAGGTATTTTCCTCACTCCTACCTACAGAAAATGAGAGAAATGGAGTGAATGGCCAGCCATGTGAACTTGGTACTTGAGAATGGCCTTTGGGTTTCCAGACCACAGCTTAAATTATAGGAATGACAGCTTCCCACCTGATGGAAGGAGTAAAAGGACGGTCTTGTGGAGACTTTAAAATGAGGACCCAGTGGTCCTGGGCAGGGCCCTGCAGGTGCTCCAAAAACAGGAAGGGTGAACCAAGAGTTTGTAAGACAGAGAATCCAAGAAAGGAGCCCACCAGTGATAAGGTCCAGAATCTTAGAAGTCCAAACCTGCAAAATCCAGGTGGCAAGCAGAGCAGACTAAACAGCCTGATATGAAAAGGTAAATCGGAACTCCAGTGGCATCCTGAGAAATGGTAGAATTATCCCAGAACTGGGATAAGGCTCTGGGTGGACAGACCTTCCTGAAAAAAAAACAACAAAGGGGAGATGCAGGGGGACAGGAAAAGAGCACAGTATGTGAAGGGAGATCCTCAAGTGAGGAAATGCAGGAGTAAGAGGCAGGAAGCTTGGTGCAGAGTGTTTGGGTGAAGATCAAAGGATGGAAACTCGGAGGAGAGGAAAGCCACATGGCTTTGGAGCCAGAGGACCCACGTTAATCTGCCCCTTGCCCTTCCCAGGCCTTCCCTTCTTCCTGTGTAAAATGAGGGGGAGTACAGGCCCTTTCCAGCCCTCCAGTGAACACCCTCTTGTGATATGCTACAGTCCAGACAAAGGAGGTGAGTCACCACCCGGCTGGATCCACTCACCTGCTGGACCCTTGCCTCACCTTCAGTCATCAGCAGGTGCAGGGGCCATATGGGCAACACAGGTCTGACCGAGGTGGGGAACCAGTTCTGGAAAGAGACAAGGGGCCAGCCTTGAGGACCCATCACAGTTCCATCCCAGAGCCAAGGAGGAAAGCCAGGGAGAGACAGACCCTTCAGCTGGACAGATTTCACAGGAAGTCCAGGGAGCATCCCAGGCCCTGAAATCCTGCAGCACAGAACAAAATCCTCAAAATAAAAATGGGAACAATTCTGCTGAGGAAGAAAAAATGGGAGTGGATGCCAGGGGAGTTACCAGCCAACTTAGAGTCAGAGCAATAAACATTTACTAAGCACCTATTACATGCCAGGCACTGGACCCAGTGCTGGGTGTACAAAGAAAGGCTAAGACAGTCCCTGCCCTCAGGGAGCTCACAGTCTAATTGGGGAAGGTGACACACAAAAAGAATCTGAAAAGGGGAAGGGGCGCCAGGAGTTTCGGAGTGATGGACTCCTGCTGCCTGCCAGGGTTGATCACTGGAGAGCCAGGGTTCCCTGGGTGGCCTTGGGCAGGCAATGAAAGTAACTGGCATGTTCTGGACCTCGGTTTCTTCTCCTGAAGAATGAGAAGCCTGGGCTACATCTACCCTTCAGGGCTCTGGTCCAGCGCATCGCCTTGGCTCTGCTGCAGTTCTGTGTCATGAGTTTTAATGCTCAGAATAGTCTGAGGCTGGCAATGAACAGTAATAAGGCCCTAGGGAACTATAGACAATTCTAGGCCATGGAAGGGATGGGTCAGACCTGACCAGACTACCGGGTGTGTCTTAGGAGGGGATCCCTCTCCAGCAGGTGAGGTTGCCAAGACATCCCTTCTGAGGGATCACCCTGGGGCCCCTTTCAAACTCCTCTACTTAGCACTCAAGGCCCTGCCCCACCTGGTCCCTCCCTCCCTTTGGGTCCCTCCTTTCTGGGCTCTCTAACCTCCAGTCCTCCAAGCCCTGGAGCCTTCTGCATCTGGCCCTTGACTCTGGCTGTTTCTAATTCCTGGAACTCCTCCCCTCCCCCAGCCCCCTAGCCCTCTAAGAAGCCTGTCCTGTCTCTCTCCTGCTTCCTTGTGGTCTCAGGCAGTGTGTATTGGGGTGGGGGCAGCTGCCTGGACCAGGGCTTACCCCCCTCAATGGTGATCACCCCACCACTGGGGGCCAGGGAGCCCAGGTTCTCCATCTCTGGCACAGCACCCTTCATATGAATGAATGCCAAACACCCATCAGAGTGAGAACATGCCTCTAGCCCCACCTGTCCCAGAGGAGAAGTCTGATGCCCAGAGAGCAGGACAGTGGGCCCTTGGGGGGCACTGTTAACAGCCAGTCCCAAGATGCTTCCTGGGACCCACCATCCAGGCTCCCGGGGGCCGGGAGTGTGTGAGCTCACGAAGACCTGGTCCCCAAGCCGTCTGCACGGTACCTGGCCAGGCAGCCCAGCTCCCTGAGTGCTTCCGCTGGTGCTCTGTTTCCTCAGTCTCTAGCCCAATGGGCATAATGGCCTCTGCCACCTCTGAGCAGCTTCTCAGCTTGATAAGAAAAGGGAAGGGCAATGTCGCCATCCCCACCGATTACAGGCCCTGCTATCTCTCAGTGGAGGTAGTGAGTTCCCCATCCACAGAGCGGGCAGTGATGTTCCTGGTCCATGATAGGTCCGAGTGCATGGGTGCTGGGCATATAGGCACAGGAGCAGAGACCCTCGTGCTGATCTGGTCCAACCCCCCTCCTCCTGTAGCCCAGATGAATTCGGCAGGAAGAGGACTTTGCTGTTCCAGGCGGGGAGCAGCAGGAGAGGGCCCTGCTGGTCTGACTCCAGCTCCAGGGGCGCCTGCTGCCCCTCCCCCTTCTAGCCTCAGCTCTCTCTTCAGGCTCCGAGCAGCACCCCCTGCCCTGCTCCCACTAGCTGCAGATTCAGAGGACAAGCCTCAGCCGCCACCTGGATGGAGCCTGGGGGGGCAGTGACCTGGCCAGGGTCCCACCGCCCTTGCAGTGAGCTGTGCCTGGCTGAGACCGAGGGAGGGACAGACAGGCAGGGCAGTCCAGAGACTGGCTGAGGACAGACCACATCTTGCCTTTCCCGGAATGTGCTGTGTGGTGATGCAGCTTGGCGCCACATTGCCTGGCCCTGGGGGGCTGTGGTGGCCGCACAGGCTCCTGACCCTGGGAAAGTCCTCCAAGTCATTTCAGGACAGAGAGGCTCAGGCTGACGGCCAGTGACTGCTGCCCAGCATCTTCAGGGCCCCAGAGCCTCAGAGCCGGCAGGGGCCTCCGTCCAACCTACGCCTCCGAGGAGAGCCACCTTAGCATCCCTGACAAGCCTCTGCTTGGAGACAGTCAAGGACGGGGAGCTCATTGCCTCCTAAGGTAGCCCAGACTATCATCTTCCCTTCCTCTTTTGCAGCCTGTATCTTGGGGCCAAGAGGAACAAAGCCAATTAGTGCCCCAAGTGACGAGCTCTCAGAGACTTGAGCAGAGCCCTCCTGCTGGCTTTCTCCCCGGGTCCTCCTCAGCCTGGGTCTGGGCTGAGCACCCCTGTGCCTTCACCTGGTCCTCCGCCAGCTCGGACTCCAGGCTCCTCCCATCCTGGTCGCCCTCCTCTGCACGCGCTCCGTTTACCGAGGACCTTTCTCTGCTGCTGTCCCCAGAGCTGCAGATGAAGTCTGAGGACGGTAGAGGCCAGGGAGACAGGCTCTCAGCTCCCTGATTCTGAGAGTTCTGCCTTCCCCAGGCAGCCCAAGGCCAGAGAGCTTGTGGTCCCCCCCACGCCACCCCCTCCACTCTTCTTCAGACAAGCGGCCTCCCCCATCTCATCACCTTGTGCCCAAGTACAAGACTCAACATTTCTCCCACATGAATTTCATCTTATTCCATCTTTCAGGATCCTGGTCCTGTCGCTCAGCTGGTGCCGGTCCCGCCCAGCTCGGGTCATTGGCAGACTGTAGGAGCCTGCCCTCCTCGCCCTTGTCGAGTCATTGACGCTGAGGTTAAATAGCCCGGGGCCAGGCCCCGATCCCTGGGGCACTCCACTGGAGACCTCCTCACTCAGCTCACTCGCATGAGCCCCTGCCCTTCAGGCTGAGCCATCCAGCACGCCCCACTGCCCCAGAGCTACCATGTTCCCGCATCTGCTGGGTTATTAACCGTGTCAAAAACGGAAACGCACGCGGGGCAGCCGGCCGCGCTGGGGGCACCCTTCCTGCTGGCCGACAGCCTGCTGGTTGGTTGCACCCCCTCCCCAGCGCTTCTTGCTCCCTGCTCGGTGTCTCCTCCATTCCCCCTGAGTCTCCAAGTGCAGGGAGGGAATCCAGCGCACCTGCCCCTTCCTGGCTGGGTTACCTTGGGCTGTGTCAGCTCCTCTCGAGGCCTTAACATCTCCTCCGTGAATTCAGGGCGTTAGACTGCATGGGCCCTGAGACCCCTTCCAGGTCAGCATCCGCGGCCCCCATCAGCCCCAACCCACCAGCAGCAGCAGCAGCTGTGACAAGGGGCCCCTTGTGCCCGGGGCAGGGCTGGAGCTGGGCAGGTACAGACCGAAGTGAACCAGTGCATGACCTCCCTCCATCCGGGGGCTGGCGGGGAGGGGGTACAGGATGATGGGGAGGGAAGGACGGGCAGTGACCCCGAGCTGGCTTT
Organism: Vombatus ursinus; assembly: GCF_900497805.2. NCBI lineage: Eukaryota > Metazoa > Chordata > Mammalia > Diprotodontia > Vombatidae > Vombatus > Vombatus ursinus. The sequence continues at coordinate 956,373 of NW_020954790.1, forward strand.
GGAAGGAGGCCGGGGCTTCTCTCAAACCACTGGCATTCCAGAGGGGGACACCGAGGGGGCCCACAGAGGGGCTGACTTCCCTGGCTTCCTCCCCTCCACAGAAAGCCCTTTCCCCTTTCTGATGCCACCGATTCCCCATTTTTCCTGCCTTTAATTTGTCAGTGGAGGCCTGTTTGCACACCATCTCCCCTATTAGATGATGAGCTCCTCTGAGCCAGAGACTGCCTCTTCCCTCTCTTTGTGTCCCCAGGGCTTAGCACCCTGCCTGGTACACAGTAGGCACTTAATAAATGTTTACTCACTGACTGACCTGCCCAAAGTTACACAGAGCCAAGGGGCCCATGAGGGGGCAGCCAGGAATGGCCCCCAGCTGGGTGGAGGGCTGGGATGGGGGAAGCTCATGGTCGGGGGGGGGGGGGGGGGGGGGGGGGAAGTGGTTAAAACGCCCAGGCTTGGTGGTGGCTGTTGGCCAGCAGAGTATGGGAGGGGAACAGCTACCAAAGCCTTCCCTCTGCCCGCCCAGAGCTGGGGCTGCACCCTAGGGGAGCTGCAGGCAGGATGCAGAAGGGGAAGCAGCCGCTGCGAGCCACCGTTGTTGCTGCTGCTGCCGCTGCTGGCCCAGGCAGCCCCTCTACCACCAGGTACCAGAGACGGGGGGGGGGGGGGGGGGGGGGGGGGGGGGGGGGGGGGGGGGGGGGGGAGG
>NW_020954790.1:957475-986689 GCF_900497805.2 Vombatus ursinus
AGGGAGGAGGGGGAGGAAGAGGAGGAGGAGAGGGGAGAGAGGGAGGAAGAGGAGGAGGGAGAGGAGGAGGAGGGAGGGAGGAAGAGGAGGGAGAGAGGGAGGAAGAGGAGGAGGAGGGGGGAGAGAGGGAGGAGGGGGAGGAAGAGGAGGAGGAGAGGGGAGAGAGGGAGGAAGAGGAGGAGGGAGAGGAGGAGGAGGGAGGGAGGAAGAGGAGGGAGAGAGGGAGGAAGAGGAGGAGGAGGGGGGAGAGAGGGAGGAGGGGGAGGAAGAGGAGGAGGAGAGGGGAGAGAGGGAGGAAGAGGAGGAGGGAGAGGAGGAGGAGGGAGGGAGGAAGAGGAGGGAGAGAGGGAGGAAGAGGAGGAGGAGGGGGGAGAGAGAGAGGATGAGGAGGAGGAGGGGGAGAAAGGGAGGAGGGGGAGGAAGAGGAGGAGGAGGGGGGAGGGGGAGGAGGGGGAGGAGGAGGAGGAGGAGGGGGGAGGGGGAGGAGGAGGAAGGAGGCCGTGCAGGCCGCCGCTGGAGCTCAGGCCCCTGCTCGCTTCTCACCCCGGCTCTATTCTCGCAGGAAGTCCGGCTGCCCTGGCTATGGCCAAGGTTGGGGGTCGCACGGCCTGCTTCATCCTGCTAGGCTTGGCCATCCTGGTAGCCGTCATTGTCCTCACCAGCATCCTGGCCCCGCGCAGCACGTGCCCGAAGAGAAGCTACCCCACCGCTGCTGTGGCAGCCGACAGCAAACGCTGCTCGAACATCGGCAGGTGAGTGTGGGCGTTCTCCGGAGGGCCCAGGCTGGGCCCTGGGTCACTCAGGACCGGTCGCTCAGCTTGGTGTGCAGACTCAGGTGCCCGGGCTCTCTCAGGACCGATGTCTAAGCGTGCTCGGGGCTGGGGTCTGGTTCGGTCGGGACTAGCGTCTGAGTTTGGCCTCGTTGAAGGGCAGCAGCAAGCCCACGGCTGTGCCAACTGCCCAGCTGGAGCCTTGGGTCTCCTTAGCCTAGCTTGGCAAGGCAGATGCTCCCACTCGCCAGCAGCCAGTGGACAAGTAGGGTGGGTGGTGGTCTGTAGGACCCCCTCACCAAGACCAGGGCAGGGAATGAGAAAGACTCGTCAGAAAGGAAAGGGCCTAACATCATTTGTCTAAGAGCCCGCTTCTGGGTCCCGGGATCCCAGGTGAGAGCCTGACAACCCAGAGCATGGAACGTCTCAGGAGTTCAGTTTCATTCACTTCATTTCAAGCAGCTCACGTGTCCCAGAGCTGGAGCCCCACCCCAGCCTCTCCCCTGAGCTCCTGGCACACGTTGCCAGGTGCCTGTGGTGTCCCCCGGCACATGAAGCCCAGCGTGCGGTGAACAGGAAGGCTTCAGTCGGCTCCCTCCCTGACTCCGCTCTCTTCCCTGTCAGGGGCACTCCCATCCCCCAGTCACCCAGCTTCATGACCTGGTGTCATCCTCATCCTTCCCATGGCCAAGCCCTTTCCTGTCTAGCTTCCCATCTCTCCTACAGACAGGGGTTCCCTCTGCTCCCACAGCCACCTCTTGCCAGGATCAGTGCAATGGCCTGTCCCCAGTTGGCCTCCCTGACTGGAGCCTCCATCCAGCTGCCAGGCATCCTCCTAAAGCACTGGAGTGACCCAGAGGCCTCTGGGATCCAATGCAGCCACCTGCCCTACTCTCCCTGGCTTTGGGGCAAGCTCAGGCACTGTTCTTGGGGACAGTGTGTGAAGGGGTGTACTGGGTCACCGGCCTGGGGAGGTCAGCTGGAGCCTGGCTGAGGGACTTTCAAGGAAAGCCCAGTGCCCGAGGACATGAGGCTAAAGTTGTCTCTCCATCACCTGTGAGGATCTGGATGCTGCCTCAGCCACGATTCCCAGCGGGGACTCAGTCTGGGTCCCCAGCTTCCTTTGCCCCCTCTAATCAGGGCACAGGCTCTGACATCAGCAGCCTCCACAACAGAGCAGAGGACTGGGAGAGCAGGAGGGGACTTCAGCGGCGTCCAGACCCTCTGTCCCTGACCGCCACGCCCCTCGAGAGCGGGCGTGGTGAGAGGACACCCAGCCTCTGTTTGGAGACCTCCAGGGACAGGCAGCCCAGTATGCTCTGGGACAGTGCTCGGGGTGGGCCAGGCAGAGCCAGGCTAGCCTCTCCAACTTTGGGCTACCTGAAGACAGCTCTCCTGTCTCTCCTTCAGGCTGAACACGCCTATTTTCTCCAATTGCTCCTCATTGGGCATGAATTCAAGGCCCACCCCATCCTGGTCACCTCCTCTGGACTCAGTCATGGGGCCCAAAACTGACCCCAGCGCTCCAGAAAAGGCCTGACGAGGGAAAAGGACAGAGGGACCACCCCCCTCCCTCCTTCTGGGAACTCTCCCCCTCCTAGTGCAGCCCAACCCAGGGCTGACTTTGCAGTCCATAAAGACCCCAGGATCTTCTTCAGATCAGCTGCTGTCTATTCATATCTCATCTCCCTCATCTAATATTTGTGGAGGTGATTTTTTGAACCCGTGTGCAAAGTTTTACACTTATCCCTGTCAAAGCATCTTCTTACAGGTTCAGCCCAAGGCTCTGGCTTGTCAGGACCTTTTTGGATACTACTAACCCCCTAGACCCTGCCAGTTAAACAGCACAGGGCTAGGCACAGAGCCCGGGGACCCTCCTCTAGACACCTGCTTCCACACTGACATGACAGCTTCTCGATTCTTACCTGTGGCTAGCTCCGAAGCCCTCTCTGTCCTAGCGTCTCTACCGCACCTCTCCATCGCTTCCCGGTGGCCCAGGAGAGACTCAGTCAGATGCCTTGGGCAAACCAGGGCTGACCTGTCCAGAACCCTCCCCCTGCTCCCTCCCTCTTCTCTGAGCCCCTGCTCCATGAGGCAGGTCGCACAGCTGATGAAGAGAAAGAGTCCCTCGCTGATTCTGAGCCTTGGGATATCCAGATGTTCGGCGAGGCTCAGATGTTTGCTTGCTGGCCTGGCAGGGAAGGACTTCTCCTCTAGATGGGTGGCCCCAAACGAGCTGCCCTGGGGGTCTCCTTCTGCTCCCTTTGATAGGCTGATTCTGGGAGATGAGAATGACATTTTACAGCTGGGTAAACTGAGGCTCAGAGTGGGAAAATGGCTTGGACAAGGACATGCAAAGAATCTACACTAGCTCTCCGAGGGGGTGTGTGTGTGTGTGTGTGTGTGTGTGTGTGTGTGCGTGCGCGCGCGTTTGAATTCTGGATCTCCCCTGCCCCACCTCCAGCTGTGTGGTGGGGCCTCAGTTTTCTCAGCTATGAAATGAGGGGTTGGGCCTTCGAGCCCTGAATCTCAGATTGTGCCCTGCCCCCTGGCTCCACCTCCAGGGACCCCCACCAGCAGACCTGGCCTTGGAAGTGGGCTGTGGTCGGGGGGAGCAGAATCACTGGGCTAGGCAGTTGGGCCGCTGGCTTCCCAGCGTCCCTCTTCGGCTCTCCTCAGATGCTGGGAGGCTGGACCTGGGACCCAGGACGCCTGGCCACTAGCTCCGGGGGGAGGGCAGATCATACGTGTCTAGCCCAAGGCAGCTCCGTGTGGTTGGCGTCTACTGTTTGCGGCAGCGGCTTTGTGTCCATCGTCCCCACGCCAGGCACTTATGGGGGGGTGGGCTCTGAGAAAAACCGCAGAACAGCCCAAGGCTTGGGGAAGGCCCCAAGGAGAGGACACGCACTATGGAAAGAGGAGCCGTTATGATCAGTCTTGTGAGGCAGCAGCAGTTCTCCAGTCTGGAGGACCCTGCTTCTGTAAAATGGGGGTAGCCTTGCGCCTCCACTATGTGGAATCCTATTTGTAGCACCTTGCAACCTCGAGGTAGTGTGTGCGAGTACTAACTGCTATTAGGTTAGAGCGATGTCTCATCTGGGGCCTCCCAGCCTGGCAGATTCCTCTCCCATCCCCGTGCCCCCATCTCCCGGGAGCCCTCTGGGACTGACTGACTGGCGGGGGCAGGGCTGCTGGCTCTGCCCTGCCCTGCCCTCGCCCTCCCTTGGCTTTCTGCCAGCTGGCCCCGGGCCTGGGAAGATGGGGTATCCCTGGACATTCAAGGTAGTTTCCAGTCCTACACCCAGGGACTGTAAAGTACCTGGAGACAGCTCAACCTAGTTCCCTCTCAGTGACTCCATTGTTTCCTCTGTCAGTGGTGGGCACGAGCCAGGGCTAGGGGGGTGAGGCTTGGGGGCAGCTCCCTCCCCTCACCCAACCTGGGGACCTTTGCGGTGCCCTGCACCCTGACAGGAAGTTCAGCTAGGGTTTGTGGTACTGTTGGGCCCACCCCGTCCCCCCTCTGTCTCTTGGTGTGTCCCGATCTCTGCATCTCTGTCTTTGCCTGTCTGTCTGTCTCTGTCTATCTCTGTCTCTCTGTGTCTCTGTCTCTCTCTCTCACACACACACACATACACACACGCACACACACATACACACACACGCACGCGCACACACACACACCCCATCACCATCACCGTCTTGTGTCCTGGGCTAGCATCATCTCAGCCTCTCCGTCCAAGGCTCCTGGACCACTCCGTGTGGACTCCAGAGTGGCCTGCAGCGGCAGCGATAGCCCAGCTGGCTCCTGAACCACTATATTGGGACACGTGTGCTTGGCCTCCTCCAGAAAGGCTGCCAGAACACCCTGAGCCTGCATTGCTCACCTGCCACTGCGTGGTCTGGTGGGGGAAGTGGTGGGATGTTTCCCCACATGATGCAAAGGAGGGGTCTATAGTTTTCTATAGCTGTCAGCTCTTTTCTCAGTCTGAATGACCGCCTCTCTCCCCTCCCCCCATGTGCCAGCCTCAGCATCTCTGGCCTTCAGCATCCCCCCGCCCATGGAGCTCTCTGCCTCCAAACTCTCCCAAGCTAACTCTTCCCACTCACCTTCCCAAGGGGATTCTCAGGCTCCACGACTGGCAGAGGAATGGGGGTGTGGGAAACAATGTGTGTCCAGGCCATAGGATGTGGGGGGGCAGGGAAGCACAGAGAAGGAGCTCTCTCTGCCCCGGCTCTCCAGGCTACAAGGATTCATGGCAGCCAACAACCCTGGTGCTCCTCTCGTGGCCACCACAGGCAGAGCCTTGGGTCACGGCACCCAACGGTTGGCGCGGTCCCAGCCAGGGAGCTCACCAGTCTGGCGCCAGCAGGAAGCCTCAGGGAGACCTGGGTGGCTGCCCGCCCCCCAACGGGGAGGAAAGGGAGCTCTGAGCCTCTAAGTGCCGTCCAGCGTCAGCATGTCCCTGCCCCATCTTTCCTGAATCATATCAGTATCACCCTGAACCAACTCCCCTCGTCAGAGGGTGGGGCGAGGGCCCTGCTTCCCCAAAGAACCCAAACAACCAGAGGCCGAGCATCTCATCCAGACTGTGGCTCCATCCGTGGCAGGTAGCCATCCTGTCTCTGTTGACAGCAAAGTCACTCCCTCAAGAAGGAAGCCGTGCCATTTGTTGAGTGAATGAATGGATGGATGAGTGAATGAATGAATGAGTGGATAAAAGTATGAGTGCATGAGTGAATGAATGAATGAATGAATGAGTGGATGAGTGAGAGTGAATGAGTGGATGAATGAGTGAATGAATGGACGGATGAATGAATGCGTGGCTAAAAGTATGAGTGAGTGAGTGAATGAATGAGTGGATGAAAGAATGAATGAGTGAGTGATTAAATGAGTGGATGAATGAATGAGTGAATGAATGAGTGAGTAATGAGTGAATGAGTGGATGAAATGAGAGTGAAGGAGTGAGTGAGTGGGTGGGTGAGTGAATGAATGAGTGGATGAATGAGTGAACGAATGAGTGAGTGAGTGGGTGGGTGAGTGAGTGAAGAAGCGCTTCATTGGTACTTTTGTGTGCCAGGCGCTGGGCAGTCCCTGTCCTGAAGGAGCCAGCGCTCTAAGACGACCTGGGAGAGGTTTCAGCAGAGTACCCTGGAAAGGTCACATGGTCCTGAGGGGCAGTAGCAGAGCACGAGGCCTTGTCTCATCTTTAGTAATGTTTCCGCTGATGAGGATGAGGAGGATGCCTAATGTTTACATGGCACCTACTATGTGCCAGGCACTGTGCTAAGCATTTTACAATTATCTCATGTCGTTCTCATAATCACTGTAGGAGGTACGTGCTATTATCTTACCCATTTTAGAGATGAGGACGCTGAGGAAAATAGCGGTTAAGTGACCTGCCCAGGGTCATACAGCTAGTTAGTGTCTGGGGCACCACAGCACGCGGAGCTCGGCACTTGGCATCACGAAGACCTGAGTTCTAATTCTGTCTCAGACACTGACTAGCTGGGCAACCGGACAAGTCATTTCATCTCCATCTGCCTCGGTCTCCTCATCTGTACAGTGGGGACAACAAGCAGAGATCCCTCCCAGTGAGATGATGTTGGTAAAGTGTTCTGTCAAGGTGGAGATGACAAGTCAGGGAAGGGCTGGACGAGGTGGCCTCTGGGGCCCTTTGCACCCACCTCCCTACACTGGGGAGGGACCCTGGAGGTCACCTGGTCTATCTCCTTCATTTTACAGTGAAGGAGGCCCACAGAGGTTAAATGACCCACCCAGGATCACACAGATATTTGGAACGGACCTTAGCCTCTCTGGCCTCAGTTTCCTCATCTGTAAAAGGGGGGTTGGACCAGACCGCTCAGAGCTCCCTCTAACACTAGCCTGGGCTCCCCAGTGCTCTTTCCTTGCAGCTCTGCCCTCTTGGTGTTGAGAAGCCACCCTTCCTGCACTTCCCTATGGGTCAGACAGAAATCAGATCAGTTCCCTGGCCTCTCCTTTCACCTTCCCCTGAAGCATGGAGGGGACAAGGCCAGCACCCTGCCCTTGGGCCGTGAGTCCAGGTTCCCCTACGCAGAGGTGAGCTAGGGCCCAAGAACGTCCCAAGGAAAGTCTTGTCTTTTCCCTGGCCCAAGCTGAGCTCTCCACAAAGGAGGCCAGAGGGAGACAGAATTCTGGATGGTACAAGTCCTAGGACAGCCTTGTTCTGGATAGTGGAGGTCCAGATGAGCGAGGCTAGCCCATGGGAGCTCCCGACTTCCACCAGTGGCTTGGGTCTCCAAAGCTCAGCTCTGGCCACATCTCCCTTCAGGACTCCTTTCTCAAAGTGCCGCATGCTGTCTTCTCTCTGTCCAGGTGGGATCTCCCATACCCAGAGAAGGTTGGCCCCTGGAGGGCAAGGCCTAGCACACAGTAGGTGCTTAGAGTGCTGAACTTAGAGACAGGAAGACCCAAGTTCAAATCCCACATCAAATACTTCAGCACTGTGTGACCCTGCACAACCCCAACTCTATGCCTCAGTTTCCTCATCTGTAAAATGGGGATAACACTAGCTCTTGAGGCACGGGGTTGGTGTGACGTCTGACAAGTTTACACATTTAAGAGCTTTGGAAATCTTTGAGCTCTGTATCAATGTATAACCACCTTCCCTTCCCACCCCCGGCCCGTTATTCCTGGCCAAACAAAACAGGAGTGACCCCCCTCACCACAACTGAACTCAGCCCTGAGCTTTCTCTTCTCGGGGATGACGACCACCACCACCATTCTCTACGGGCACTCCTTACCTGACCTAGACTCCCAGACCTTCCCCTGCTTGGCTGGACTCCTCAGCCAGGCTCAGGGCCCTGGTACCTGGCACCTCCCAATGCCTAAGCCGTCAGTCACCCAAGGGTGTCTCCCACATAGAAGAGGGCCGTGCTGTTCAGTTGTGTCTAACTCTTCCTGACCCCATTGGGGGTTTTCTTAGCAGAGATACTGGAGAAGTTAGCCATTTCCTCCTCTAGCTCATTTTACAGATGAGGAAACTGAGGCAGACAGGGTTAAGTGACTTGCCCAGGGTCACACAGCTATTCAGTGTCTGTAGTCAGATTGGAACTCATGAAAGCGAGTTTTCCTGACTCCAGGCCCGGCGCTCTGTCTGCTGCGCCACCAAGAGCATCTTGGAGAATGAAGTCCCTTGGGAAGCCTTGCTAACAATAAGGCTGGTGGAGGCCACGGATCCAGCTGAGCCTGTGGCCTGGCCTCTCCTGATCAGCCTTGGTCACGTGCCCACGGCCGCTGCTGACAGAGCTTCTCTCGGCCTCCCCCAGGGACATCCTGAAGCAAGATGGCTCCCCAGTGGACGCGGCCATCGCTGCCCTGGTCTGCACCTCGGTCATCAACCCTCAGAGCATGGGCCTGGGAGGCGGGGTCATCTTCACCATCTATAATGCCAGCACAGGTAGGTGTGTCCCCTGCCTGCCCTGGGCTATGGTCCTCCCCGCCCAAGCCCCCCGTCCTCTGGCCTGATCCTGAGGTTCCCTCACTGCTGTGGCCATCCTGGCCCTCGGTAGACCGTGTGAGGGCACAGAGGGAGCCCTGGGCTGCCACTCCCTCCTCCTCCTCTGGGATCAGTTTCCTCTTCTGTAAAATAAGGGGAGGGAGAGGCTAGTCGATCCTTGCCTGCCCTGGATCCCAGACCCTTTCAAAGAACCTGGAGAGCCGGTGTGGAAGGACATGGATGAAACCACTGAACCTCGGAGGGCCGTCTAAGAGGAAGGGGTGCTATCTGCAGCGGCGGAGGGCCTCCATACACCAATTACATTGTAGCGTTCCCAGATTAAAGCTAATGGCGAATGCACACCGCCTTGGCGGGGGGAGGGGAGAGATGGGGTGAAAATGTGGAACTCAGAATCTTGTGGAAGTGAACATTGGAAACTTAAAATAAATTAATTTAAAAAAAGCTAATGGTGATATGGGGTGGGGATGGGGGGAGCTTTTAATCTGATCCCACCTCCCCTCAATTCCTTCAGAGCCGGCAGGGCAAGGAGAGGTCATGACCCTCGGGGAGGAGGGAGTCTCTGACTTGGAGGGTGGCAGGGTCCCTCTAGGGCGGTCTGGCCCCAGTGGGTGAAAGGGTGGGGGTCAGGGCAAGGCTGACAGTCTGTGCATCTCCAGGAGAGGTAGAAGTGATCAACGCTCGGGAAACCGTGCCCAAGACAGTCCCCCTGACTCTGCAGGAGCGCTGTAAGAAAGATAAGCCACTGGGAAAAGGTGAGGTCTGCCAGGCACCCAAAGAGGAGCCTTCCCTTCCCTTCCCTGGGCTTCAGCAGGGCCCTAAGGTGGGGGCGGGGCCATTCAGGAGGAGGAGGATGGTAACGTCCATATCTGTGATGCCTCAAGTTGTCAGGTGCAGTGATTACACCATTTTGCAAATAGGGAAACTAAGTCCGGGAGGTGCCCAGGGTCACACAGCTCAAGGTAGAATTCCAACCCGGGTCTCCCGACTTCTCTGGCCTCCGCTCCCTGCTTGTGTGACCACCCTGCAGCCTCTGAGATCAGTGTGAAGGTGTGGCCCTCCGGAACAAGCACCCAGTCTGGAGCTGCATGGGGCACCTCCCGTTCTAGCGAGGTTTCCCCAAATGTCCCTCTGGGTCCTCAGTGACTTCCCTACCTGAATTCTGTAACTAAGACTCCCAGCTGTTCTGGAGGAGATGGAGACAGGGGTGAGATGGGGCTGCCCAAACAGGAATGGCCGGTGTCTATGCCAGGTCCGGCAGCACGGAAGGGCTCCAGTGGAGACCACAGAGATCTGTGCTTGGCCCTGGGGGCTCACTAAAGGCAGGGATGACATAGCCGCCCGGTCTGCAGATAACGAATCTAGGAGCGGGGGCTGACACAGTGAATGCCATGGTGAGGATTCCAAAAGATTCTGACAGGCCAGAGCGTTGAGCTGGAGCGTATCAGATCACAAACTTTCATTTGGATACAAAGTCAACTTCCCAATAAGGTAGAGGGGAGACCCAGTTAGGCAGCAGAGCCGGGGGTCTGAGAGGACCACAAGCTCCCTAGGAGTCAGCATGAAAGCTGATGCCATCTTGGGCTGCATGAAAAGGGGCAGAGCTTCCAGGACTGGGCAGGGGACAGTCTCTCTGTGCTCCACCCTGTCAGCCCGCACCGAAAGGCTTGCACTCGGTTCTAGGTGCTACAGCTTAGGAAGAGCACATTTGAGCCAGCGCGGCTCCAGAGGAGGGCCACCAGGATGGGGAAGGTCCATGCAGAGTCCACATGAGAAGAGCATCGGTTAAAGGAAGCAGGCTTGTTGGGGGGAGGTGGCCAGGGTCAGGGCATGGTGCCTATTTCAGGTATTAGAAAGGTTGGACCCAGAGGGCAGAGCCAGGAGCTACAACGAGGCTGAACCTCCTACTTATGGGAGCCGTCCCAGAGTGGAATGGGCTGACTGTCAGGTAGTGAGCTCCCTGTCTCTGGCAGTGTCCAAGCAGCAGCTGGACAGCTGTTTGCTGAGTGTGTTGTGGAGTGGTTTTCAGGTCTGGGTTGGCCTCCCTGCCTCCCCCATCTGGCTCAGACTCAGAGGATCCTGTGAATCCCCCCTTCCTGGATTTGCAGACACTTGGGCCTCCCCCCGCTGACTCCCACATTCGGCTGGTTTTCACACAGGGGCCTATTGGATTGGAGTTCCAGGAGAGCTCCGAGGTTACCAGCTAGCACACCAGCGCCATGGTCGCTTGCCGTGGGCCCAGCTGTTCAAGCCCACCATCCGCCTCCTCCAGGAAGGCCTCCGAGTCCCCAAGGTCCTGAACTTGTTCCTCAACAGCTCTCTTCTTACTCAGGCCATATATAACTCCTCTCTTTGGTGAGCAGGGCTGGGGATGGGGTGGGGGTCATAGAAGGTCCGAGCCCCTCATTTGCAGATGAGGAAACTGAGGCAGCCCAGAGAGGTGGGTTGGGGGCAGCAAGACCAGCCGCCTCCTTCCTCAGGGTCTCCCTCTAGCAATCTCAGGCCACAGAATGTGCCACCAGCGCCGTCGGCCCCAGCCTGGTGCTTGTGCTCGAGGCTTGCATCTGGCCTCTCAAGGCTTCTCACTCACATCCCTATGGAGACTGGAGCTCCCACAACAGTCCCCTCCCAGGGTCTCCCATCTGCAAGTGAGCAAAGCCCAGCCCGGTTGGGGGGTGGCAGAGCCCTGACTTCCGTCTCTCCTTTGTCCCCACCTGCCCCTTGCTTTAGATGTCTGCTGCCCCACCCCCACCCCTCCGGGCTGCATCAGCTGCAGGTGGGAGCTGCTGAGTGGGTGTCACTAGGGATGGTCATGGGGAGACATTCTGGGGCAGAGAGTGCAGTGTGGCTCAGCTGGGGTGTCAGAGGAGTTAGAACAGGGAGCTGCCTGTGCTAACCGGGGGCAAGGAGCACGGGTATTGTGGGTCACACAAGTCCCTGCAGCGGGTGAGCCGTGCGCTGGCTGAGAGTCGGCTTGGACCCAGGGAGAGGCGGATGACGGCTCACAAGCCTCCTCTGGGCAGGACATTGTCCTAGTAGGCAGAGGAGACCCAAAATGTGGAGAAGATGAGGCCTCTGACCCTCCCCACCATGCCTACAGTCTCACCGGGGTGAAGGACAGAGGAACTCACTGGAATACTTAGCAGGAGACAAGTACATTGGAGAGGGCAAAACAGCCTGGTGTGGCCTGAGGGGGCACTGGGCAGACAGGGAAGGCTTCCTGATGGAGGAGTCATCTTTACCAGGATTTAGAGCATGGGCAGGCAAAGGATGCAGGGAAAAAGGAGGGAAGACAGCCCAGGCACAGGGAGCAGTTCCAGTGAGTTCCCAGAGGAGGCTGATGGCCAAGCTTGACTGGGGGCAGAGAGATTTCCCCTTTGGCTGAAGCAAAGAGAGTGGAGGAAGGGGGGGGACATGAAATAAGGCTGGCAAGAGGAGGGGGTGCCAGGCAAGATGAGGGAGCGCCAGGTAAGATGAGGGGATGCAGGGGCAGCTAGGTGGCGCAGTGGATAGAGCACTGGCCCTGGATTCAGGAGGACCTGAGTTCAAATCCGTCCTCAGACACATAACACTTACTAGCTGTGTGACCCTGGGCAAGTCACTTAACCCCATTGCCTGCCCCCCCCAAAAAAAACGAGGGGGCACCAGGTAAGATGAAGGGGTGCCAGGCAAGATGAGGTGGGAGGGATATTGTGAGTGCATCAGTATGTAACAAGGAGTCTCCTGAGAGTGGCCAAAAGCTGGATTGGAGGGCAGAGGAAGGAGGTGGGAAAACCTCTCCTGGGCCAGAGGGTGGCTACAGGAGGCTGCAGGGACAGAGTAGAGAAGATCTGGGAACAGAAGGGACAGAAGGAGAAGCTGGCAGCCAGGACAGATGGGAAGAGGTCCAGCTCAGGAGAGAGGTCAGGGCTGCAGATGTGACTCCTGGGCATCATCTGCGAAGAGGTTGCAATAAGAGAGATGACCTAGGGAGAGGAGCCCAGAAGAGATCTGGGGCCACCTACGCTGAAAGCTTGAGGAGAAGATACAGATCTTATCTGGGAGACTGAGGAGTGGGCAGAGAGCGGGGAGGAGGCTCAGGAGAGGAGGGAGGGGAGCGAGCAAAGAGGGGAGGCCGGGTCAGCAGTATCCTCACCTTTGAAGGGTGGAGGAGGACGAGGCAGGAGGCAGCCGACTGGAGGGGTCACCTGTCTACATGGTTCTGGCAAGGACCACCCCTGTCCTCAGGACGTTGTAGCGTGACACCTGGCCCTGATGGAGTCATGAGGTGTGAGTTCCAGCCCAGGCTTTGTGTGACCCTGGGCAGGTCTCGTGCCCTCTTGGGGCTTCATTTCCCTCCCTGGCTTCTCTGGTGCCCTTGTGCCCCTGACAACCAGGGGCTGTTACCCTCTGCCTTCCTAGCCAGCTCTTTTTCAATGGGAAGAAGCCGTTGGCAGAAGGCGAGTCTCTGCTGAGGCCCGAGCTGGTGCATACCCTGGACAGCGTGGCGGAGAAGGGCGCTGATGAATTCTACGAGGGCTCTCTAGCTGAGGATCTTCTGGAGGACCTCGCCATGGAAGGTGGGCTTCGCGCCTCAGCCAGAGACAGCCAGAGAAAGCCGCTGTCCGGACAGCATCCGTGCTCCCTCTGGAGCGGCACGCTGCCCTTGGGCGAGAGTGTGCTTTGAGATCCTAGAACGAAAGGCACTAGGGAAGGTGATGGTCTGTGTCCCGAGGCCCGCTAGGGGGCCCTCCTCCCTCCCACCTGATTCCTGGCCTTTCCTCACCTGGTGGAGAGGGAGGGAGACTAATGCTGGGAAGGCAGGAGGTCGGTCAGTCAGTCAACAAGCATTTATTAAGTGCCTGCTGTGTGTGTGTGCCAGGCCTGCAGAGGGGGCTGAGCTGTCACTCAGGGGCCGGCCACGACCGCATTGGGAGAGGAAGAGGAGCTGCGGCTTGGCGGGGCGGGGTCCTGCTTGGGGGAGGGGGTGCAGGGAGCAGGGTCAGCTGAGGGTTCAGGGGGTTCAGAGGAGACCCAGGGCTGACTGAGACGGGCGATGGGGGCCCCAGAAGTGACCCTTCTGCCTCCTGCCCCCCCCAGGAAGCGTACTGACCAAGGAGGACCTGGCCGGCTTCCAGGCCGAGGTGGTCAAGCCTCTGACCCTGAGCCTGGGGGACTACACTCTGTACTCGCCCCCACCCCCCGCCGGAGGGGCCATCCTCAGCTTTGTCCTCAATGTGCTCAAAGGTGAGCAGGGCAGGGGGGCGGAGGAGGGCGAGGTTCAGGTGCCCACCTGCCTGGCTGCTCCACGTGCCCGGGAGAGTGGAAGCTCCCCGAGGGCGGGGCAGTCTGGGAGGACTGAACTGGGAGCTGAGAGCGGGGGAGGGGTGTGCCGGGAGGGGAGGGGGCGGAGAAAGGAGGAAGGCGGGGCTCACGGGCCTCCACTCCGCCCCCCGCCACCTCCCCGCCCCCGGCCGCCTCCCCCCCATTCGCCTCCGCCCCTTTCTTTGCTCTCACTTGGCTGCCAGCCCAGACGCCTCCCAGATGCCCTTTACCTCGGGGGCCGCTACTGGAGGGGATCTGAGACATGGAGAGGAGGAGAGAGTGAGGGGTGATGTCTAGGGGTTGTGAGACACAGAGAAGGGAGAACAGGGACCTCCAGGTAGCGCGGTAGATGGGGGCACGCTGGATCCGGAGCCAGGAAGACAGAGTTCCAGTGCAGCCTCAGACACTGTGTGACCCTGGGCAAGACCTGCCGCCTGCCTCAGTTTCCTCATCTGCTAAATGGGCATAATAACAGTGCCTCCCTCCCTCACAGAGTTGTTGTGAGGATCAAAGGAGATGTATGTATAAAGCGCTTAGTGCAGCGCCTGGCGTGCAGTAGGTGCTCAGTAAAGGCTGGTTCCCTTCTCCCACCCTCCTCCATTATGTCAGTGAAGCTCCAGGTGAAGTCCTCCGGAGAGGTCTGTCAGATCTGCAGTGGGTTAGAGCCATAATGAGGAAGGCAGAGAGACCTGGAAAGACAACAAGCATTTATTAACCTCCTACTGTGTGCTAGGCACTATGCTAAGCGCACAAAAAGGCCAGAAAGGCCCTGCTCCCTATCTATACAAGCAAGCTCTAAGCAGGATAAAGGAGCTAGTGAACAGAGGGAAGGCCCTGGGATTTGGAGGGGCTGGGGCGGCTTCCTGGAGGCGGTGGGACTGTAGCGGGGACTTACAGGAAGCCAGGGCAGTCAGTGGTGGGAGAGGTCCAGCGGGTGGCACAGCCGGAGAAACGGCCGGTGGGATGCAGGAGGCTGTGGTCATCTCAGACACTGGAGAGGAGGAAGGTGTCAGAAGACTGGAAAGGGAGGAGGGGGCGGGTATGAAGGGCTCTGAATGCCACACTAAGCATTTTGTATATGATACTGGAGGCAATAGGGAACCACTGGAGTTATTGAGTGGGGGGAGTGACATGGTCAGACCTGGGCTTTAGAGAAATCACTTTTGTGGGTGAAGGGGGAGAGACTGAGGCAGGCAGACCCCCCCACTCCCCAGCAGCTATTGCAATAGTCCAGGCCTGAGGAGATGAGGGTCTGCCCCAGGGTGAGGGCAGTGTCAGAGGAGAGAAGTGGAGGTAGTGAGCACCCTGTCACTGGAGGTATCCAAGAGGCTTGTTATAGGGGGCTGGATTCCTGTTCAGGATGAGCAGGTCTAGATGGTCCCTGAGGGGTGTCAGCGAAGCTCTGACTGAAGGATGCACCCCTAAATGAGGCTTGAACCCATAAAAATAACTCTCATTTCCAAAGCTCTTGGAGGGTTGTTTCCCAGCACCCCCTTGTGAGGTAGGCAGGCACAGGACTGAGGTCCCCATTTTCCAGCTGAAGTCATTCGCCCAAGGTCGCACTCACGCAGCAGTACCTGCAGCCTGGTGACTGCCCACCTTGGAATTTCCAGGGCGCTCTCTTCTGTCTCCTAAGGGCCTCCCTCCTCCGAGCCCCCGCTCACTGGAGGACCTTGGGGGTGGAGGGCGAGGGGCAGCAGGAGTGGATGTCGGGGCTGGCCAGGCAGCTCACCCAGGGTGGGCGCAGTTCCCGGAATGGCCACAAGGTGGCGGTGGAAGCTGGTGCACGGTCCCAGCGCTGGGAGGGGGCCAGAGATCGCAGGAAACTCCTGCGGCGCAGCCAGGCCCATGCTGGCAGCCCC
The DNA here is from genome assembly GCF_900497805.2 of Vombatus ursinus. Classification (NCBI taxonomy): domain Eukaryota; kingdom Metazoa; phylum Chordata; class Mammalia; order Diprotodontia; family Vombatidae; genus Vombatus; species Vombatus ursinus. The sequence continues at coordinate 972,908 of NW_020954790.1, forward strand.
AGGGCACCAGTGCCACCCTCTCCCTCCGCCTGCAGGCTTCCATTTCCCCCAGGACTCCCTGGCCCAGATCCAGGGGAAGGTCAGCATGTACCACCGGGTAGTGGAGACCCTGAAGTTTGCCAGTGGGCTGAAGTGGGTGCTGAGAGATCCCCGGAGCTGCCCAGAGTGCCCGGTGAGGACCTGGAGCAGGGGCCGGGACAGCGGCCCCGGGGGCCCCAACTGCAGCACCAAGCCCGATGGTGTACAGAAGGGGTGGGGGGGTATGGCTCGTGGGGGGCCCGAGACAAGGCTCCCAGGGCCTCAGCTGCCCCTCTGGCCCTGTGCAGGCCCTGTACCTAGACCTGCTGACTGAGGAGTTGGCCCAGAAGGTCCGGGACTTGATCAGCCCCCAGGGCAACCACACACCCAGCTACTACAACATCAGCTTGCCCAGCATGGGGGGGCAGGAGGTGGGTACCTCCCATGTGGCCATCCTGGGCCCGGATGGCAGTGCCGTGTCTGCCACCAGCACCATCAACACCCCGTGAGTACAGAAGGCCTGGCTAGGAAGGGGCAACCTCCTCCCAGCAAGAGGGGGAGGGCGGGGTTGAGGGGACGAGGAAGGGGTTAGCCTTGGCTGGGCAGAGGGAGGGCTTCCCATCCTCTGAAACCCGGGGGAAGGAGCAGAGGCCGGGGGCAGGTGTCTGACAGCTCGTGGGGTGGCACACGCTGGTCTTTGTCAATCACCTTCCTGTGCAAGGACCCCCTACACACACACCCCTCCTCCCACCCTATGGGCCATGGGCTCTAGAAGGCTCTGCTGCCATAGCCCCACAAAGCTGGATTGACTGAGAACCAAGGCCCCCAGGGGTCCTTGTCTGGCCCATGAACACCATCCTGTCTTAAGGTCAGAGGGATCCCCCCAAGGACAACGAGGGTTTGAGCCACAATCCACAAGAACTGACTCGGGGAGGGGTTGTGCGCTCTTCATTTGCTTGGATGGAGAAACGACCGTGCTTATAAGCACCCGCAGTGACTCAAGACAGAGTCCCTGCCTCCAAGACCTTCCATTGTCCAGGTTGGCTGGGTATGTATCCACACAAGGAGGTCCTTAGTAATGTGGGCTCCTGCAAATCTGCAGAGGGAGAGAAATCCGGCTCGCCTAAGATCAGGGCAGGCTTCCCATAGGAGGCAGCAGCCTCGAAGGGACACCCAAGGCAGATGGACATGAGGAGGGAGGGTACTGCCCAACGAGGCCCCTGGAAACAGCCGCGAGGCCGGTCGGGCCTGCGTGTCCGGTGTGTGGAGATATTTGGGAGCCACAGCAACTCAAGATGAAGGTGCAGCTCATGGGCAGCTAGTAACATCAGCTTCTGGGTCAGGAGCGGTGGGTGAGGTGTGCGGCCAGTGAGAGATCCGGGAGAATCAGAGGGCAGCAGGAGTCGCTCACGCATGAAGGAAGGGGGGCACTCCCCAAGACGCCGAGCAGTGAGACGCCCACTTCTTACGGCTGCCTGCCGGGCTGCGGTCGTGGACAGAAGGCCAGCGACCCCTGGGGAAGGTGGCCGGAGAGAGGGAAGTAGTCTGGGAGGACAAAAGCCCGACTCTGCCTCGCAGCCAGCGCCCCTCCAAAGACAAGCATTCCTGCTTTGCGGAAGGGGTCCCCCGCCACGAACACTGCTCACCGGCATGGTCGCGAGACAAAAGACAGACAAGACCGCGGGTGCCAGCGCCCCAGAGGAAAGGCTCTCAGCCAGCTCCCAGAATCCTCGGGCTGCGCCACCCCTTTGGAGCTGATTCAAGGCAGACAAAGATGCCCCCCAATGGGGATTAAGCACAGCAGATGCCCGCTCTTAGCAAGACTGAGATTCCTGCTTTCCGAAAGTCCAGGGCCCTCCCTGAAGGGGGCAGTTCAAGGAGGTCTGGGAGGATTCTGGGGAATCCAGACTTCAGACCAGGACCCTGGCCTCCCTGTAGCCTGCCCCAGGTTCACGGGCCAGAGGAAAGGATAGCGGCTTCAGGGTTCGAGGACCAGGCTGGAACCCAACCTCTGCACCCGCTGCCCATCTGATCTGGGGCCCCACTCTCAGCCTCTCCAAGTCTCTGTTACCTCATCTGTAACGCGAGGGCGCTGGAATGAGATGGCCTCTAGGGTCCTTCCCAGAAGCCCAGGTCCAATGGGAGGGATGCCATGTGACCAGGAGCCACTATTAACCAAGAGGACCCGGTGGTTAGGAGATGGAAGCAGAGGCCCTGCCCTCAGGGGGCTCCCAGTCTGATCCAGAGGAGGACAGGTGGAGAGCTGAGGGGAGAGGAAGGGTCCTGGGCCAAGGCAGGCTGTGGGAGGTCCCGGGACAGGCACAAGCTGAGGGTGGTCAAGCGAGTGAACCAACAAGCCCGATGGGAGGGCCAGTGAGATAAAAACACGGCAGAGGGGCCCAGAAAGTCAGGGGAGCGAGCCAGGGGGCGCACCGGAGCTGGCCTTGGGGAAGGATTATGCCAGCTCTCCAGGTAGACAGTCACCTAGGACTGAGGCCTCGCTGGCAAAGAAGAGGAACAGGGCGAGATTCCAGGAGGGAGGGAGCCCCTATAGCTAGAGTGAGATGCATCCAAGGGGGCCGCATGAGGGAAGTGGTCCCCAGCCCAGACTGCCGTCAAGGACTCTGGGCAGGAGTCGCCAGCCTGGGGAAAGACAGAAGTGGGCGCAGGGGGGCGAGCCGAAGGTCAGGCAGACTGAGGCCAGCTGCTCCAAGGAGACGAGGGAGCCCCCACGCAGGGTAGGAGAATCTGGAGGGCAAGGGGCGCTGCCCAGCCGGGCCTGCTTCTATCTCCCCAGGTTCGGCTCCATGGTGTATTCCCCAAAGACTGGCCTCATTCTCAACAACCAGCTACTGGACCTCTGCTGGAGGACGACTCCAGGCTCCAGCGTGCTGCTGAGCCCAGGTAAGGGCAAGCGTTTATGAAGCACCTACTGTGTGCGGGGGCAGGCGTCTAGAGCCCTTCCCGGACCCACAGGAGCCTGGGCTGAGCAGGAGCCAAAGGCGCTCACCTGCCCACAAGGGTTTTACACCTGGCTCTCTTAGCCACATTAAGCACTTTCCTTGGGGCACACGTCGAGCCCGGGGCCTCTCGGGGTCAGACCGTGGGTCTTGGGTTGCTTTTTGCCTTCTAGAATGGTTTGACCAATCCCCAGCTCTGCCAGCCAGGAGTAGCACGCCTGTCTGCCCACAGCACCTCCAACATTGCCTCTGGTTGTCTGGTCACCTTTGACCACTGGCTGGATGTGAGGTGAAACCTCAGGGTTGTTCGAAGTTATGTTTCTTATTATTAGTGATTTGGGATAATCTCTCTTATCTTGGCTAACAATTTGCAGTTCTTGTCTTGAGACTGGCTTGTTCATATCCTTCCGCCATTTAGCCACTGGGGAATGGTCCTCGGTCTTATACATTTGTGCTAATTCCTCTTAAGTCTTAAATGCCAGACCCTCTGTGAGAGATGTTTAATGTGAACAGTAGGGCATTGACTCAGTCTCCCACCCTACTCCCCTAAAGTAACTACCTTTACCTAGTGAGAACACCTTCAGCAAGCAAGGTCAGGCATTAAACTAGGTGCCTCCTCAGTTTGAAAGGGGTGAAGCCACGGGGTGAAGAGAAATGACTGCACAGGAACCGTGTCTGGGAGCCTCAGTCGGGCCCTGTGGGTCTTGGATAAAACAGCAAGCCACTTCCGAAGCTGGGCTTGGAGTATCTGGGGGTCCAGCCGCCCTGGAGGAGACATCTCTCCAGCCAGCCGGAAGACAAGGAATCCCTTCTGGGGAGAAGTGGAGAGAAGGCATTCCATCTATTCTTCAACCTTGATACCTTGATAGCCTAGATAGACAGAAGACTTGGGCTTGCTATGGGCATCCCAGTCACGTCCCCAAGCCACGAAGGAGGACTCCCCTCGTACCAGGAGAGAGGAGCTGCCCCATCACCAGCCACGCACGTGCCCGTCACTGCCCCCTGCTTTGCTGCTGTTTTGCACTCAGGCTGCCCATGGAAGGGGGGTGGGGATGGCAACTCCAGACCCTGTGCTGCAAGGGGGGCGGTCCTCATCTTGTCACGTTTGCTGAGATCCATGAGGGAGATTCTCCACCCGGGCTTCTAGTTAATGGGTAGCCTAGATTCCAGGGTCCAAGAGAAGGAAAGAATACGGCCCCTCAATTTTTCCTTTAAACTGTGACTCCACAGTACCGAGTTTTCCCCTGTGACTCGGCGCCAGTGCAAGTCAGACTTTTGCCTCCTTGGATGCTTACGCAATATTTGTTTGGGGCCATCCAAGGGGGAGGCTCAGAGCACCTCTAAGTACCAACATGGAGGGGCAGCTAGGTGGCACAATGGACAGAGCACCGGCCCTGAAGTCAGGAGGACCTGAGTTCAAATCCGACCTCAGATCAAACACTTGACGCTTACTAGCTGTGTGACCCTGGGCAAGTCACTTAATCCCAATTGCCTTAAAACAAAAAAATAAAATAAAATAAAATAAACAAGTAAGTACCAACATGGAGCAGTTTGCCCCGAGATAACTCACAAATGTTCAGGTTTTGTCTTCATACTCTTAAGTAGACCTGGGAGGTTTGCCCGATTGTGCCATGCATTGAGGCAGCTTTCTTGAGCTCCTCACGGTCAACCAGTCCATAGAACAAGGTTTGCCTGCTGGCTCAGGAGCCCACTCTAAGTACTTAACCCCTTTGGGGAGCCCCACACCTCTTTGAGGACTTTTCTGAGTATGTTTCTCTGATTGAACCCACTTGTGAGGGGTGAGTTAGGAACCCCTCAGGGCCCCCTGGGGAGAATCGGAGGTGTCCTCGGCTCCTGGTGTAGACTCTGATGACAGTCATCGCTGTTCCTAGGACGCTGCCAGGACACCCACGAGGTGGCCAGTCTTCTGACCTTTGGTACAAGGACCCAGAGGAAATGTGCTTGAATTTTGAAATCGGCTATGGCACAGGGACATGCCCAGTGTAGGACCGGCAGGTGGCGCCATAGTGCACAGAGCACTGGACTTGGAATGAAGAAGACTTGGAATGAAGAAGACTCGGTCTTCCTGAGTTCAAATGTGGCCTCAGACACTTGCTAGCTGTGTGACCCTGGGCAAGTCACTTCACCCTGTTAGCCTCAGTTTCTTCACCTGCAAAATGAACTGAAGAAGGAAATGGCAAACCGCACCAGTATCTGTGCCAAGAAAACCCAAAATGGGGTCACAAAGAGTCGGACGCGACTGAAAAACAATTGAACGTCAGTAGAAAGGGATACCTAGAAATTTTTTCTGGACTCTAAGACCCCAAAGCTACTCTGTGGCTTTATTCCCCCAGAGAATTATGGAAGAATTTTTCTTCAGGACGGTTTATTTTCTCATCTGAAGGGTAAGGGGGTAATTTCCAGGAGATCCTACACTCCTAATCCCCAAGGAGAGAGCTCCACGTGCTGGAGACACTCCAAGGGGCCAGGATTTTCTTCTGAGAAAGGAGGTTTGATTTTCTTTTCCTTTTTTTCTTTTCCATATCATATTCTGGGTCAGAGAAGACTGTTTGCAATCCCCAAGACGAGCACTAACCGATGAGAATTTTGCAAAATTATCATTTGTTAAGTTGTATTGCCATGGACGGGGAAGAATGTGGAAGAATGTTGATTATCGATTGTGATCTTGGACTGTGCCCCATAGACTTTTCCTGAAACTCTTTGGGACAAAACAGTAAGGAAGACCGTCCAAAAGCCCTAAACTTGCCCGGATCCCTAAGGAGTTCTCTGGATCTGGGGCTGCTGCCAAGTGCAGTCCAGCAGATTTGCTGAGGACAGCAAATAGTCAATGTCATGCAAGGGGTAGGGGGAGAAAGCATAAAGCTGAAGAGTCAGTGAATAATTGGGCCCCCACCCCACTTTGTCAGGTGACAACATCCTTTTTGAATCAATTAATCGATCAGAGGCATAACACATCCTCAAGCCATTGGGAAGAAGGAAAAGCGTTCCACACAGGAAGTATATAGGGATCCGTTAGAGACTCAGTCGCATCTCGTGGGGCTGGGGTTCAAGGGCAAACTGGCTGGAAGACCAGGCACTGGCGTGGCAGAGACCCGTATCAGCCCTTGCTTCTCCTAGCGAAGCCCTGGCAGGGTCTGTCTCCTTGCCCTCCCCTCTTCTTTGGCGAGAGGATGACCATGAAAAGGTCAGAAGATTTTGGACATCTCGTGGGGTCCTGGCAGTGTCCTGGGAACAGCAATGACAGTCTACACCAGGAGCCAAGGACAAGATGGCCAAAGTAACTACAAAGAGCCAGCAGGAAGCTATACCATAGAAGGAGAACTCTGGGATGACCCCACACGGGCAGAAAAGGACTTGTCTCCAACCAGGAGCTGTGCAGCTTTACCTCCTTTGCCTTCTGAGCTCCCTGGACTCTGTATGTACTTGTGGGAGAGTACGTCCCAACCTTTGAGGAGATGTTCTTGGACATAGCAAAGACCTGTCTCTAAAAGCTAAATAAATCGGGTTAGCTCCTGGATAGCAACCGATCACCAAGAGGGAGGCTTACGGCTGGGGGCAAATGAACAGGAGCAGCAGAACACCTCCAGCCCCTCGGGATTGCCCCGAGGACCCGAGGGCAGGAGGAGACCCCTCCCTCTCCTGCATTCTGCAATCCTGCCAAGCTCTCCTTGGCTGTTTTTCTCACCCAGGACACTCCATCGCACGTGTCTTTCCATCTGTCTCATAAGCAACTCAAGCAGAATCTTCTCTCGCTGAGCTCCTACTAAGCGCCAGACAAAATGAAGAGAAGTGGATGAGTCCCTGGCACTATTCAGAGTCCTTCCACTGAGGGAAGAGAGGTAGAAAGAAATCAAATGCCGGCACAGGATGCCCCAAATGGAGCCAGTTATGTTCTCCTCAATCCCACTTTGGATGAAACACCAAGTTTCTTCAGCAGGGTCCCCACCAGTGGTGCCAAGCCCCAGTTAGCAGCAGCAGCATCTGCAGCAGAGGGGCGAGCTCTCAGCCGAAGGCAGACGCCCTGGCTGACCACGATTCACAGTTCTGTGGACCCATGTCGGCAGGAAGGCTTTGCCTTTGATCCCAGGGCTCCCCTTGCCCCCCTGTGGAGACTGCAGAGGACAGTTTTTGCTACCTCGGGCCATCAGAGCTGGGCGATGGGAGCAGCTTGCCCAGCTGCAACATCTGCTGGAATTCCCCCTTAGGGAAGGAAGCCCCTGAGAAACCCCTCCGGTCTTCTCTCTCTGGGGAAGGGGGGATTCTGAGAGGCCAAGGAGGGCTTGCTGGTCAGTGAGGTAGAATCTCTCTGTCAGTTCCAGGGGAAAGGCCCCCCTCTTCCATGGTACCATCCATCTTGATCTCCAAAGATCAGAAGTCCAAGCTGGTGATCGGGGGCTCCGGAGGGCAATTAATCATTCCAGCCACAGCTTTGGTGAGTGAGTCAGCCACGCTTGTCTCCTCTGCTCTCCCAGACAGCCTGGGCACTGAGCCCCACCCCATGCCCATGCCTATCCCCAGGCAACCTAGAGGTAGTAGGTCACATGCTGGGGTCGGAGGGGCCCCAGTTCCTCCCCATGTGTCTGCTCAACACCAGCCCCACCTTTGCCTCACCTGCCCAAGGCAGGCAGCTCTCCTTAGCCCAGATTCCTGGTGCCCGCTGATGAGGATCCAGTGTCCAATGCCGGGACAGGTTAGCTGGATTAGGGTCCTGGCGCTGCCATGGCCCGCCTGAGTGGACAAGGGCACCAGCAATGCTCAGTGACGCCCAAGGGCCTTTCCAGCTAGACCACTGGCAGAACAGACCTGCCTTGCCCAGTGTGTGGTATCTGTGCCCAGCAACTATGGCCCTGTACCTGGTCCCCTGGCCAGTGTCCAAGGCCTCTGTCACTGCAGCCACTCCCTCCTGTCCCCAGGCCATCATGAACAGCCTATGGTTTGGTCTGGACCTTCACGAAGCCATCAAGGCAAAAATTCTCCACGTGAGTCCCACAACCAAGGTTCAGTTTGAGCCAGGCTTCGACCAGGTGAGTCTGCAGGACCATGGCCCTGCCCCTGCCCCTGCCCCACTGGGCCCCTCCCTGGGTCTAGGCTTCCCTGGGGTGCCCCGGGCTACCCTCATCCCCAGGTAGCTGCCAGGGTGGAGTGGGGACCTGCTCTGTGGGGGGTAGGAAGGTGTCTGGCAGCCCCAGGCCAGGTCTTTCCTGCCCACTGCCTCCTGCTGCAGGAGGTCCAGGATGAGCTCATTAGCTGTGGACATGAATATCAAAAAAACCCCTTCTGGCTGAATGTGGTCCAAGCCGTGGCCAGAGACAAGCTGGGCTGCATCTACGGGGAATCGGATGAGAGGAAGCTGGGGGAGGCAGCTGGCTACTGAGCCCGGGCTAGACCCAAGCCATGCCCACCTGGCCAGCTCATCCACAACAGAGTCACCCGGCCCACCGGGCAGCGAGGAGCCATGGGACCACATTGCCTGTGCTGGATTTTTAGAGAAAGATAAGAAAGGAGGGGGGTGATGACCCATCCCTGCGTGTCCTTGGGAGCGGCTGGGACCTTGGGCTATCAGAAGTGGGTCAATGAAGTCCAAGCTTCCAGAACGACCTGGAGAGGACCGGCCTGGGCTAAACTTGGGAGGCTTCCCTTCAGGGGGCTGCCACTCTCAGAGACTGGGGGCAGTGATCTGGGTCAAAGCAGGCGGACCATGCCTGGGAGGCTGCAGATTTGTCATTTGTCATCCAAGCCCAGACCCCAACCTGTGGGAGGAGGCTTTCCATCTGTCTACTCAGCCATCATTGATTAAATAGACCTCTTTGTTGTTGAGTCACTTCTTGGCACAGACAACGGAGGGGTTTTGCCATTGCCTTCTCCAGCTCATTTGGCAGATGAGAAAACTGAGGCAAACAGGGTGAAGTGACTTGCCCAGGGTCACACAGCTAGCAAGTGTCTGAGGCCAGATTTGAACTCAGGTCTTCCTGATTTCAGGTTGGGAGTTCTATCCACTAGCTCCCACCCCGTTAAGCACCTACTATGTGCTTAACACTGTGTTAAGCACTAGGCATCCAAAGAAAGGCCAAAGACAGTCCCTGCCCTCAAGGAACTGTCAATCTAATAGGAGAGACCAGCAAACAGCTATGTCCAAAGTAGTTATGACTGGATGGTAACAGAATCAAGAGTGGTTGGGAGGTGGGGTTTTAGATGGGACTGAGAGGAAGCAGAGGGGGTAAGGGGGAGGCAGGGGGCAGAGGAGGAGGGAGGGAGAGTGTTCCAGGTCTGGGGGGAACAGCCAGAGAGAATGGCTGTGTTTGTGGGACAGCCGGAGGCCATTGGATTGAAGAGTACGCACATGGGCAGGTGTGTGTGTGTGTGTGTGTGTGTGTGTGTAAGACTAGAAAAGTGCAGTGAGACTCATTCCAGACCCAAGAGTTGGGTAGGGAAGGCTCTTCCTCCCCAGTTTACAGACAGGAAGACTGAGGCTCAAAGCCAGGAGGGATTCCAAAGGTCCCAACAAGTTAGGGTCCCCGTCACAACCAGGAGCCCCAGCTAGCCCCTGCCTGTGCCCCATCCTTTTGCCACCTCTGGTTTTAGGCAGGGGCATGGGTAGTCAGGAGTGGGCTGGAACTGCATCAAGGATGTGAAGTCTGGCCCCAGCTGAGGCAGTGAGGCCCAGGGCCCATGGAGTTGGGGAGGAGAATGGTCTCTAGCACAATATCTAGTAATAATCCTAGCCAACACTTAGGTGGCACTGACTCTGTGCCAGGCACCATGCCAAAGCGCTTCACAAATATCATCTCATTTGATCCTTACAACCACCCTGGGAGGGAGGTACTATTATTATCCCCATTTCACGGATGAGGAAACTGAGGCACAGAGGTAAAGTGACTTGCCCAGGGTCACACAGCTAGTAAGTATCTGCTGCTGGGAGGACTCTGCCACTGCACCCCCTAACTGTCTTTTATTCCTTCAGTTCACCCTGCTGCCCACACCCACGGTTCCCTGCAGACGGGCTGAGTTCTTAAGCGCTTCAGTCCCCAGAAGCTCCTGGCAACGAGCTTGCTCGGCCCAGGTCTCACAGCCCCCTTTCCCCCATGCCTCAGGAATTCTCAGAGAGCCCACGATAAAAATGGGTAGAGTTAACAAAGAATGCTGGTTACCAGAGGGACAGTGCGCAGAGTTGAAGCTCCACCTTCCCCTCATAATAGCCATCTCCAGCTAAGTTCATCTGTCCAGGGGGCTCGGGCAGCAGCTTTGGTGGAAGCAGAAGTCCTGTGCCTTCTGCCCCTTGTTAGTCAGGCAAGCCTTCCTGGGGGAGAAAGTACAGCTGGTGTCATAGGTCAGCAACCCCCAGGTCTGCTCCCAGCTTCATTGCCTGCTTCTCCAGTTAGAGTGGCCCCCTCAGGCTCTCCACCGCGTGGAACTGGAAATGGACACAAACACATAAAACTAACACACCACACAAGGAGGACGGAAGGGTACGGGACCTGGGCCCGTTCCTCTAGCCAACCGGTTCCTCTGGCCATCCACGGCTCCTCTGGCCGTCCATCTGCAGCTCCTCTGACTGGCTGGTCACAGCTCCTCTGGCTGGCCATCTGCGGCTCCTCTGGCTTTCCATCCACGGCTCCTCTGGCCATCCATGGCCCCTCTGGCCAGCTGGCCACAGCTCCTCTGGCTGTCCATCCATGTCTCTTCTGCCCATATTTTGAGCCATCATGTTCAAGCAGAGCCATAACTAAGAATCTGTGTGTCTGGGGCGCGGAGGACCAGTAGACTCAGGACCCGCAGCCATGAGGAGACAAGTGTGCCTGGCATGGCCACTGCTTGTGTAGAGGGGAGGGATGCGTAGGGCAGGGCCCCTCATTGAATCCATTCTAGCTCTTGCTGCCCAGCATTGCCACCCCTGCCTGTCTAGCTTCCTAAAGACTGTCCGGGGGCTCCCCAGGCCCTGTAAGGACGCCCTAGTCCTGTGAATGCTCTGAGCCCCCATCCCTCAAGGCTTCCCCAAGCATTCCTGGAGTCCTTCCACCCCATCTCCCAGTCCCGAGCCCTCAGTGGGCTAGAAGGACAATTCAGTGTCCCATTCCTGCGGCAGGAGGAGAAGGGTGGGGCAGAGCACGACACATTTCTCAGGCCAGGGGCAGGCCCACTAGGTTCAGCTCCGGAAGACTGAGGTGGCCACCTGCCTCAGGTTAGGCTTTAGAAAGCAAGGGAGTTCAGAAAATAGTGGAAGTACAGAACCCTAGGTCTAGGGACAAAGTCCCCCCTGGCCTGTGGCAAAAGGGAAGCTTCCTGCATTCGAGGTTGGAAGGCCAAAGACCAGGATCTGCTGAGATCTGTCCCACCCTCTCCCCTGTCCACTCAAACATGGGGGTGGGGGAATAAAAACAGTTCCTGCCTTGAGTGAGCTTAGATCCTTCTGAGGGAAAACAACGCGTGCACAGTTAAGGAAATGCATGGCAGTTGGAGAAGGGAGACAGATCTAGGAAGCTAAGGAAAAACGATACCTGAGTTGAGCCTTGAAGGACATTTTAAGTTCCAAAAGGCCAAGGAGACAGTATTCCAAGTGTAGCATCAACGCCCCCCCCCCCCATGAAGGCTCACTGTCCCCACTCTCTCACACAGCCAGAGAGTGGCTCGCAATTTATCCTCAGAGTTTTTGGTGGTAACCCTACAGGATTAAGGTTTCTAGTATTGTCACTCATGAGCCCCCATCTAGTGTGCTCCCTATTGATGATCAGCCAGTGAGCCCAATCAGCTTTTTGGAAAGGGCATTTTCTAAGGTAGTGTAATAAACACAAAATATTTTCCCCACAGCTTCACAGGAAAGAACTTGGGGGAGGTCACGTTCTCTAATCATAAGTGTCCCTCAGGTTTCTGCGCTGAGTCCTCTTCTCCCTCTCTATTATCTCACTGGGTGATCTCATCAGCTCCCATTGATTAAATGACCATCTCTGTGCTGATGATTCTCAAATCTCCCTTTTCTGCCCCAGCCTCTCTGCTGACCTCCAGTCTTGCATCTCTGACTGCCTCTCAGGCATCTCCAACTGGTTGTCCTGTAGACATCTTAAACTAGATGTGTCCAAAACAGTTCATTATCTTTCCCCCTAAATCATCTCCACCTCCTAGCTTCCCTATCATTGTGGAAGGCACTGCCATCCTCCTACTCCCTCAGGCTCCCAACCTAGGAGTCATCTTGAATGCCTCACTCTCTTTCATCCTCCATATTCAGACTAGGTCAATGTCAGCCTCCGGCCCAGGTGCTCAGGGAGGACAGCCGGCATCTGTGTCTGCCAAGGTGGCAAAAGCCATCAGGGAGCAGGAGAGAAGGAAGGATCAGAAGAAGAAACTGGGGGTGCTACACTGGGAGGAGACTCAGAGAGGAGCCAGCAGAGGTGAGAGATCACCTAAGAAGGCTGAACTTGGCTCTGCTTAGCCCACGGGCTCAGAACTGGGAGCCTGAGGAGGTGAGATTGTGAAGCTCTCAGCGTAGTGCCCCGAATATAGTTAACACTTAAATGCTTCCTCCCTCTCTTCCTTCTTTCTTTCCTTCCTTCCTTCTAGTGCTGCCTCTGAAGGTCTTTCAACAAAGGCTGGAGGACCGCTGGTAAGACAAGAAGGGATGAGAGTGAAAGAGAGCTGAGCCATGAAAGCCGCAGAGGGATTCAGGCCAGGGCATCAGGGAGTGACCAGGGCTGAAGCCAGGCTGTCCAGGAGCCCTACTCAGTGACTGCCAGACTGCCCTGATACTAGGAAGTCTGTTTTGCAGGGGGCCTGGGCTGGCCCTTCCCCCACTGAACTCCAGAACCCTGGCACCATCCCCCTCCTCACACCACCCCCCTCCTCACACTGTGAATAAGGGCTCTGTGTGTAAAGGTCAGAACGAGACCAGGCTGCCAGAACGGAGAGTCACATGATGTGGGATCTGCGCCAAGGCCCAGCTGGCCAGCCAGCTCGTTGGTTCTAATGCCTGTCCCATTTCCAGGTAGTACATCCTCTGGACACCCACCAGACAGCTCTGGGATGTCCTGCCTCATGAGAGCACAAGATCAGTCCGTGGTCGAAACGCTGGGTCATCCGCAGCCCCCACCTCCATCCACAGTGCCTCCCCTCCCCCCACATGGCACGGCCCTTCAGGGTAGGTGTGTTCTTGACCCTGGCCTGAAGACTGGAGCTCCCTGGGGGCCTAGCCCCTTTTCATTAGCTCTGTGTCAGCTCAGATCCAGGTCCCCAAGAACCATTTCTGTGCCTTCATTTCTCCACTGCAGGCAGAGGGGTTAGGGCTAGGTCAAGGGTCAGCTCCCAGAGCCTGCTCTTTGCGAGCCTGATTCCCCATTCTGTCCCTTCCTGCACTCTCCATTCCAGGCAAGCTGGCCTAGAAGGTATTCACTGTCCTGGACATGCCATCTCATGCCTCTGCCGCCTTTGTGTAGGTAAGCTCCTAGGCCCCAGATTCCCTCCCTTTTCACCCCCTCCCAGCTTCCTTCCAAGCACAGAGAGCTCGAGTGCCACCTTCAACCTGAGGGCTTTTCCCATGCCCTCATTATTGATGTTCTCTGTTTGAGAGCGCTTTGCACAGCTTTGTGTTTCTATCTCCTGTCATATGTTGTATCCCCGGGTAAAGTCCCTGAGGGCAAGGCCTATCTCCCTTTGGTCTTTGCATCCCCATCACCAGTGCAGTGTCGGACACATAGAAGGGCGTAATCGGTCCAATCACTGGCAATCACCACTCCTCATGTCCAGCCTACCCCATGCCATCTCACCCCAGGTGGGCCTGTCTCCCTACGTCCAGCCC
>NW_020954790.1:986699-997164 GCF_900497805.2 Vombatus ursinus
ACGTCCAGCCCGTCCCATGCCATCTCACCCCAGGTGGGCCTGTCTCCTCACATCCAGCCTACCCCATGCCATCTCACCCTGGGTGGGCCTGTCTCCTCACGTCCAACCCATCCCATCCCATCTCCCCCCCGGGTGGGCCTGTCTCCCCACGTCCAGCCCGTCCCATCCTATCTCCCCCCCGGGTGGGCCTGTCTCCTCACGTCCAGCCCGTCCCATCCCATCTCACCCAAGGATGGCCTTTCACGGGCCTCTTTTCTTTCCACATAAGGGCTTCCTGAGGCCAAAGAAGTGAACCTGGGCTAAGAAGGACAAGCCTGCTCTGAGAGACCCCTCTGCTGCCAGGATGTCCACCCCATACCAGGAGCCAGGAAGCTGAAAGAAGAGGAGCAGGGCGTCAGGCTGAGTCCTCGAGACCTCAGGCATTGAAATGTGGCTGGTCACTGCTTCCTCCTGATCCCAGCCTATGCAGCCACTGGATGCTGGGTGCAGCCTCAGTCCTCCTTAACATTCCATCGGCTTCAGGACAGGTGGCCATAGAGGTTGCTGTAAGCCTTGCCCCTTGTCTGCTTCTGACCAGCTCTGAGCTCGACAGCCTGCTTGGCTCACTACTCTCTTTTCTTATTTTTCATTTTGCACCCACACCACCTTCACTTCTGAATATACCCTTCCCTCCTCGCCTCCCCAGAGTGCCAGCCCCAGGACAAAAAATAAAACAGAGAGACAAAACCAAAGCAGGTCAGCAAAGCGAACACACCAATCGGGCCCAACCGTGCATTCAACCTTCCACACCTGCAGTCTCCCACCTCTGCCTAGATGGATTCCCTTCCCTTCTCCCCCTCTCCTGGGCTGGTCATTATAAACGGAGAGCTTTGCTCAGCAATCGCACTTCTAGGGCTGGATCCCAGAGAGATAGTACAAATGGGAAAAGGAACCACATGTACAAAAATACCCATAGCAGCTCTTTCTGTGGTGGCAAAGAAATGGAAATTGAGGGGATGCCCATCCATTGAGGAATGGCCGAACAAGTTGTGGTGTGTGATTATGATGGAATACTATTGTGCTATAAGAAATGATGAGCAGGTGGACTTCAGATAAACCTGGAAAGACTTGTACGGTCTGATGCTGAGTGAAGTGAGCAGAACCAAGAGAATGTTGTACACAATAACAGCCACGTTGTGGGATGACTAATATTGATAAACTTAACTCTTCCCAGCAACACAAGGACCTAAGACATCTCTAGAGGCCTCGTAAGGGAAAATGCTATCCACACCCAAAGAAAGAACTCTGGAGTCTGAATGCAGATCGAAGCCGACGATTTGCTATTTTTCTCTTCTGTTGTGTTTCGTTTCCTGTTTCTGGTGGTTCCTCCTATTGATTCTAATTCTTCCTTACATCACTAATGTGAAAACATGTTTAATAGGAATGTAAATGTACAGCCTATATCAGATTGCAAGCCATCTTGGGGAGGGTGGTGGGGAGGAAGGGGGAGAAAAATTTTAACCGCAAAGCCTATGGAAGTGATTGTTGATAAATCAAAATAAATTAATAAAAAAAGAATTCAAAAAAATTTTAAAAGTTAATATGCAGCAAATAGACAAAAAATCAACACAGAGCTTCTCAGACCCCATCCTGACACAACTCTGCCTCCCACAGCGACGCATCCATCCTCCAGGACCTCTGCCTGACTGGCTCGTCTTCTAGGGGAATCTCCGCAAAACCTGGCCTTGTCCACACTCGACGTAACTCCCCGTGGCTCCATGTGCTTGTCTATGGCCAGCGCCTTATCAGAACCACAGGTACCGATGGCGATGGGATCTGAACCTCTAAAAGGAAAAGCCCATGTCTTTGGAATCTGGACCCCAAAAAGGAAAGGTCCTGGACTTCCCCACAGGGCCAAGTCCCTGGTGTTGGCCTGAGGCCATAATCCTCTCCACTGGCCTTTCATTGTGACCTTGGGCAATCTCCCAATTCTGAGGGCATTTCCTTTTCCGGTCCAGATCCCATCCCCATCAGTACTTTTTATCAAATTCAGCCTGTGCTGGTCTTTGACAGCCCCTGATGGCCCCCCCACCCAAAGCCTGCTCAGAACCTACATGCCGTCTGGCAGCCCCTGGCCACCCATGAGTCCACTCTTCAGATGAACAAACTGATGCCCAAGTACTCAGTTGTATTCCTAAGTTTGCAGGGCAACTGGTCACTTTTTTTTGTTTGTTTTTATTTATTTTTTTGGGTGAGGGCAATTGGGGTTAAGTGACTCGCCCAGGGTCACACAGCTAATAAGTGTTAAGCATCTGAGGCCGCATTTGAACTCAGGTCCTCTTGAATCCAGGGCAGGTGCTCTATCCACTGCGCCACCTAGCTGCCCCACAACTGGTCGTTTATTAAGGGGCATAGTGACATAAACAGCCCCAGACTGAGCTGACACTGACCTCTGATCTGGGCCTCAGACTGACCCTCACCCTCTGACCTTGGCATCTCACTGATGGGCATTGGGCTTATGAGCCCCCAGGTCCGGGGAAGGGGGTCATCCTCGATACTGGAGGCCCGGGACTTCAGGAATGGCTAAGGAGAGTTTGACCTAGGCCTGAGACCCGGACAAGGAACGCAGAGATGGAGAGTGGCCACTTCTACTCCCATCTCCTTGCACCGGAGCTCTTTCCCTCTCGGGAGTGCCTCAGTCCCTTCATCCCAAAAATGGGGCCCTAGATTGTCTCTTGGGCTTTTTACACCGCCTTTTCCCGGGCTGTTTGTTACTGGAAGCCTGTGGGCCCAGGAGCTCAGGGGAGGGGATTTCACATGGTTTTTTCCCTCGTTGGGCCTTGGGCCAATTCAACAAGTCACCCATTAAATCAGCCTTTTGTCTTCCCATTTCCTGCTTTCACACAAAACAAAGACCCCATTTCATCAGTCAGCAAGTTTGGGAGCCCCCAGGAGCGGGCAGAGGCCCCCAGGAGCTGTGCATGGAGTGGAGTGGGGGTGCTGGGAGGAGGGGAGAGCTAACCCTGGATCCAGAGGGGAAGGTTGAAAGCTGGCCCCTCTCCATCACCTGAGGTGCTCCCCCCAGCAAGCCTGGCCAACTCCCCAGCCCCAACAGCACAGTCAGACTGGCAATGCCAGGGTGTGAGCCCAGGGGACCCCCTGCACAGGCCGAGCCCTCCCTGCCCTCCCTGCCAGGTCAGAGGCTGGAGGGGCCTTTGGGAGCTGTCCAGCCTGGGCGGGGCCAGCCCCAGGCCCCACACAGCTCAGGAGGGCCGGGAGCCTCTGCCTCTCACCCTAGGCCCTGGCAGCTGCCCAGCCCCCCTCCCACCCTTCCCTCAAAATCAGGTGTAACAACACCAGACCTGGGGGGGCAGAACTGGGGCCGGGCATTCAGCACTGGCCAGCCTCAGGTGCTGCTTGGACAAGAGCTGGTGTTATCATGGCTATTATTATTACCATTGTTATTATAATGTCACCCCCTAGGAAGCACTGGGCCAGCCTGTTTCTCCCTGGCTCCAGAATGCCAGCCACTTCTTCCCAAATGCCCTCACCCCGAGCCATGAGGGACATGCTCCGGAGAGCTGAGTGGCCTCGTTTGGGTTCAAAGCCCTTCACAACCTCCTCCCACACACACTGGCACACACACATAGGCATACACGTACACGTGCATATACATACATGCATGCATTCAGACACACACACTCACACACATATTTGTGCATACACACATATTTGTGCATGCACACACACACACATGCACCCACAACTCACACACATACACACACACATACTTGTGCATACATACATGCACATGCACATACACACTCACACACATGCACACACCCCTTTTCAGTCTTCTGAGACCCTGTTCCCCTCCATGTACTGATGTACTGTGTGAGCCAGTTGGCACTGTCCTCCTGGCTGTTCCTCGCATAACAGTCAGTCCATAAGCATTTATTAAGCTCCTACTGTGTGCGAGGTACTGTGCTTAAGCACTGGGCCTTTCCTAGCTGTCCTGGATGCTGGAACGCTCTGCCTCCTGGCTTCCTTTGAGTCCCTGCTAAAATCCCACCTTCTTCAAGAGGCCTTTCCCTGTCCCCCTTAACACAAGGGAGAGCCTTCCTACTGAGGATTTGTGGTCGTTCAGTTGTTTGAGTCACGTCTGATTCTTTGTGATCCCTTCTGAGGTTTTCTTGGCAAAGATATTTGAGTGGCTTGCCATTTTCTTCTCTAACTCATTTTACAAAGGTGGAAACTGAGGCGGGGAGGGGGTATAAATGACTTGCCCAGGGTCACACAGCTAGTAAATGTCTGAGGCCAGATTTGAACTCAGGAAGGTAAGTCTTCCTGACTCCCCGCCCAGAGCTCTGTGCACCAGGGCGCCCCCTAGCCACCCTACCCGTCTGTGGAGTCTCTTCAGTCAAGACCTTCTATTTCTTGTTTGTACATGGTTGTTTGCGTGTGTCTCCCCCATCAGACTCTTCCTGGTGCTTAGCCCAGCACTGGACACCTGTGTAGTCCTTCAACTGTTCAGTCGTGTCTGACTCTTTGTTACCCCGTGGACCCCAGCACTCCAGCCCTTCTGTCCTCCACCATCTCCCCTGGTCAGACCAAGCTCATGTTCGTTGCCTCCACGACATCATCCATCCGCCTCCTCCTCTGCCGTCCCCTTCTCCTTTTGCCTTCAATCCTTCCCAACATCAGGCTCTTTTCCAATGAGTCCCGTCTTCTCATATGTGGCCAAAGTGTTTAAGCTTCAGCTTCAGTGTTGGACCTTTCAGTGAACAGCCTGGATTAATTTCTTATTAAGTATTGACTGATCCCACCTCCTCGCTGTCTCTACAGTTTTCTCCAGCGCCACAATCCAAAAGCATGATTCTGGGCTCTCGGCTTTCCTTAGAGTCCGACTCTCACAGCCACACGTCACTGTGGGAAAAGCCATAGCTTTGACCACACAGACCTTTGTCAGCAAGGCGACATCTCCGCTCTTTAGTCGACTGTCCAGATTCGCCATGGCTTTCCTGCCGAGGAGCCAGCGTCTTTTAATGTCACGGCTGCAGGCACCGTCTGCAGGGATCTTGGAGCCTAAGAACACGCAGTCTGCTGCTGCTTCCATTTCTTCTCCCTCTCTTTGCCAGGAGGTGTCAGGACCAGTTGCCAGGATCTTAGGTTTGGTGTTTTGTTTGTTTTTTTTTTTTATGTTAAGCTTCAATCGGCTTTTACACTCTCCTCTTTCACTTTTATCCAGAAGCTTCTTAATTCCTCTCCACTTTCTGCCATCAGAGTGCATCATCTGCATATCTGAGATTGTTCTTCCAGCAACGTTAATTCCAGCTTTGATTCATTCAGCCTGGCATTTCACATGATGAACTCTGCTTTAGCTGAAGTTAAATAGATAAAGCGACAATACACAACTTTGTCGTACTCCTTCTCCAATCTCAAACCAATCAGTTGTTGCATGTTAGGTTCTATCTGCTGCTTCTTGAGCGGCAGCCAGGCTCCTCACACAAGTAACGTGGCCTGGTGCTCCCATCTCTTTGAGGATTTGCCAAGCTTTGTCGGGAGCCACTCCGTCAAAGGTTTTAGTGGAGTCAATGAAGCAGTAAATGCTTTTCTGGAGTTCCCTTGCTCTTCTGGTAATACTCAGTTCACATATTTCTGAAGCCCAGCTTGCAGAATCTTAAGCATAACCTTGCTGGTATGTGAAATGAGTATAAATGTTCGGCAATTGGAATATTCCTTGGCATTGCCTTTCTTTAGGAGTAGGATGTAAATCGATCTTTTCCAACCCAGGAGCCACTATTGAGTTTTCCAAATTTTCTGGGATATTGAGTGCAACATTTTAACGGCATCGTCGTCTTTTAGGGTTTTAAATAGATCAAATAGAATTCCATCACCTCCCCCACCTTATCGTTAGCAATGCTTCCTGAGGCCCACTTGACTTCATTCTCCAGGATGTCTGGCCCTCGATCAGGAACCACACCATCAAGGTTATTAATAATGCTAAGATTTTTCTTGTATAGTTCTTTGGTGTATTCTTGTCACCTCTTCTTTTTTCTAAATATTTTACTTTTTCCTCCACTACATGTTAAAACAAAATTTTCACATTGCTTTTTTTTTTTTAAGTTTTGAGTTCCAAATTCTACCCCTCCCTCCCTTCCTCTCCCCTTCCCTGAGATGGTAAACAATCAGATACAGGTTCTACATGTGCAATCACATAAAACATTTCCATGTAAGGCATTTTGTACAAGAAGACTCAAATAAAAGAAAAAAGAAAGAAAGTGAAAAATAGCACATCTCAGTCTGTATTCAAACAATATCGGTTCTTCCTCTGGAGACGGAAAGCCGGCTTCATCATAAGTCCTTTGGGATTGTCTTAGATCGTTGCATTGCTGAGAAATGCCAAGTCTGTCAAAGTCAGTCATCACACAATGGGGCTGTTACTGTGTACAACTTTCTCCTGGTTCTGCTCGCTTCACTCGGCATCAGTTCACGTAGATTTTCCAGGCTTTTCTGAAATCATCCTGCTTGTCATTTCTTATTGCACAATAATATTCCATCATAGTCATATATCACAGATTGTTTAGCCACTCCCCCGTTGATAGGCATCCCTTTGATTTCCAATTCTTAGCCACCACAAAAGAGCTGCTATAAATATTTTTTGTACAAATAGGTCCTTTTCCTTTTTTTGGATGTTTTTGGGATATAGACCTAGCAGTGGTGTTGCTGGGTCAAAGGGCACACACAGTTAAATTGTCCTTTGGGCATAGTTCCAAATTGCTCTCCAGAAGGGTTGGATCAGTTCACAACTCCACCAATAGTGCATTAGTGTCCCAGTTTTCCCACATGCCTTCCAACATCCAACACTTTCCTTTTTTTTTTGTCATATTAGCCAATCTGATAGGTGTGATGTGGTTGTTTTAATTTGCATTTCTCTAATCAATAGTGATTTAGAGCATTTTTTCATATGACTAGAGATAGCTTTAGTTTCTTCCCCTGAGAACAGCCTGCTCAAATCCTTTGACCATGTATCAATTGAGGAATGACTTGTATTCTTATAAATTTGACTCCATTTTCTACATATTGAGAAATGAGGCCTTTATCAGAGATACTTGCTGCAAAAATTTGTGCTTTCCTTCTAATTTTGGTTGCATTGGTTTTTGTTTTTAATTTTCTATAATCAAAATTATCTGTTTTATATTTTGTGTGCTCTCTGTATCTTGTTTTATCCTCATTTCTTCCCTTATTCATAGATCCGACAGGTAAACTATTCCCTGCTCTCCTAATTTGCTTGTAGTATCACCTTTTATTTGTAAATCATGTGCCCATTTTTACCTTATCTTGGTATACAATGTGAGATGTTGGTCTACACCTAGTTTGGCCACACTGTTTTCTAGTTTTCCCAGCAATTTTTGTCCTCAAAACTTGGATCTTCGGGTTATCGTATACTAGATTACTATGGTCATTTACTATAATGTTATGTGTGCCTAATCTATTCCACTCATCCACCACTGTATTTCTTAGCTGGTACCAGATTGTTTTGATAATTACTGCTTTATAATACAGTTTGAGATCTGGTATGGCTAGACCACCTTCTTTCACATATTTTTTTCATCGATTCCCTTGACATTCTTGAGCTTTTGTTTTTCCAGATGAATTTTGTTATTTTTTCTAGATCTACAAAATGATTTCTTGATAGTTTGATTAGTATGGCACTGAATAAATAGAATGATTTAAGTAGAATTGTCATTTCCATTATATTGGCTCAGCCTATCCATGAGCATTTAATATTTTTTCAATTGTTTAGATCTGACTTTATTTGTATGAAAAGCTTGCTACCTATTCTTAATTTCTTCTGCTTCAGTTACTATTTTTGTCTTTTAAAGTGTCCATTTTTGCATGAAATGTTCCCTTGATATCTCTAATTTTCTTAAAGAGATATCTTCTCTTTCCCATTCTATTGTTTTTTTTTTTATTTCTTTGCATTGTTCATTTAAGAAAATCCTCTCATCTCTCCCTGCTATTCCCTAGAATTCTGCATTCAGTTGGGCATATCTTTCCCTTTCCCTCTTTCCTCTGCTATTTGTAAAGCCTCATCAGATGCCATTTTGCTTTCTTGATCTTTTTCTTTGGGATGATTTTTACTGCTGCCTATTCTAGAGTATTGCAAACCTCTGTCTATAGTTTTTTGGACACTCTATTTACCAGATCTCATCCCTTAAATCTAGTCATCATCTCCATATTCATAAGGGATGTTTTTAGGTCATATCTCTGTAGTCGGATGGTTTTCCCTACTTTCAGCAATTTAAATCTGAATTTTGCAAGCTCGTGCTCTGAGCCGCAGCCAGCCACAGCCACAGTCGTGTTTTAACTGACTTTGTAGAGCTTCTCCACCTATGGTTACAAAGTACATAACCCATCTGATTTCCCCATTCACCATCTGGAGCGGCATCTTAACCCAAGAGTGTTTGCTGTGACCAGAGAATCGTCTTGACCAAACTCTCTTCTCTGCCCTGCTTCATTTTGTGCTCCAGGGCCACACCTGCCTCTTATTCCAATTAGCTTTGGATTGCCTACTTTAGCATTCCAGTCCCCTATGATGAATGGGCCATCGTTTGGTGCTATTTCTAGCACCAAAGATCCTGTAATTTGTCATAGAACTGATCAACTTTGGCCCGTTTGGCATCAGTGGGTGGAGGCTAGACTTGTATCACTGTAATGCTGAACGACTTCCCCTGGATTCAAACAAAGTCATTTTGGAGATAACACTGAATCATTGCTTTTCTCGCCCTTTTATTGACTGTGAGGGCTACTCCATTCCTTCTAAGTGATTCTTGCCCACACAGCAGCGATCACCTGAATTAAATTCACCCTTTCCTGTCCACTTAAGTGCCCTGACACCCAAGACATCGACGTTTAATCCTCCTGTCTCCTGTTTGACCACATCCAGCTCATCTCGGCTCAGAGACCTCACATGCTGGGCTCTCGTGCACCACTGCGTCAGACGTTGCTTTTGTCACCGGGCGCATCCCCAGCGGAGCCTCCTTTCAGCTCGGTTCAGATGCTTCATTACTACTGGAGCTACTGGTAGCTGTCCTCGGCTCTTCCCCAGCAGCGTCTGAGGCACCTTCCAACCCGAGTGGCTCGTCTTTGGGTGTCATCTCATCATTTTTGTACTGTCCATGGGTTTTTTTTGGCAGAGACACTGCAGTCCTTTGCCATTTCCATCTCTAGTGAATTGACCACCTTTTGTCGGAAATGTCCACTAGACCTGTTCATCTTGGGTAACCCTGCATGGCATAGCTCAATGCGAGCCCCTCCACCATGATAAGCCAGTGATCTAGCTCATTTTAGAGATGAGGAAATGATTTACCCATGATCACACAGTTAGTGTCTGAGACTGGATTTGAACTCAGGTTCTCCTGATTCTAGATCCAACACTCTATCCACTGTGCTCCTAGCTGCTCTCATCTCTGCCTAATTCTCCCTCATGTTTCAGGAACCACTTCCAATAGAACCTTCTTCTCCGACCCTGGCAGTGTGCCTTCATCCCATCCTGTATACTGTCTGCCCTCCCCCAACCCCTCAATGTACTAACTCCTTTGGTGTTGGTCACTGTCTGTGGTTCTGCTCCCCCAAGGGCAAGGGGCTGCTCTCTGACCCCTGCCCATCTCCACACACTAGCCTTGGAAAGAAGAGCCTCGGGAAATGGTGACTGTGAAATATCTTTATTTAAAAAAAAAATCAATGAACGGAATCATGGCTCTCCACTGAGACTGTGGAGCCCCAACACTTTCCAAGTCCTCCCAGGAAGAACAACTCAAAATAGCAGAGCCTGGCAGGGGGAGGGGGGAGGGGTCCTTCCCAAACCAAGGGACTCTCTCAGCTCCCCACTCCCCCCTCCTTGGGAGAAAGAGAGGGCACAGCCCTAGCACGCCTGGCGCAGGGGCCCCTGCCTACTCCGGGGTGAGGAGGGAAGTCTTCTCACTCCTGAAGGAGGTTCAGAAAGAGTCCATCTCCTTCCTGCAGGGCCTTGTTGGGGACTGGTGAATGACACCAACTTGGGGACAAGCACCAGGCTAGGGGTGGATGGATGCCATGTTGGAGCTGAACCCCACATGGGGGGGGGAGTACCACATGAGGGACAGACAGCTAAATTGGGGATGACCACCATGTTAGGAGTGGACGCAAGGCCGAGGATGGATGCCCGGGCTAAGGATGGATGCCAAGCTAGGAACAGATAAAGGTTGGTTGGTGATGGATGTCCATGTTAGGAGGGGAGGTTGCAATACTGGAGATAAATACCATAAAGAGAAGGACTGGGGTGGGGGAAGGGTAGACATCCAGGTGAGGAATATGTGTCATGTTAGGGATGGATGTCCAGGTAGGAAGTAGGCACTGAGGTGGGGGCTAGGCCCCTAGGTTGGGGATAAGCCCCCAGTGAGGGATGAGCCCCCAGTGAGGGATGGGCACCCTGGTGAGGGAT
>NW_020954790.1:997174-1009551 GCF_900497805.2 Vombatus ursinus
AGTGAGGGATGAGCCCCCAGTGAGGGATGGGCACCCTGGTGAGGGATGGGTCCCCAGGTGGGCACAATACTCAGGTGTGGGATGGAATCCATGTCTGCAAGAGGCCCTACATCCTCCCTCTCCTCTTCTTCAGCATCACGTAGCCCAGGATAGCCAGAAGCACCACCAATAGCACCCCAAAGATGACTCCCAGTAGCACGGTATGATCTGTGGTTTAAAGGAGACACAGAGAAATGGAGGGAAAGCTTGGGGTGGGGAAGGCTCCATTCCAGCCTGAGTGCTGGGGCCCTCCCAGGGGCCCCTCTTGGGACACCACTGGCCCTCAGCCTCTGGAGAGGCATGTCTCTCCCCTCCCAGGAGGCAGCCTTTATGATTAGCACCCAGCTGTGGTCACTGGACCTTGGCTGGGGCATAGGGAACATCTGAGCAAAGGCACAAGGTACAGGGCTGCTCAGGGGCTGAGGCAGCGAAGCCTGCACACCAGGGAGGGGGCTGTGCATGGCCAATCTAGGCCACGATGGGGAGGACCCCCTGGGCCCAGGCTGCAGGCCGCCCACTGGGAGGGGGCAGCTGCAGATCCCTTACCTGGCTTGCACTGCGGCCACACTCCTGACCACTGCCCATTGGGCTGGCAGGTTTGCTCCTGGGAGCCTCTCAGCGTATAGCCTGGAGCGCAGCTGAACTTGACAGCGGAGCCCTCCAGGTAGCTGGTTCCAATTTTCTTCCCATACTCTGGGGCAGAGAGCCAGCCGCAGGACACCACTGAGAAGACGACCCAAGCCCGGGAGGTCAGAACCGCAAAGGCTCAGTCACTGCCCAAAGATCGGGGAGCCCACGAACCCCAGGACACCCTGAGGTGACACAAGCTCTCCCTGCACCTCACAGGCCCTACGCAGGCTTTTCACCCTCACCGGTGCCTCGCTCCTGGTTCTCTCCCGGACCGTCTCCCTTGCACCGACCACACTCTCCTCCCTTCCCCATCTGGACCCTTCGTGAGCCTCCAGCTGAGCCTCTGCCTTGGAGCAGGCCACCATCCTCCTCCTCCTTCACTCCTAGTGATGAGTGACCACTCCTCCCCGTGCTCCCCAGCGGCTCAGCCCTCCTGGAACCTCTCATGGTGCCTCTCCCTCCACTCTCTCAGCTGAGACCCTGCCTCTGGTTTTACTGAAAGTGGAGGACATTTGCATGAGTCCCTTCCTTTCCCCTCTTCCTCATCTCCTGTTGCTGGGGCATAAAAGGAAGCTTCCCAGAGCCCCTCCTGACACCTGACCATGTCCCCCCACCTGATGACAGGTAATCCCCCCACCTGACCATACGCCCCTCCTCCACCTGATCACAGGTAATCCCCCCACCTGATGACACGTAATCCCCCCACCTGATGACAGGTAATCCCCCCACTGACCATATGCCCCTCCTCCACCTGATCACAGGTAATCTCCCCCACCTGACCCGTAGGTTCACCTCCTCACATGACCACTCCTCCCCCACTTCCCCTCTCACCTGGCTGCAGGCTCTGTTGCAGATGCTGGTGCTGCTCGTGGGCTACCCGGGTGGCATTGCCAACGTCCAGACTCCCAGTGACAAGGGCATCAAACTGACAGAAGAGGTCGCCCCCACAGAGGCTGGCGACCTGGGGTGTCAGGGGCCCAGGTGTGAACACAGGCAGGAAGGTGGAGTCATGCTTGGGCTGGCGGAGGTAGCTGTCCACCAGAGATGGAGAATCATAGGTAAACAGGGAAGAGTCATTCCAAATGGCCCCTGGGGAGACAGATGCAGCACACGTGCTGTTGGGGCAGGGGGAGCCAGAGCAGCAGGGGTCCCCCCAGCCCTTCCCCCTCTGTCTCTGTCCGGCCCAACCCCCACTCCTGTCGGCAGCGGCCGGTTGAGAGCTGTAGCTGAGAAAGCTGATGTGATCGTCTGGGGCTCGTTAAGATCAAGGTGCCAGAATGGGGAGGATGAGCCCCTCCCTCCTGGCCCTGCTCAGGCCGCTCCGGCAACCTTGGGGTGCCACGGCCTGACCGAGGACGGAAAGCCTGGCACACACCTGTTGTTCGGTCATGTCTGACTCCCCACGAGCCCACTCGGGGTTTTCTTGGCAGAGATACTGGAGGGGTTTGCCATTTCCATCTCCACTTAATTTTACAGATGAGGAAACTGAGGGTCATACAGCTAGGAAGCATCTGAGGCTGGATTTGAACTCAGGTCTTCCTGACTACAGGCCTGGTGCTCTATCCTCTGGCACCCCCCAGCTGGCATACAGTAGGTATTTAATAAATGTCTCCTGATGAACCGATGGCTGGCGGCTGTTTCTACCCCCTCCTTTCCCCTCATTTGGTAGCCCCGGGGACTGGGTTTCTGGGTCAGACGGGGAAGGAGCAGAGTGGGAAGCGAGATATACACCAGGAGGCCCCAGGCCCCAAGGCTGGTTGGCACAAACCCAGGCCTGTGGGGGCTCATGGCTTACTAGATCTTCAACGAGGGGAAGGAGAGGAGCTTCTGACCCCAGAAAAGGTCGCCTCGGGGGCTGAGGAGAGAGCTTTGGGTTGTGTGGGCAGAGCTCGGCAAGGGCAGGGTTCCTATCCTGAAGGAGATCCCCTGCCCCGTTAGGGTATTCAGAGAAGACAAACCTCAGAAACACGCCTCATTCCACGGGAACACGCCTGATCTGTGGCATCTCCCAGGCCCCTGGGGCCACAACCCCCACTGTCCGGCCCTAGTACCGCTGAGAAGCCAAGCACTGACCGGCCTCTGCGGCCACGCTCCCCACACGTCATGACTCCCCTTGTTCACCTTCCAGCCTGACCCTGCTCTTCTGACCTCTGCTCAAAGGCACCAAGATGGCAGGAATCTCCCCCCAAGGGGAAGGCAGGACATCTGGCCCTTGGGCGGGGAGAAGTGGACTCCCGGCATCCTGGATGGGAGCAGCAGAGGGGCCTTGCCCGCTTCCGCTCAAGGCCAGCACTTTCCCCCGATCCCTGATCCCTTCCCTTCACCCCGTCCGTGTCTTGTCTGTACGCAGCTGTGTGCCGGCTGTCTCCCCCATTAGAGGGGGAGTGCCTGGAGGGTGGGGACTACCTTTACCTCTCCTGGTACCCCCAGCACTGAGCCGGATGTGTGAACACTTCTTGGCTGAGGGCAAGCTGCTCCATTCCTGACTTCCTACTGACCCCCAGTGCTGAGCACACAGTAGGCACCTAGGACGCATTTCCCTGAACTGAACTGAACTGAAGGTCTCTGGGTGGGGTTTAGCCCGGAAAGAGAAAGCTCAGGGGGAAGGGTGAGGTGCCCAAGTCTCTAAGCCGTCATGTGGAAAAGGGACAAGTCAAGGGCAGCAGGGCCCGTTTCCTCTGTCTTTGCATGCCCTGTCCCTGGCACAAGCAGAGCCTGGTACCCAGAAGGTGCTCCATAAATGCTCAGTGAACTTGAATGGGAGTGGGGGGGAGGCTCAGGAGGGCTGTCTCAGGCAAAAAAAATGGAAGACCCTTTGTTGGGAATGGTTTTCGGGTCATTCCTTCGGAGCAATGACTTCGGAAGCCTTTCCTAGCTCCAAAGGGCCAGGAGCAAGCCCAGAGCTGGCCTCCCTGTCTACCTCAGTTTCCTCATCTCTTAAATGGGCTAGCAATCCTTGTCCTGCCTGCCCTTCCTGGCCCTGGCCCCTCAGGGGTCATCGTGGGCTGCCTCCCAGGCGTGGCATTACTCACAGTCAGCTCCAAATTCAAACAACTTGCGGGGCTCGGAGGTGATGTCGGGGGACAGGACCGTCTCATTCCTCAGGGTGAAGTCATCAGATGGGATGTTGTTCAGGGTGCCCAGGAGGCCCTGAGTGTGACCCATGAATTTCTCAGGAAGAAGGATGTTCACACTGAGGAAGTGTTCGTGGGCCTGGACTTCCACACCCGCTCCCGAGTCCAGCATCACCGACACGTTCCGGTCCCCAGACACCGACAAGAACATGCCTGGGAAAGGAACAGGGACTCAGGCTGGGGGCGTGGGGGATGGGTGGTGGGCCCTCCCTTCATCCCCATCTTCCTCAGCCCGGCCCAGGGAGGTGGGGAGGATGAGCTCGCCAACGTCGCGTTGGCATCCTCGCCAAGGACATTCAGCAATGGGCAGTCCTTCCTTGGGATCCCCAAGAGGACCCTGACACAGCCAAGGAGGCCCAGATTGCACCCCCAAGCCCTCCTTCCTGTGATCAGTACCCCCACATTGGCAGTGGGACAACAGGGGCCTCTTGAAAGAGCTAACCCCCTCAAGACTGAAGATGGGGAGCTTTTCTTGAGAAAAAGAACCGGGGGTTCCAAGGGCCTGTGAGCTCCCTAGGAGAGAGCAGCAGTCTGGAAGCTAAGAGAACAGATCTGGCCTTGGGCTGCCATAGAGGGGCCGTGCCTCCAAGAGTAAGAAGGGGAGGGTCCGGAGCAGGCAGCCAGCATGCCAAAGGGCCCAGAGGACCACCTGCCATAGGACCACCAGCCAAAGGAACTGGGCACGTTTAGCTGCAGATGAGAAGGCCGAGGGCGGGCAGGTCAGCTGCCTCTCACAGTCTGAAGGTGAGCAGCAAACAGACCTAAAAGCAATGAGGGAAAGGCAGAGGGAGGGAGGCTGGGTGTCCCAAACAGCTTCCCACAACGTGAGTGGCTGTTCCAGAGTAGACTGGGCCGCCTTAGCAGACACAGAATCCGAGAGCCACCTAGCCCAAGGTCCAGGCAGGTTGTTGGCTTCCCCAAGGCCACACAGACAGTAAACGTCAGAGGCGGTATTTGAACCCAGATCCCTGGACTCCTCCTTCTTAGAGGGCCCCAAGCCGAGGCTGAATGGCTGTTCCTCTGGGATCTTTGCTCAGATACCAGTGGGGCAGAGGCTGCTGGGTGTAAGGCATTGGCCCTCTCACGTGGGGCAATTTATGTCTGCCTCGATAGTTCACTTGTCCTGTTTGGGGCACAGGGTTCCAAGACAGATATCCAAGTTACTCTGACTTAAGAGTTCTATCTCAGAGGCAAATGACCTCTGTGGAGATAAAAATTAGAACTTGATTACTGCCCTTCAGCTAAGGCGGGGTCACTGGCAGTAAGGACCCAGAATCTGAACCCAGGAAGAGAGAGGTGAAAGGGAAACTCTTCTCAGC
The DNA here is from genome assembly GCF_900497805.2 of Vombatus ursinus. NCBI lineage: Eukaryota > Metazoa > Chordata > Mammalia > Diprotodontia > Vombatidae > Vombatus > Vombatus ursinus. Next base: position 1,002,297 of record NW_020954790.1, read on the forward strand.
CAAGTCCAGAGCTGGCCGTGATGTACACAAAAGCTGCCGTGGAGAAGGATCGCATCCGGTCGAGGCCCCAGACTCTGGCGGCCAGTGAGGTGTTCCTAAGCAAGGAAGCATTTGTGCAGACCAGAAGCTGCATTCACCCAGAAACTTTTCTGGGCAATCCTCGAGACGGAAAGCACCCTGATGTTGACAGCTGCAGAGCTGTGAGTTATCCTGAGCACATGGGTTTTCCTCGCCTGTCTGCCTCCTTATCTGTAAGGTTTCTGTGAATATACAGCCACTCCCTCCCACGGGTTCTGGGTGCATTTGTGGGAGACTGTGATCAAGGCTGAAGTGTGCATTGTGGCCTTATTTTGGATTATTCACACATTCCCTCTCATAGATGAGCACCCACAATGTGATTGTTTCTTTTGCAAAGTAAATTACTGTGTTTAAGATGTAAAGTGTCATCAGGAGTAGCAGGTGTATGTAAATGGAAACACATCAGTGGGGCCTCATGAGCTAAAGTAGTGACTTGAGAGAGAGGGGGTGGCCGCATTCCTCCATGACCAGGTTATCCCTTGGACCCTGAGTGAACCTGAGTGACACCTAGACCTATAAGTAAGAACAGGGCAGAAAGTAAGCAAGTCTCCACCCGCCTGTATGAGAGACATCAGGCACTGCAGCAGGTGTAGGCGTGCAGCCAGGTGTGACCTGCAAGGGTCACATTAGGTCCCTGAGAGCTGGAAGGAGGAATATTGGCTGGATTAGCAGAGCAGGGGGCTGCGGGCGCTAGCAAGAAGGGGGATGAGGCCCTCCAGGGGAGGTGGAGGGAGGAGTCTCGTCACCACCCACCTCCAGCTGCCCTCCCCCACCTCCCCAAACCTGGCCATCGCCTACTGAGGAATGCTGGCCTCCCCAGAGGGGACTGGGGACAATCTCTGTGACTGCGACAGGCCGGGGCTCGGAGGTCCGGTGGCCAAGGGCTGGCAGATGTCTGGGCACACGGCCTTGGGCCCACTGCTTGCTCCTCCCCTCTCCTTGCCTCCGAGGCTATGGGGCCCTGCCAGTGGAGCAGGCTCAGAAGCCCCTCCCGGGCCCGGCGGTGCCCCATCCCTCCCAGGAGTCTCACCTTTCAGGTCTAACCATCTCTGCTCACTGAAGTTCAGGATCTCCTGGTTCAGCAGCACCTGCAGGGTCCTCCCAGTCGGACCCCCGAGCCGGGCCTCCACCACATCAGAGACGTTCTCCTTCACCACCACGGCCGAGATGCCTGTAGCAGAGGCCTGGGCACCTGTGGGATGAAGATCCCAGGCTATTGGCCAGACCCTAGCTGGGGCCCGTGTGACCCTTCCCATTCTGGAGCAAGCCCTGAGGCCTGAACTCAGCCCAAGCCTGAGCCTCTGTCCAGCCTTGATGGTGGAAAAAATGGAATTTCCCTGAGGCAGGTAATCTCCCACCACCTCCTTCAAAACCTGCCTGTCCCCTCCAGAAGACTCCCTGCTGTTAGCTCTATCCCTGGGCCCTGGCTCTCCCTGCCTTCCTCCGGGCGTGTCTCAGCCAAGAAGGGATCCAATTCTGGACTTGGAGTCAGGTAGACCTGCATTCACATCCGTCTGAGGCGTTCTAGCAGGTGTCTGGCACCTAGCCGGGGACCTAATCTCTCTGTGCCAAAGAGATAGTGCCCATAAAACTCTTCGGAACCCTAACAGTGAGCACCACTGATCATTCTCTCTGCCGGAGAAGGTGAGGTGTTAGGTTGAGGTGTTAGGGGCAAGAACCACAGGTTAGCAAAAGCCCTCACTCACCATTGGACATCAAGGGTGGCTGGGTCCTGCCCTGCACCATCAGCTTTGTGAGGTCAGACTGCACCAAAACGTACTCTCCACGGCCGTTGAATGTAAAGTGGACGCCATCAAATGTAAGGAAGTGAGGGTCCCCAAAGGCCGAGGCTGGCACACAGAACAACCCTGGGTCAGGGCCAGCATCGGGCACCATGGGGCTCCACAGTGGAAGGAGCAGCTTGGATCTCTAGGGGAGGAATCCCACCTGTTCTTCCCTCCCCCGGCAGCCTCCAAGCCCCCCACCTGCCCAAGGACCAGCCCCTCGCTAAGATGGTCACAGACCTACTCTTTGACGCTGGCCTTTTGAGCAGTCCCAAGTCCCACCAAGAATGTGCCTAGACCCCATATCTCCATCTTCCTTTTTCATAAGAACATGAGAGATTTAACCAAACTCTGCTAAAATACAAGTAAAAGATATCTCCAGCTGCCTCAATGGAACGGGAATGGTCTGGCTTAAACTGTCCAAGCTCAAGCATGACCCTTCCTCACCTCACCAGGCTCCCCGTCTGGCTCCAACCCATCCTGGCAGCTTCCTGGCCTGTCTTGCCTCCCCCCACCATCCTTGCCTATCCTACACCCCCTGCTGTCTAGCTCCCTGGCCTGTCCATCATCCCCCTACCCTTGCCCTGGCAGTTCCCTGGCCTGTCATTTCCCCTCCCCCAACACCCTGGCAGCTCCCTGGCCTGTCCTACACCCCCTGCTCTCTAGTTCCCTGGCCTGTCCATCGTCCCCCACCCCCAACACCCTGGCAGCTCCCTGGTCTGTCCCACACCCCCTGCTGTCCAGCTTCCTGGCCTGTCCATCCCCCACCCACGCCAGCAGCTTCCTGGTCTGTCTGTTGTCCCCCTACCCCGACCCCGGCAGCTCCCTGGCCTGTCCTACACCCCCTGCTCTCTAGCTCCCTGGTCTGTCTGTCATCCCCCTACCCCTGCCCTGGCAGCTCCCTGGCCTGTCCCCCCCCCCCCCCCCCCCCGGCAGCTCCCTGGCCTGGCCCCAGGTCCCTCACCCAGGTAAGGAGGACTGTATCTGCGGCAGTCACTTGAGGGCCGCATATCTAAGTAGAGCTTGCAGTTCTGGGACCACAAGCAGCAGTAGTAGAAAGTGATGACGTCGTACATCCAGTGGGAGAGGCCAGGCACGCGGGGAGGGCGCCCGTAGGGGTACGTGCCCCAGTCGTGGCCACGGTCTGGCGTGCTTCCGCTCGACGTGTCCCACGTTAGCACCTGCGTCCCCGACGACGAGTAGCAGCACTGCTGACCCGAGGCGTAGCGGGGACTGGAGTGGACAAGGGGATCAGAGCACAACATCCGGGACAAGGTGACCCCCAGCTCGGTCGGCCCTCCCCACACTTGTCTGACTTCAATACTGGGCAGACTAGATGAGGCGGGCCCTGTACAGACGGGGAAACTGAGGGGACATGAGGTCAAGGTCATCCGCCGTGCTGGGCTTAGGAATGGGGACAGCTTTGCAGGGAATGTCCAGGGCCCAGCTAAAGGTCAACCAGAAAGCTCCCTTGCCTCGAATGTCCCCATCACAGCTCTCCCAGAATCTGGCCCAGCTGAAGACAAGCTGGCGGCCACACGCAAAGGGACAGCCACAGCCCCAAGCTGCCCCTTACCTCCCCTGTATGCTCCGCACGCAGTGCACGGCCCCTGGGTGATACGTGCACACGCTTTTCTGCTCGATATCGCAGCCATAATCGGCCTGCAGGAGACACAGGCGTCAGCCTGACCCTCCCCTCTGCCCCCTCCAGCCCTTGGAGCAGGAAGGGCTGGTCTTCGGGGCCAGTTTGGGTGATGGCCCCTGGGGGACCCTCCTAACTCTGGGCCTTGGTGACTTGGCCAAGGTCACTAGCCGCTCACGGCCTCCACGACCCTGAGCGCTGGGGCTGGACTCCCCTCCTCCCTCCTCCCGCGGCCATCACTCACAAAGAACCGCCCAGTGTCAGCCCGAGCCTGGGTCAGGGTGCAGGGGCAATCCACCAGCTCCGCCAGGAAGTTGGGCAGCTTTTTGTCCAGCGCCACCCAGTTCATGCACTTGGCGGTGGCCCAGGCAGCAGAATCCCGACGGAAATCCTCCCCGAGGTGCCAGGCTAAGGCGTGCTCATTGCTCCAGATTGCAGGCACATCCCTGCAGGAGACACGGGCAGTGGCCCCGTGAGCCTGGCCCCGAGCACAGCCCGGCCTCCCCCTGTGGTTCTCACCCAGGACCCCAGAGACCCTTGGCTTCCTTCAATGAGCGTTGCTAAGGTGCCAACCGTGTGCCCCACGTGGGGCTGGGAACGGAACGCACCAAGTAACAGAGGGGGCTGCTCAGCTGCTCAGGGGGAGGGGGCCCTGAGCTGTGCCTGAAAGGAGAACACAGGCTTGAGAAGCACAGGGACTTTGGTGGGATCTGGTCCAATGGGGGTGCAATTGACGGGACCCCCACCCTGGCCTTTCATCCATGGACACCCCTGACACCCCACCATGACAGCCCCCCCACCTCAGTGCCCAACCATGAGCACTCAGTGTCTAAGTAGAGGCCAGTGAGGTTGAGCCAACTCCTCGAGGCCCCCAGTCCAAGCTGGGACAACTCTCCTGGTTGAAATCTCTGCAGTTTCCCCCCAGCTCCCTTCTGGGCTGACCCCCACCGAGGTCTGCCCATGCCTCCTCTTCCTGTGGCCTCCTCACTGTCCCCCCATGTCCGATGCCCCTCCTGGGACTCTACGCTCAGTGCCTGGCACTCAGGGACACCTGCTCCCCAAGCTGGACAATGATTCTCTGGCCCCCTCTCCCAGGTGGGTCGGGCCCCTTCTCCTCAGGCACTGTGCTAGGCACTAGGCATCCAGAAACCCCTGCCCCCAGAGAGTTCATCTTCTAGGGATCCTCTACTCTTGTCTGGTTCTCTCCCACTTTTCCCAACTGGCTGCCCCAAGAAGATGCCCGCCATACCCCGGCCACCCCCAGGGGGCTGGAAGCCATCCTTCAGCACCCCACCCCCAGCCCTCCTCCAGACCTGCCCCTTCTCCCAACCTCAGCGGCTTCCCGGTCTGCCAGCCCGCCCTTGGCCTCCTTCCCCCTCCTGCCTCCAGCCCCCTACCTCTGCCAGGCCTTCCCTGGTCCTCCAGCCTCATTCTAGACTCTGTCCTCGTCCTTCCACCCTCATCCTTCCGTCCTGCTCCCGGGCTCTGGCCTGCCACCCTTCAGATCTGGGGCCTTCTACCACTGGCCTTGTCTAAATCTCCTCCAGTGCTACTGAACACCAGAACTCACACCAAATGACTGGACCCGGGAGAACGGGCCCTAGAAAGAGGGGGTCTGGCCAGCTCCTGGCTCCAGGACCCAGCAAATCCCTCCAGGTCTCACCTCTCGCCATCAGTGTGGTTGCTCCCAGAGATGCGCAGGGCACCCACCTCCCACGTCTGGTACTGGGGTTTGGCTGGCATCGGTGTGAAGGTGAAGTTGTCCCCGTTAGGGAGGTTCCTGGCTAGGGTGTAGAGGTACGACCACTCGGCCTTCCATTCATCAGAGTAAGGCTTGCCTGAAAGGGGACAAAAAGGCGTCAGCCCCAGGTCTGGCCCCCCGGTGCCTGCTACTCACCAAACCTCCAAGGCCATTCTGACCAAACCCGTCTGTCATTTCCTATCTACCTAAGTGCCCTTGAATCCATTCCTTCTCTCAGCCTCAGTTTCCCTTGCTAGTTAACTTTGATGTACTCTAAGGTCCCTACCAGCTCTAGCATGGTTCTGGGTCCTACGCTCCCCCCACCATACACCACCTACACCCAGCTGCCCACACTGGGCCACACCCTTTCCAGCCCAGCTTTACCTGTTTCTTGATAGCCCCACAGCTCAATGTTGACTCTGGGCTCAGGCAGCAGGGAGCTCTTCCAGGAGAGGGTGAGGTTGCCAGTGACCCCTGGAGTCCCATAATACTGCCACATGGTCTCATTGATCAGCTCACTCTTCTCCAATTCTGACACTTTGCTGGGATGGACTGGGGGAAGGTGGGCAGGCCAGTGAGTGAGGAAGGGAGCAAGAGAAAAGGGTCCCTTAGGCTGAGAGCCACCGAGAGCTCAGTGACCCAGCCCCTTCAGGTGCTTCAGAAAGGGGCCAAAGCCTGGAGGGCAGATGGTCCAAGGACTCTCCACAGGCCCCTCTCAAAGCACAGGTCTTACTCTGGGCAACTGCTCTGCCCAGTAACCTTCAGAAGCTCCTTCCCTAAGGCTGACCAAAGAAAGGGAAAACCCATGGGCAGAGGCCCCGGGTTTGGAATCCTGATGCTACACTATAGCCTCTGTGTCTGTGACCTCGGCCCAGGCCTTTCCCCTCCATGGGACAGAAGTGCTTCATTGAGAGAAGAAGGGTGTGACCACACTGGCCTGGGAGGGCTCTGCTAGGTCTGGGGCTAGAGGCCTGCAATCCTGGCCTCCAAGGTCCACCTCTGTGGGGGCCAGCCTTAGTCTCAGCACCTGCTCTCCACCAGGACTCTCCATCCCCTGTTCTCATACAGTCTTCACCCCCTATCCCTGCCCTTCTCTACCTAGCAGGACTTGAGCAGGGCCTGGATTATGTTTATCTTTGTATCCCTACTACTGAGCAACAAGTGCCTTCCCATCCCCTCCCCCTATAACAGGCATGTGACAAGCATCTACATCCTTGAATGTCATCTGCTGAGCAAAGGGCTGAGGGTTTGAAGAGCAGACAATATGGAACCAATGGAATTAATTGAAAAGGAGATTGGAGGATGGGTTGGAGTGGGGAGACACTTCAAGGAAGACCTCACCCCACAACAGCTATTAAAATAGTCCAGGTGTGAGGTGATGAGAGTGGGGACAGTGTCAGAGGAGAAGAAGAGGGGTACTGAAGAGATGCTGCAGAGATAAATTGGACCAGAGATGGTATAGAGGCAAAATGGACCAGGGATGCTGCAGAGGCGAAATGGACCAGAGATGCTGCAGAGGTGAAATGGACCAGAGATGCAGCAGAGGTGAAATGGACCAGATGCTGCAGAGGTGAAATGAATCAGAGATGGTATAGAGGTGAAATGGACCAGAGGTGCTGCAGAGGTGAAATGGACCTGAGGTGCTGCAGAGGTGAAATGGACCAGAGGTGCTGCAGAGGTGAAATGGACCAGATGCTGCAGAGGTGAAATGAATCAGAGATGGTATAGAGGTGAAATGGACCAGAGGTGCTGCAGAGGTGAAATGCATCAGAGATGCTGCAGAGGTGAAACGGACCAGAGATGCTGCAGAGGTGAAACGGACCAGAGGTGCTGCAGAGGTGAAACGGACCAGAGATGCAGCAGAGGTGAAACGGGCCAGAGATGCAGCAGAGGTGAAATGGGCCAGAGGTGCTGCAGAGGTGAAATGGACCAGAGATGCAGCTGAGGTGAAATGGACCAGAGATGCTGCAGAGGTGAAATGGACCAGAGGTGCTGCAGAGGTGAAATGGA
>NW_020954790.1:1009561-1016254 GCF_900497805.2 Vombatus ursinus
AGAGGTGAAATGGACCAGAGGTGCTGCAGAGGTGAAATGGACCAGAGATGTAGCAGAGATGAAATAGACAGGCCTTGGCAACAGTTTGGGTATGGGGGATGTGGGAAAAGGAAGAACCAAAGACTCCAAGTTGCAAGACTGGGAAGTTTCCCCCAATATCAACAGGAGGAGGGCTTGAGGGAAGAGAACAAGTTCAGTTTGGGAGCCAGTGAGATTGCGGTGTGTCTGGGGAATCTGTGAAGCAGCTTGTGATGGGGAACAGAAGCCCTGGGCAGAGGATGAGGCTGGGCACGTGAGCTCCTGATAAGAGACAATCACTCAACTCAGTGGAGCTGCTGAGGTCAGAAAAGAGAGCTGGGGTCTAGGAAGGTGCTTACCTAAGGCCTTCCCACCTCACATAGGGGAGAATTGGGAGTCATAAAGCGAAAGGGCTGCTTTGGACCAAAGGCCCCTCATCTGACCATACAAGACAGCTACAGGAAGGAACCCTAGAGTTAAGATCAGAGAACCTGCATTCCTTTTGGGGAAAGTGAGGCCAGGAGAGGCAAAAGCCCAGTGAAGAGGGTCATAGACTTAGAACAGAAAAGGATCTTGGAATTCATCCAGCCTAAGCTCCTCATTTTACAGATGAGGAAACTGAGGCAGGGCCAGGTGGGAAGTGGAATGTACCACGGTCACATAGACTTGCAAAGTGGAGCAGAGGTTGGGTCAGACCCTTTCCCTCTCCCTCTGAGGTTCCTGCCAGCTCTGGCTACATTATGGGAAGGCTAGTGCCAAGAAGAGAGTTGATTTGGGTCTGGCCCCACCCTGGGACTGGTCTGACAGGAAATGTGGTGTACTGAGTTATCATCAAGGCCTAGAATGTGCTGTGGCTCAGCACCTGGGGCCTGCCCCTCTGCTCTGGAACAGTCTTCTCAGAGGCCCTGGCACCAAGAGGCAACTGAGGAGGAAGGGGCCTGGGTCAGCTGGGCAGCAACAGGGGCCCTTGCCCAGACTCCCTTAGCCACATCTGCTGAAGCCGTAGTGGACGCCTCCCACCATTCCGTGCTCTGCCCAGGACAAGGGGAGCCGGGTGTCCAGTCCACAGCAGGAGGAGTCAGAGTGGGGCAGGGAAGGGGTTTAAGAGAAGGGCATTAAGCCCAGGAGAAACTGGGAGCCAGCCGGGCTGGGCCTCAGAGACCTCTGTTCTGGGCTGGGCCCTCCTTACTATGCTGTGTGCCTTCAGCCCTGCCCCTTTCCCTCTCTGGGCCTCAGTGATCTCTGAGGACCCTGCCACTGGCTCCGGGAATCCAAGATGGTCCCAGCGCGTGGCGAGCAGGCTCAGGAGCCAGGCCCCAAGGGAGGAATGTCCTTTGGCCTGACTCTGATAAGTGAAGGGGCAGCATAGCTGCAGCTCATGCCTGGCCCCGCCTGGGCCTCAGCGTCCTGCTCTGTGAGATGGGCATGAGGCCATCTGCAGGCTCGCCAAGGAGGATAGATGAGGGGGATGCCCAGGAGACATCCCCGTGTTGCACTTGTGAGCCCTACAGAGTGGGGTGCTATTACCTGCCAGCCAGGTCCCAGAGCTAGGGAACGTCTTGCCACCATCCAGGGACACGCTGAATGGAATCCGCCCGCTTTCGTACAGGAGGGGTGATACACAATGGATCCTGCCCTTGTCATCCACGTAGCCTTGAGTGTGGATGGCCTCTCGAAACCTGACCACCAAAAGAAGAACACGGAGAAGGCAGCTCAAGAGAAAACCTGAGCCCTGCCTGGGAGAGGCAGGTGGGAGGAGCACAGCCCCCTGGGCCTCTGTGCTCTTCAGACAGGCCCCTGTCGTCCTGAGGCCAGTTCTGAACCAACTGTGCTTTAAAGAGGGCACTGTGAGGGGGAAGGGAAAAGGTGGGTGGGCAGCCAGCACAGGGCAGGGAAGGGCCACCGCAGAGGATCAGCTGGAGGAAGTGGGCATGCTCAGCCTAAACAAGAGAGACTCAGGGACCACATAGGAACTGGGGTCCTGTGTCTAAAGGGTCATCCTGAAGGGAGATATTACCTTTGTTCTACAAACATAACAAAGTGGGGATAGCTACTGAGAGGTACTTTCAGGCTAGGTGCATGGAAAACCTTCCTAAAAATCAGCTATCCCAGTGTGGAAAGGGCTGCCTGAAGAGCTGCTGGCTTCCCCTCATAAAGAGGCTGTGGACCCAGTGGCTGGGTCTACTCTAGGGAGTATTCCTTTGGTTTCTGAGTCAGATTTAAGGGTGGCTACGACCCCTCTGACTCTGACCTTGGGAGCCCTCCACCCCAGCTCCCAGCTCCCAGGTGCTAGAGAGAGGACTCCCCAGGGCATCCCTGTTTGGAATGGTCGCTACAGGACACTTGGGAAATCTCAGTTCACTCAGATTCGACGCTTCTCCGCCCAGTAAGGACTGGGTGCTAAACAAATGTTTGGTGATTTGACTTGGCTTGACCTGACACCTGTCTGACAAGGAGAACGGGTATAACACCAGCCAGGGACTGTCCCCGCACATGGCTCCTCCTCCTCTTTCCCATGTGGGCTCTCACCACACAAACCAGCTCAAACTAGTGTCATCCTAGAGGGCTCTGGGCTTCTCTTGGGCAAAGAGAGGGAAGACTCAGGACAGCTGGGGAAGGGCTGTAAGAAGGGTCACCTGCCCCCTCCAGCCCCCTCTGACTCCTGCTACCCTCATCAGAACTCTTACTTCCCTCCCTTGCCTGGACAGAGTTTCCACCCCATGTGTCTGTCCTTTGCCCCTTGACAGCAGGCATGTTGAGGTCTGGGCTGCCCTCCCTCCTCACCTCCCAGATGCCTTCCCTCCTTCACCTCTCCCTTTCAAGCCTCCCAGCTGAGCTCAGAGGCTCTCTTCCTGGCCAGGCTTCTCAGGAATGTGCCCTTCCCTTGGATGGCTGTGCTTTCTGCCCTCCAGAAATGACTCACCTGCAGACCACGGAGGTCACTGAGGCAGGGGAGACCCATGGCTCACTCAGCACCACAAAGTCTTTGCCGCCCATTACTGAGCCTGAATAGGGTGAGATCTCCAGACAGAACTGCAGATAATCAGGACAGCAGGTGTTCAGAGATGGACAGGTCACATGGCAAGAGCAGTTTCCTCTGAAATCCCCGCAGTGCCCAGCACAAGACTCCAGGGCCTCTGAGAAGAGAGAGACCCCGAGGAGCTGAGCCCCGGCTCCCCCAGGCCAAGGGGCAGGGGAGGCTCCAAGGGGCCCCAGTGAGCCTTCCTGAGAGCGGACACATCCATCCCCGTGCCACAATGTCCATGTCCAGTGCCAGCGGAACGCGGGACCCAGCAGCCCAGGTTCCTTGGGGCAGTAAAACCCAGGAAGATGAGCGGAGAGGAAGGCACATGAGTGAGTGACCTCTAAACATTCAGGACAGCCCACGTCATGGAATGTTCACAATTGATGATGACTAAATAAAAGTTCTGAGGACCCAAGGCCCCAGCCTGGCAGACCTTTTCCCATAGTCTGGCTTCTTCGGCATTCACCTGCGAGGAAGGCAGGGCCCCCTCCCCTCCAAGGACACCTCAACAGCCCTCCTTTCACACGTGAGGAAATCCAGGTCCAGAGAGGGGCCGCTGACATGGTCAGCCACATGGCCCTCAGTGAGTACAGGAGGATTTACACCCAGGTCTCGACTATGGGGCGCTTCCCCCCAGTAACATTCACACTGTTCCCCAGGAGAGTCCTGGGCGCCTTCCCCCTGCACAGCCTGCTCCCTCAAGGTTTCCTCCGGGTCTGGAACTCTGGCACCTCCCCTTAGTTTGGGAGCCCTGGGCTGGATAGGGGTGAGCTGGGCAAAGCCCTGGGCTTTCTCCTGCCCAGTTCTTTTTTCTCCAGAGGATCGCCCTTAGGGGCTCTGTGCTGGGCTCCGGGTTGCTCGAGAGAGTGGCGATCAGCCCGGCGGCTGACACTTGGCTTTGCTTCTCACTGAGCCCTGCAGGGAGCCCCCCCAGCAGGAGCTCAGCGCCGGGGAAGCCGACTGCCCCAGTCCAGGGACGCGTCCTTTGCCGGGGGGGGGGGGGGGGGGCCCTTGGGCTCCCCCGGGGCCCCCCCCCCATAAGCACGCCCCCCTCCCCACCCTGCGCCTAGGCAACGGTCCCAGAGAAGCGATTGCCTGCTGAGTGCAAACAAACCCCCCGGCGGCCTCGGGGCGAGCGGTGGCCCCGGGAGGTGCGGGTACAAGGGATTCGGCCGAGGGGGTCTCTGAGTCAGGGCCGCTTCGCAGAAGGCTCCGGAGGCACGAAGAAGTCTGGACCCTCTGCGGAAACCTCAGGTGAGCCGGGGGCGGCCCGCGCAGCCTCCCAGCCCAGGTGGGTCAGTGTCCACTTTGAGATTCGAAACCAAACGCTACTTCTAAGCTTCTCCAGCCCAGAGACCCGAGGGCGCTCGGACCCAGGCAGGGGCCAGGTGCCCAGCCTGTTCAGTGCGTGTCTCCCCGCCACCCCGCCACCACCACCCCGGCCGGCGAGGGCTGAGCTCCAGCCCTCCGACGACGCGCACCAGTGCCCGGGTCCGGGACAGCTGTACCACACCAGACCGAGAGGTCCTCGAGTACCTGCGGGCAGCCAGAGAGCCCCACTGGCTAGGATCGCGAACCACCAGAGCCACATGGCTGGCCGGCCTCAGTGTTCCCGCCCCGAGCAATGGGCTGGCGGACTGATGGAAAAAGAGAAGAGGGACCAGAAGATGGCTGGGCCTTGGTAGGTCTGTCGGGAAGGCTCATAAAGCCTGGTCCCAGGCCGGTTCCAACTCGGAGCACCGCCCCTCCTCCTCCAGCCCCTCCCCTCCCAAGGTCCGAACTGAGGAGACCTTGCCCCAGCTCCGCCCCCAGGGCCCCACCCCTCCAAGTCCAAGGCACTGGGTCGCTGGAGGTGTGGAGAAGGGAGGAGGAATGGGTCAGGCTGGGGCTGGGGCTGGGGCTGGGGCTGGGTCTGGACGGCCCCAGGTCTCCAGTCTCATGTCCCCGTAGGCTCTGGGCTGCAGGAAGAGAAGGGGGAGGGGAGGGACCCCCGCGGCCACTCCACTCCAAGGAGGCTGTGACCCCCACCCCAATCATCCCAAGCGGGGAGTGGCTGGGGGCAGGGGGGATGCTGGAGGGGTGCCTTCGCTTATCCACCCCTCGAGGGCACAGGGGGTTAGCCAGGCTATGAGAAGACAGGGAAAGGACCTAACCGCTCTCCGGGAGCGCCCTCTGGGACGAGTCCGCAGGTACGCAGGTCTCGGAGCCATCGCGCCAGGTGACCAACGACCAGGAGGATGTCAGCTCCATGAGGGCAAGCAGCCTGGCCCTGTCTGCGTTCCCAGCCGAGCTCGGTACCTCGGCGCTCCGGAGGTTTCCCAAGTCCTGTAGCCCACTGAGCTGCCTTGGGGGGAGCTCCCCGCCTGCAATGGCTGCCCGGGCTTGCCAGAGACGGACCCTGAGATCTAGAGGGGAGGCCTCCTTCCCTCCCTGCAGGGCGCTGACTTTGTGGGGTGCACAGATCCCACAACAGCGCTCTAGGCCTGGTGATGCCTGAGGTCCCTCTGAGAGGTCAGTCTCAGATGTCTCTGAGATTAGAAGAATGGGGGCCTGTTTGGGGGCTGATTGAGACCACTGCTCGGCAGACAGAGGTAGTGGGCTGGAAGGGAGGGGGCTAGGCACGGAGCTCGGAGCCAGACGGGTTTCCTGGCCCACAGTTTAAGACCCTACTGCGTGCGGGGCAGTGTGCCAGGCACGGGGAGAGGCAAAGCCAGAAGCAGGACTAGCCCTGCCCTCTCCCTCAAGGCCCGTCTTGGACAGGGAGACCTCCGCAGCTAGACTGATTGAGGAGAACAGAACCTACCGGTCAAGCAGCAAAAACGTGCGAGTCGCCTGCTGTGTGCCTGGCACTGTGCTCCTCGCGCTGCTGCAGCGCTTTGGGATTTGCAAAGTGCTATTTCAATATCTCATTGGATCATCACGAGCCTGGGATGCAGATGCTGTTATTATCCCTTTTACAGATGAGGAAACTGAGGCAAACGGCAGTTAAATGACGTACCTAGAGTTATTTGGCTAGTCTGCCTGAGGCAGGATTTGAACTAGGTCCGACTCCAGGCCATCAAACCCACTGTGGCCGCCTGGCTGTCTCTAGAAGGCAGCCAGAGAAGTGGGCCGAGGGTCTGGAAGACCTAAATGCAAATTCTGGCGGAGGCATTTGCTACTTAACCTCTCCATGCCTGGGGATAATAATACTAACCTGCCTCTCAGAATCCTTGTGAGAATCTGATGTGCTTTGCCAACCTTGATGAGCTACACAAGCTGGAGCTATTACTTCACCTCTCAGCCTCAGTTTCCTCAGCTGTAAAATGGGGATAATAATAGCCCCTCCTGTTGTGAGGATAGAGGAGATAACATGCAAAGCAAAGCTGCACTTTAAAGCACTATCTAAATACTGCCTTGCAATAAAGAGTTTGCCTGATGGGCGAGATGGACAGGACCCTCCCCTAAGTGCAGACAAACTAAAATATAAAGAAAATAATACAAAGGTCAGTGCCAAGGTAGCTTGAGGGAGGGGTGGGGGGTGGAGGGGAGGGAGGGAGAATCAGAGTGGGTGGGGAGAGGGGGAGAGGAGAAGGGAGGGCCTGAGCAGGTGGGGGGATGGGGGAGGGGGAGAGGAGAAGGGAGGGCCAGAGCAGGTGGGGGGAGGGGGG
>NW_020954790.1:1016354-1019904 GCF_900497805.2 Vombatus ursinus
GGGAAGGCCAAAGCAGGTGGGGGGATAGGGGGAGGGAGAGAGGAGAAGGGAGGGCCAGAGCAGGTGGGGGGAGGGGAGAGGAGAAGAGAGGGCCAGAGCAGGTGGGGGGGGGGGGGGGGGGGGGGGGGGGGGGAGAAAGCTTCCAGGCTTGAGTTTCACCTTCCTGGAAATGAAGGCCTCTCCGAGACAGAGAAGAAAGGAGGGCTGTTGGTGGAAGGGGGACGTCGAGCTGGAATCCTGGGCTGGCCTTTGACTGCAGCTGAAGATTTGGAGGGCTTAGTGGGAGGTGGAGGGGTGACCCCTCTGTGCATGTAGACAGGTGATGGGCCCCTGCTCTGGGGTAACAGCAGTTATTGTTCAGTCATGACCCTGTGGACCCTACTGTCTGGCGTGATGGGGGGGGGGTTCTCTTGGCAAAGATACTGGGCTGGTTTGCTATTTCCTTCTCTGCAGGATTAAGTGGGGAGAGGAGGATTGAGGCAGAGGTTAAGTGACTTGCCCAGGGTCATACAGCTGGTGAGTATAGAGGCTAGATTTGAACTCAGGTCTATCTGACTCCAGGCCCAGTCAGCTATCCCCCGAGCCTCCTAACAGCACCTAGCTGCTGCCACCTAATTGCTCCTGACAATCAGACTGAGGTGACTGGAGAACAGAGGACAGCAGTGAGTAGATGATGCAGCCAAGTGTGAGAGTAATAGGGCTGGGAAGGGAGGACTCTGTATCCAGGAGAGCTCCCTGAGTGGGGAGGGCAGTGACATGGTCAGAGGTGGGCTTTACGAAAGTCACTGGAGGCTCAGACACAGACTGGACAGAGGAGAAACCTGGAGCTGGGAGAAATATTATCAATCTCTGATGTGGAGGTGATGCCACCCTGCTGGTGGAAAGTGAAGGGGAATTGAGAAGCCTCTTGAGGAGGGGGAAAGAGGGGAGTGCAAAAGCTGGTTTAAAGCTTAACATCAAAAAAACTAAGCTCTTGGTGACCGGTGCCATCACTTCCTGGCAAATAGAGGGAGAAGAAATGGAAGCAGCGGCAGATTCTATGTTCTTGGGCTGGAAGATCACTTGCAGACTGTGACTGCAGCCATGAAATCAGAAAATGTTGCTCCTTGGAAGGAACACTGTGGCACACCTGGCCACACGCTAAAAAGCAGAAATATCACCTTGCTGACAAAGGTCAGCAGAGTCTGAGCTATGCGCAACTGGAAGCGGGGGCTGTTAGGAAAGCAGAGCTGCAGAAACGGCACTTGCCAGTTGTGGCACTGGAGAAAATGTTTGAGAGTCCCTTGGACAGCAAGGAGATAAGTCAGTCAATACTTAATAAGAAATGGATCCAAGCTGTTCACTGAAAGGTAAATACTGAAGCTGAAGCTTAAATACTTTGGCCACATGGGGAGAAGATGAGACTCATTGGAAAAGCCCCTGATGCTGGGAAAGATTGAGGGCAAAAGGAAAAGGGGACGGCCGAGGAGGAGATGGATGGAGGGTGTCACGGAGACTTGGAGATAGTGGAGGCCAGAAGGGCCTGGCATTCCGTGGTCCACGGGGGTCACAAAGAGTCAGACCCGACTGAACAATTGAACCACAAGGTGAGTCAGTCAGCCAGTATTAAGTACCTACTGTGTTCCAGGGATTGTGCCAAGCCCTGAAGATACAATGAAAGGCAAAAGACAGTCCCTGCCCTACCCTCAAGGAGCTTCCAGTCCAGTGGCATCTACAAGGGAAGGAATGAGCCAGACTGACCTTAGAAAAAACCTTCCCGTCATGAAGGCTTGTACTGAGCAGATCTCTGAGCCCACTTCAGGAAGCTATTATTATCCCCATTTTACAGCTGAGGAAACTGAGGCTGAGAGGTGAAGGGGAGGTGAGACTTCAGGTGAAGTAATAGCTCCCACTTAGCTTCCCTGGGGAGTTTTGGGAACCTCTCCAAAGGTCTGGAGCCTGACCACCCTGAGATCAGCTCTCTAGAGCTCCCGCCAGCCAATCCAGCCATCTGTCAATCAACTAGCATTTCTTAAGTCTCTACCACACGTTGGGCTCAGTGCTAAGTGCCAGGGGTATATATAAAGACAAAAGTCCCTGCTCTCAAGGAGCTCACATTGTAACACAGGAAATGGTATGAATGTATCTAAGCATGTACAAAATGAACATGAGGTCTAGTAGTCCCCCCCCACTGAAACCATCCCCACCCTCACCCCTGCCTTCAGAGCTACTTCCCCAGCTCCTGCTCACATAGTTGGGGCTGGTCCCCAGAGGACAACTGACTACTCTCCTGAAGCTGGGTTCTGTTTCTCACAAGCCCCCACTGGTGTGCTTCCCATTAATAGTCAACCAGTAGCCTCAATTAGCTTTTAGAAAAAGTATTTACTGAAATGGTATATTAAGAACAGTTGATACAAAAATGATCCATCATCTCCCCCCAAACCAGGACCATGCTCTCTCTCCTCTCTCTCTCTCTCACAAAAGATTCCTAGAAAAAGTGGGTTCACATTTGAGAGATGGTGGTAAAAAACATATGTAGAAAACAAGTGTGGCCAAAGGGTAAACTCATAAGACTTGGTGCTGAGACATCTTTTCTCCCTTTTTGAAAGGAATTATCTTGTTCACATAGCCACAGTGCCTAGGTGGGGGGGATGCAGACAGCTGACACTCCCCCCACCCAGAGCAGCTCCCAGCAGTCTTTGCTTTATAAGTGTCTGCCCTTGGTACCTCCTGACCCTCCTGGCTCCAAAGCAAATTAGAAAAATTTTCATTATCACCCAGGATAAATTGCTTAGCTACACATGGCTGGAAAGAGGCTTAGCAAATCCTAAATGTTGGAGCCAGGCAGGGAATATGATCTGTATAATCCACCAAGAAGGGCAAATCTAGGCATACTTTAAGGATTCTATGGCCAGTCCTTTTCCTGCTAAATTTTTGGAAAGGAAGGCACTGCATGGGAGGATTGAGGAAGGTTTCATGTAAGAGGTGTCCCTTGAGCTGAGTTTGGAAGGAAGCAAGGGATTCCAAACAGCAGAGGAGAGAAGAGGGTTCATTCTGGGCATGGAGGACAGCCAGTGCAAAGAATGCTGGAGCATCGTGTGGGGGGAAAAACAAGAAGACCAGTTGGGTTGGCTGAAAAAGTCCAGGAAGCAGAGTTATATAACAACACAGTAAAGTTTGGAGAGGTTGAAATGAGTTTGTGAGGGTGTGACAACTACACAGAGAAGTTTACGCTTGACCCAAGAGGCAGTAGAGAGCCATTGGAGTTTATTGAGGAAGGGAGTGACTCCTTTGGAAAGTCACTTTGGCAGCTGTGGGGATGATGGTCTGGAGTAGGGACAGGCTTGAGGCAAGGAAACCAGTTAGAAATGGAATGGGGATAAACAGGTGAGCCCTATGATCTGCAGGACCTGGAGCCACCCCAGTGCTTTGGGGTGATGCAACAATCTCCTTATTAGTAAAACAGAGCTGTGTACTTTCTTCTTCCTCTCTGCAATGGGTGGCATGGGACTATGTGAGATGGGTGCTGGTGGTTTTGGTAGTGGGGGTGGGGGGTGATAGTGGTGGTGGG
>NW_020954790.1:1019914-1062550 GCF_900497805.2 Vombatus ursinus
CCCCCAATCCAATCCACACATTTGAACAGGTGTGTCTTGTACTCAGCCACAATCACATCATCCATTTAGCCCTAGACAGGACCACAATGCCTAACTATCCATCTTGACCAGACAGGATCACAATAGCTAGCCACTCAGAAAGCAGTATGACCAGGATGTCTGACCACTGAACCATAGAAGGGACCCCTCCCCTATTACCTAATCCCTTAACAAACACTGTCCTGCCTTTTTAATATTCATCATTTCTGTTGTGTAATCAGCATCATTATACTACAAAATTGTCTGTCTTGTTTTATGAAGTTGCTGGTTCCTCTTGGAACCTAGCCCACTTCCGAGGGGTGTTAATCCTCAGTAAATGCCTATACTTGGAGTAGAGGTGGTCTGACTCTGAATTATTTGAGATGGTGCCACCACAACACACAGAGTGATGGGTAGTGCTGGTGGAGATGGAGGTGCTGCTACTGGTGGTGTGGGGGGTAGAGGTGATGGGATGGTGGTGCTGATGACTGGGGTGGGAATGGTCTACTGTGGGAGGGGGGAGAGGAGAAGGGCACCTTTTCATCCAAGCAACCATAGCAATATGTGCTGCCTTTGTGAGCCTTGGGCCCCTGCCTGCCTTTCCTTCTTGTGTTTCTTTCCCTGATCACAGACTACCACATAGCAATCCTGAGTGTGTATTTCCGGCCTTGGGACATGCTTGTATTATTGAGAGGGTGACTCCCTCAGCTGGAGCTGATTGGCAGCAGGAAGCCAGAAGCAGTGAGAAAGAGCCAGACCTTTCTCTTCAGAGAAGTTTTCTTCCAGACAAGAGAGGATGAGGTCCTAACCTGAGATGGTGACCCTGAGAGTAGAGAAAAGGGGACTCGTGAGAGATTTCATGAAGATAGAAATAAGACTTGGCCATGGATTTGCCATATTGGATGAGGGAGTCAAGAATTGGGGGTGACTCTGAGGCTGCAAGTGTGACTGCCCAGAAGGATGGTGATCTCCGCTACAGTAAGGGGATGGTTCCCTGAGGAGGTTAATAATAGAAAGAAAGGCTCCAGATGCCACAAATATTTCTAGTAACACTTTTTGTGGGAACAAAGAACCAGAAAGAATGCTAGTGCCCGTCATTTGGGGAGTGACTAAGTAAGTTGGGTTATGTCCAAGGACTATGTTGGAAGAAACAGTGAGCATGAGGAAGACAGAAAAGCCTGGGAAGACATCTCCAACGTGTAGTCAGCAGCCTCAGGAAACCGCACACAGGGGTGGCAATGGTGTGAGAATTTTTTACACAGGATGGCTCTTTGGGAGGGGGTAAGAGCCAAAAGCTCTCAGCAAAGATTCATGAGAAGAAGAAAAAGAAGAAGAAGAAGAAGAAGAAGAAGAAGAAGAAGAAGAAGAAGAAAAAGAAGAAGAAATGGGGACATTTGCAAGGGATAGATGGAGGGGCAAAGAGCTTGAGTTCTGTTTGGACCATGTTGAGATACCCAGTTGGAAATATCCAATGGTCAGTTGACAACACACAGCTGGCTCTCAGGAGAGTGCTACATGAGCCCCACCCTTAGTCCTGGTCACCTTGTATGGACCCTTCAAGGTGCCTGGGCATGTCCAGTGCAGCCCAGAGTTATCTGTCCATACATAATTGTGTATGTGCCTCCCTTGACCAAATGAAAGTGTCTTAAGGGCAGCGACTACTTGACTTCAGTATTCATACCCCTAGTGCCCAGCACAACGCTTCACACATAATACGAGGTTGATAGATCCTTGTTGGTTGAGGAGGAAAGTAATGAGGGTCTGAATCTAGGTCAGGGCTATAGGAGAAGTGAGGTGGCTTGGCCCCATGTCTGAGCCTTATCTATCCAAAGGAGAAGTTTCTCTTCCCAGTCTCATGGCTCAGTTCTGCTCATTGGGCTGTTGTGAGGAAGACCACAGCGCCCCCATTACAGGTATAGCCTGTGGGTCACTGGACACTGGACTCATGTGAGCTCTTGACCTTACTGTGGGAATCCTGGGAGATGTGTAACTCCACTAGCTTGAGCCTCCATCCCAGTATAACTGGGAACCTCAGCAATTATCTGAGCTCTGATGGCTCTTGTCAAAGCTAAATAGACCATGAGCACATATATTTCATGAGGATTAAAACTCTTAGGGAAAAAAAAAAAAGAAAGAAAGCCATCTGTGCACTCATGTTCCCCAGGGATTACCATCTAATCTTTCCAATCCCTCAGTTCACCAGGGGAAAGGAAACTAGTGCTCTGGGTGTGGGAAAGGTCTGGCAAAGGAGGGGAAAGTCAAGCACAGACTCGATTCCAGGAAAGAGGGGTTTGCACAGTGGGAGGGAGGACATATAGAAGAAGCCCATGCGCTAACATTCTACAGGGGAAGTCAGCCTGAGGGAAGGATGAGCTCTCCTGCATGAAGTGCTGAAGAGCCACGGGAGATAGTTCTGAGGAGGACAGCGGGATCTCTCTGCCTAAGAGGCTGATGTGGATGCACCAGAAGCTCCCCCAGGCAATGTTGACTTCTAAAAGTCATGGACAGGAGAAGGCAACAAGGCCAGGTGACAGGACACGGTACGGTCTTAGCAGAGCCACGGCTTGTGGCTACCAACTGGTAAAGCTCTATGTGTGTCGGGGGAGGGACGGAGGCTCCAAGACTGGAGCTGATTGCCCAACAACAGAGAGAAGGTGGAGCAGCTCCAGTCATTTGTGTTTTCTCTGCTAAGAAGAATGAACAACCTTTACTCTAGAAATGACAGGATCAAATGACTCATGGGGGCTGAGCCCCAAGATAAGTAAGAAGATAGGAAGCACGCACCAGGCTGTCCTTGAAGAGACTGCATCCCCTGCCCCCCCCATGACACCCTCAGGTCTGGGAACTACTAACTGATGGGGAGGGGAAAGGGGCTTAGCCCCTGGCAGGGTCATGTGAAAGTCTCTGAAGAGCAGGAGAGACATCATGGGACTGGAAAAGGGCAAAAGTGAGCCGGAATTCCACAAACAGGATGAGATCAGCATCTTCAAGATGCTGGAGAGGCCAGAGAGCTTGACTTCAATTTCTGGGGAAAGTCTAGAGGTGATCATGAATCTGATGGCTGGTAAAGATCTCCAAAGGGAAAGGGGACTGGGCTTCACCAAGAAGGACCCAGGCCAGACTCACCTCTTTTTCAGGAGAGCATTTGCGAAAGTCTCCTTTTCTTGATCTAGGGGTGGTCTAGACGTGAGCAACACAACCAAACCAGAGAGGCCCAGAGAGCCCCCCTGAATGGCTGAATATCAGCTTGGGAAAAGGCGTCTCCAGTGGAGGGCCCTGGGGATCTGTGCTCAGCTCTGTGCTCAGCAGTGTTTGAATTCATGACCGGTATGGAGATGGGGAAGACATGCTCACCAAGTGTGCAGAGCCTTGGACTGAGTGCAAGGAGGTTGAAATTTAATAGGGAGATATGTGAGGTCCAAAGAACATGCTTGAAGAGTACCGGGGAGGGGGAGGGCTTGTTTGAAAAGATCAGAGGGATCGATGCAGCAACCATGACCGCCAATAAGCCTTGCCTGGGGTCCACGAACCACCACGCCCAGGAGGAAGATGCAGGCTCTCTGCCCGTGGCCCCACCAGCCTGCCCCTAGTGTCTAATCCCACGGGCAGTTCTGGGAATCACATCGCAGGACCAGAGGATGAGCAAGTCTGGGGGTTGGTAGAAAATGTATGGTCATGTCAGGGCAGACAGAACGTACCTGGAGAGCTGCAGGAACACACCTGAAGCAAACGCCTGGGAATTTGTTGAGAGCAGCCATGGCCAGTTAGCCTGCAGGGGTTGCTGAGTGCTTGCCCCCTGATTTGGGGGGACTGGAAGGGTTGGGGCGTCTAGACCCAGGCCAGCAGTGCAGCTGGGAGCCGAAACCCAGGACTAGAGCCAGAGCGGTGGGAAGTCATCGTTGAAAACACCAGCTCGGCAGAAGTTGCAACCTGTCGAGTTTGTGCAATGCCAGGGGAAATCCCAAGCTTCAAACCAAAATGAGCCCCACACCAGGAAAGTGGAAACCTCAGCCGTGATCCCCTAAAGGTCAACTGCCCCTGCTATTCTGAGGGAGTGGGCATCTTAGCTTCACAACAGGAAGGCCTGGGAACTGCCATCTCCTGACAGAGAGGAAAGAAAGGGGAGCGCAGCCCCAGGAGAGGACCTTCGCTGCCTGGGGTGGAGCTCTCTGTTTGGGTCCTGCAGCTGAGGAGGGAGGACCAGAGAGCCCACCACGCCCTGGCCCCTCAACGCAGCACAGACAGTTTGGCTCACAGCCATGTGCCCCTGCCTGCTAGAGCAATGTTGCTCACTTACATTCCTCCACACCTACACTCATCTCCTCACACACCTGCCCTCTCTGGTCCCCACCGTCTGATCTCCTCCACAGGGCAGGGCCAGGAGGCTGGAAAGGTTGGTGGGGGCTTCCTGTGGAAGGCTTGGAGTGATGGAGGAAAGGTTGGGGATTTTCTCCCAGGAGCCATAGGGAGCTCCTGAAGGTTCTGAAGCAGAGGAGTGACTTGGTCACCTTTGTGCTTTAGGAGGGTCGATCTGATAGCTGTGTGGAAGCTGGGAAAACAATAAATCTTTCTGATCGTTCTAGAAAGCATGAGCTAGAATTGGAATAGCATTTTAGAAGAGGTCTGCCCTCAGGAAGCCCTGGGTTCAGATCCTGCCTCAGACGCTTACTAGCTGGGTAACCCCACTCTGTGCCTCAGTTTCCTTCTATATAAAATGAAAGCTTAGACTAGGTGGTCTCTCAGGTCCGTTCCAGCCTATAATACTGTAACCTTGGCAACAAAATGGGGCTTATGGAAGGGGCTTTTACTTGGCCCTCTACTTTGGAGAGGACTCCCAATGGGGAAAAAAAGCAAATCCCCAACCCCCCCCCCAGCTGTCATCAAATCCCGTAGATCTAATCTGATCATCTTTATTAGACAGGCTTGGTCCTCCCAAGCCCCACCCTCCCGGAATTCTGAACTTTAACCCTGGTCGCAGGTTGCTGCTCTTCAGCACCAGGCCTCCTCCCTGGCCTCTCTGGGCCTCTACCCTGGCCTCTCTGGGCCTCCCCCTGGCCTCTCTGGGCCTCCACCCTGGCCTCTCTGGTCCTCCCCCTGGCCTCTCTGGGCCTCCTCCCTGGCCTCTCTGGGCCTCCTCCCTGGCCTCTGGCCAATTGATCCCACCCTTCAAGGCTTCTGAGACCACCACCAGCCTATCAGTGGTTCCACTGGCCCAAAGAACACCAAGAGTAAGAGGGTGGGTCTTGTTTTGGGGATAAGCCTGAGTTTGTGGCAGGACCTGGGCCTCTCCCCAAAAGCCCTGTTGCTCCACTTGGCCGGGCTTCTTGGCAGTCTGTCTATCTGAGACCCATGTGCGAGGTGCTGTTGGGCTGGGGCAGTCTAGCCTGCTCTTGGCTTTCATCCACCTAGTTTTTCCCATGTGGATAGTCAGGCCAAAGACTTTCCCACCACTCAGGCTTCAAGAAGTTAAGTCCTCACTTTGAGCCAGGCACTGGATACAGGGACCAAACTGAAATAAACCCTGCCCTCCAGGAGCTTATGTTCTAGCAGATGATAATACACATGGACATCTAGGAGGCCAGCAGCTGAACCAGACACTGTGAGGCTGGGCCAGGAGGCTGGGGACCCACCCAATCCCTGCCCAAGGCCTTCCTCCTGGGCCATGTCCTTGGGCGCCTGCCACTTTAGGCCACCCTGACCTGAGATTTCTGGGGCTTTAGCCTCAGGGCTGCTGGGCCAAGCGGAGCTCGCAGAGCTGGTCCCAGATCTTCAGTGTAGGTCAAGTCAGAGCAAGAGATGAAGCTGAGGTGAGCTCAAGGCTGATCCAGGTGCCAGAGTGTCTGCTCCGGGGAGCCTGGTGAGCTCCAGCTTTGTCCTGCCTGCAGGGGAGTCATGGCCTGCCTTGACTTCAGAGGGGGAATGCAATAGTTAGAGAAGCCCAAGCATATGGGACTAGGTAGCGCACCCCAGAGACGTTGCTGGGAAACGTTCCTGTTTGTCCTTGCTCAAGAGCCAGCTGATGTTGGGGTTAAATGGACCTAAGACTCCAGCCCCTGGCCCTGGGGGTGCACAGCTGGGGGGGGCAACTTAATGGTGGCACACAGGAAATCCCCCCCCCATGACTCCGAATCCTCCGGGCACCCAAGGGCAGATTATGCAGCCAGCTGTGAGAGGGGCCCAGAGCAGACTCCCACACTTGTAGTACCCACTTCTGGCACAGCCCCCGAGGCACAGCCATGGAAACTGTAGGTAAGCAGGACTGCCCAGCGTCCCCTTGGTCCTTGTGGCTTTGCACTCAACCTGGAACAGATCACCCAGAGTTCCCAGGTAGCAAGATGCACGGCCAAAACAAATGCTTGGGCCTTGGTGAGGATAATGTGGTCTTGAGTAAAAGAGCAACAGCCCCGGCATTGCTGATTAGGTTTAAATTGGGAAGGGAGGAACAAAGAAAAGAGAGAGGAAAGAGGAAAGGAAGGAGGGAAATAGGTCTGGGGGCAGTGCACAACCTCGGCCCAGTTAAATGCTCCTTCCTGCCCCATCTTTGTCCACACCAGGAGAAGCAGATCTGCTCACTGCTCGTACGCCCTTCAACACCCTGTTTTCTTTCCCTTGCCACCAGAGGCCAGACGACGATCTAGCAGGTGAAGGCCAAGTTTCTGGTCTCTAGAGGCTGTAACTGATGCCCACGTTTTCAGGGTCCACCACACACATCCTTAGCCCAGGATACAGCCTCCAAGTCCAGACATCAGTACATTCTGTGTCACAGAAACAGCGATATCATAACCTTGAGCCACCAGGCAGAAGGTCCAACCTGACCTCTGTCACTTACTATCCCAGGGACCATAAAATCCCAACAATCTTATCTCCCTCCTGGGTAGTTGTGAGGATAAAAATGTGATCACAATGTGCAAAGATCATGTATGACTACACCTCCTGGATAAAATCTGAAGAATGATCTTATCTCCCTCTTGGGCAACGGTCCTATTCGAAGCTTCAAAGGGCTATGTAGACACTAGCCAGTGTTATTACTATTTCTGGAAGGATTTTATTTTCTTACCTTGTTATCTAAAACTTGACAGACATTTTAACAGATCTTCTTGGTGCTCAAGTGGAGCGAGAAGGGATTTTTTCCTAACAAAACTGGGTGAAGCTGAGCTGGGGGCTGAGACTCTTTGGGTGAGCCTTGGAGGCAGATGGAATGAAAGTGGAGAGGGTGACCAGGGAGGGCCTGGGTCTCAGGGCAGGCTCCCATTAGCCCTGCATGGTGGGTTACCCTCTGCCTGGATCATGTTCGCTGTGATAACTCTAGGGTTCATACTGTGGAGTTTGAGCAGGGCCTCCTTCTACAGATGTACTAAAGGAGCATTCCCCACTGCTGGGACCCGTTTGGTGCTTTCCCTTCCTGGTGAGCTGGAGGGTGTGTGCAGGCCAGCAGCTTCCTGTCTCTTACTTGGGCACCAGGTGCTCATGAAAGCATGGCACCTCTGTTCTTGTGTGTGTAACTGTGTGCTCTGGCTCCCTCTCCCCTCCAGGTTGCAGAGAGTGACTCTGAAGGGTGTCTCCTCCGTTGCCATAGGCTTAAGCACCCCAGGCGATGGTCTCCCCATTGTTAGGGGCCTGTGACTAGAGCCAAGGTTCCATTTATCCTCTTACTATCAATTGGCTTTTATAAAGGGATATTTATATCAAAGACATAGGGAGAACAAGCTTGATTTGCCTGATAGCTCCAGCCCACATTCAGCCCTGCACCACTTTGGTCTCTGTGGACACAGGCTAAAAATTGAGCTCAGTTCCCACATGACATTGGTCCCACCAAGTTAACGCCCAAATGCAGCACGAGTGCGGGGTGAGTCCTCCCTCTGGGTGGGGGGATCTTCAGTGCCGCCCCCATTGTTCTCTGTTCTGTCAGCCTGGATCCCAACTCCTGGATTCCTGTGGCTTTCTCTCCAGACCTTCAGGACTCCCAGAGTTGGAGACTCCACTTCCCTCTAGAATGGAAAGGCAAGGACCAAGGCTTGGCTTCTCGGGGGCCATTCCAGGAGGCAGAAGAGGTGGAGGCTGGGAATCCTTCCACAGGGCCTCCTTATCAGCACCCAGCCAACTGACCAGAGCCAGGGGCAGGGAGTGTAGCCGAGCTCCCCAGCCTCCCTCTCTCCTCCACGTGGTCTTCACAGGGACAGGCAGCATCAGCTTGGTCAGCTGATAGGGTTGCTTCAGGCCCTCCTGGCTCTTAGGTGAATGAGTTCTGAGAGAGGAGGGCCAGGAGATCAAGCAAAGCTGTTGGTGTCCTGGGGCCCCTGGAGCCAGCAACAGAAGCACCTTCCTGGCCGTGGAATGACCCGTCAACTGGGAGGTCAAGCCCCAGAAGGAGCCGGCTCAGAGGAGGAAAGGGGGCAGGTCATTCATCACCCATGCCTTGCTCCCAAGCAAACTTCTTTGTGACTTTGGGAAGAGAAGGAAGGACTTCCAGGTCCAGGCGTCAGGAAATAGCCTAGGGGCCACTTACTCCCAATGTGAGAGCTTCATTCCCTTTGTGACCACTTGAGCCCATTTCTTTGAGACCATTCTCCCCAGAGGAGGTGTCTGGGAGGGGCGTGTTTCCTGGTTTGGGTGGGTTGTTTTGTACCTGGTGCTTTGGTCACACCTCAGTGACTGCCCTCTTGTAAAAATGGTGGTGGTAGTAGTAGTAGTTATTGCTGAATCCACACAAAAGTTTCTTGATCAGGATGGGGTGGCGCACCATATTAAGGGCTTGTGAGCAATGCTAATAAGCTCCCAGCCCTTCAGGCTTACCCAGAAAACCTGAAGGGCAGCAGTCATGGCCTGTGGGAATCAGCGTGACTTAGGAGAGCGAGCCCAGAGTGGGGGCTACAAAGAAGGGTTCATTCAGCTACCCCCGGACTCAAGTAGCCAAAAAGCCAGAGAACTGGAGAAGGGCAACTCCGTTTAGTCTCTCACGCTTTGGTGGGGGAGGAAGCCTCCCTCCAGCACAAACCCTAGCCCAGCGGGTAGCAGGAGGGCAAACACCAAAGCTTCAGGTCAAGTATTTGGGGCCAGAGGGCTCCTGGCCTCACTTGGAGCTCCCTCTGGTGGTTAGGTTTAACAGTGAGGGAAAAGAGAAGGTGGGGGTGGGGCGGAGAATTTGAGGAAATCCTAGCTCAAAAGAGGGCTAATTACTGACTGTTATCTCCAGGCAGATGAGCACCCGCACCCTGAGAGTAGGGTCCCAGGCCACTGGTCTTGTTTCCAGTCCTGCCCCGTCTGTCACCACCAGCCAAGCAAGCAACTGCTGTGGAGAG
The DNA here is from genome assembly GCF_900497805.2 of Vombatus ursinus. Lineage (NCBI taxonomy): Eukaryota > Metazoa > Chordata > Mammalia > Diprotodontia > Vombatidae > Vombatus > Vombatus ursinus. The sequence goes on from NW_020954790.1 coordinate 1,029,232, forward strand.
CGAGCCAGCCTTCTCCCCCCAGCTGCCAGCCACTGGCCAGGCAAGCCAGCCTTGAAGCAGTCAGGCACCTGCCAGGTGCCTCAAGCCACCGCATCACCTGGACCACCATCTCCCCTCACGACCTGATGGAGATAGCCCAAGAGCTTTGGGAATGGCCGGGCTTCCATCCAGAGCCCTCAGCCACTGTCCTGGGAGGTAGGCCTTCTGGAGAGGTGGCCTGGGAACTGACCGTTCCTGCAGGGGCTGCAGCCCCAGCTACTGAGGACTCAGAAGGGAAAGTTCTAGTCACCAGTGTCCTGAGCCCTGTCCAATGATTCAGCATTAAAAAAAACCCCCAAAACTTTGATCTCATTATCTTGATGGAAATGACATTAAACAAGAGGCTGCCCATCTGCTTTGCTGCTACCCCCCAGGGATCAGGGGACCTTTCCCTCTGCCTTAGAGCTGAAGCCTTCCCTGGGGCTGCCGAGCCCCTCTCAGGACTGCTCATCCACCCTGGTGTTCACCCCATTCACCAGCTCTCACCTGTGGCTCCAAGAGGCTGTAGCATGGGCAGTGACCACACCCTGGTAAGCCATTTCAGCAGATGGGCTCAAACAGATTGAGGGTAACCAATGGACTTGACACCAGTTGATGAAGCAGAGGCATGTCTACTCTAAGCATATGAAGACTTCCTGGTCAGAATGGATGGAGCGCTTAGAGCTTGGTCAGACGTAGAAGACACCAAGGTCATCCACTGCCTCCCGGGCCATTGCCAGTCATCCTGAATTTTGTCTTGTCACTGGACTTCGATGACTCTAGAGGAAAGAGTGAGGCTGACGACTTTGCTCAGCTCTGCCTCACTTAAATCCAATTTATGCACAAGTCAGGATATCACTCATGATGTCACTGGTCCTCCAACAACAGGTGCCATCGCCCCCCTCAGAATGGGAGCTCCCAGGGAGCAGGAACTCTGCCTGTTCCAGCCGTATCCCCAGTGCATGGCACACAGTAAGTCCGAAATCAATACTTGATTCAGTCATTCGTTTACCAGCTGATGGTGCAGTGGTTAGAACTCTGGGCCTAGAATCAGGAAGATGCAGGGTTAAATCAGACCTCAGACACTTCCTCTGTTTGCCTTCATTTCCTCATCTGTAAAACAGGAATAATAATAGGGCCTACTTCCCAGGGTTGTTGTAAGAGTGTCAAATGAGATCCTATTTTAAAAGGGCTCAGCGCAGGCCTGGCACACAAGTGCTATAGAAATCTTATCCTCGGGGGCAGCTAGGTGGAGAAGTGGATAGAGCACTGGTCCTGAAGTCAGGAGGACCAGAGTTCAAATCTGGCCTCAGACCAAACACTTGACCCTTACTAGCTGTGTGACCCTGAGCAAGTCACTTAACCCCAATTGCCTAAAATGAAAAAATCTTATCCTCTTCCCACTCCCCGTGCAATGAGCATCCACAGACAAGGAAAAGTCTCACACTTGTGGGGGCCAAGGTCAAAGGCAGATCAGGGACAAAGAACAGGGAGGGGGTACCCAACAGTGTGGTGTTTCTATAGAGAATGCCAAATGGGAGTGGAGCTTGGGATGCAGGCCACACACAGTAATGGAGCCATTTTTACATCCCATGGTTGTGGAATGTCCATAGTAGACCCCAAGCTAGAGCAGGTATGTATTGGGGGTTGTGTGTGACATCAGGGAGGTGATGGCATGACTTACATTGAACTGGATTTGAGGGAGGGAGGGCTGTGCCAAGTCACCAGCCTCACTTTCTCCTCTGGAGCCATCTGGGTCAGTGGTCAGGTATAGATCAGGACGCCTGGAGATGGCCCAGGATGCAGCCAAGGACCTTGGCCCTTTGAGGCTGTCTTTTCAGGTTCTCACTTTGACTGAGGCAACACCCATTCATTGAACAGGCCTCTTTAAGAAGTGAGTCAAGGGATGGCCCCTTTAATAAAAAAAACAAAAACAAAAACAAAAGGTCAAACTGGGAGGGGAAGACCCTCAGGGTAGCTGGCCAAAAGAGAAACAGTTACTCTTTACATTCACTCTGATCCTGGAGGGCCCAAAAATAACCATTAAGGGGTGCTTGGGCAGAGACCTATTGTTGTCCAATCTTGGTCTTTGAGAAAGAAATCTAGCCAGTAAACCCCAAGACAACTAGGTAGGCTTCAGCCACGGGGTCCCTTGTTGACCACTAGGGTGAACTCAGAGCCTTCCAGACCCATGTAGAAGCCAGAACTACTGGAGACAGAGAGTCTTACAGAGGTCGCAACATCTTCGGAAAGCCTTGCATCTAGCTGCAGCCACCACTGTTTGGGAAGAGTATTGGTTGGGGAGTAGGGAGGCCTAGAGTTGGCAGTATTCCCTTTTTTTTTTTTGGCAAGGCAGTTGGGGTTAAGTGACTTGCCCAAGGTCACACAGCTAGTACGTGTCAAGTGTTTGGTCTGAGGCCGGATTTGAACTCAGGTCCTCCTGACTTCAGGGCTGGTGCTCTATCCACTGTGCCACCTAGCTGCCCCTAGAGTTGGCAATATTCCTAAGGGCTGTCCCTGAAAACACATCTGCCCTAAAATCCCCCACCCAAGGGAAGGAAGCCCATTGATCTCTGCTTAGACAGCCCCTCACTCAGGGAAAGCAACCCTTGGTCAGAAGGCATGTGGTGGCCAGCCGCTTGGCCCTTGGGTTTCTCAGGCTGCCTGCCAGACTGGCCTCACTCCTGGGACTGGCCCTGACCCGGTGTACCTTCCCAGCCCAGATATGCGGGGGAGTGAGGAGTCAGCCTGCCTCGCTGGGGCTGCTGGGCTCCTTACTGTTGCTATTAGTCATTGTCTAGATAGCAGCAGAGGCGGGGGACCCACTCCAGAACCGAGGCAACATTGTATCAGTGGGGCTTTACCGTAACCTTTCTGTTGCAATTGGAGCCTCAGAAATGCCCTGGTCAAAGGGAGAGGGACTCTTCCCTTTTCTTGCTAATTTCTGCTACAGGTTCTCCCACCCGGTCCCCACAGCCCAGGATTTTTACCCGTATCCAAGAACAGCATCTGGTGGCAGCCCTTGGAGATGACCGCCGGCTCCCTGGTCACCAACCATCTCACCACATAACTGACCTGCTCAGAGAGCAATTATTGCTGGATGTTGGGGAATGGGCAGAAGAATCAGGCTGGCAGCTCCAATCACAGGAATGGCCCCTGAACAAAGGATGGGAGTCAGTCTCTGCATTTCTCCCCAGGCTGCCCTGCTCTGGACTCCCCCATTTCCATCCTAGCACTCACACCTTGGAAGTACCCTCAGCTCCTGCGGCAGGGGGAGGGCTCCTCCCAGAATCTCCCCTTAAGGAGGGAACCAGGCCACCGCTGTGACCAGAACCCTCCTTCAGGCTCTTACCCCTCACCTTCTTCCCCGCCCCAGCCTTTTTAGCTCCCTTGTAGGTGTTGTGTTCCTTTCCTAGAAGGTCAGCTTCCTGAGGGCAGATCATCAGTCTTTTGGCTTGTATTTGTATTCTCAGTCCTTAGCATGGTGCCTGGCACATAGTAGGCATGTAGTAAGTGTTTGTTGATTCTAGACTAATTGATGTCCTTCACGGAGAGACCTTCAAATACTTAGACAGCTGTCATCCTGCCCTGCTCCCAGCAATGTCCTGACTAAATTGTAGTGCCCAGGACACGAGGCCCATCCCCTCTCCGGCCATCCCTGGACCCTAGAGCCGATGGGTTGGCTTGGGGATTCGGTTGAGCTTGGCTCGCTAATTAACCTCCATGCCCCCCCATCTTTTTGTTTTCAGATTGTGAGAGATGATCTCTCAGAGGTGAAGCCTCCTCAAACGGTGAATAGTTCTTGTTAATAGTTCTCACAAAGGGCAGCAATTAGGAGATCTCTGATCATTTGGAGAGAGCTGTCTCAGTTGAGTGATAAGGTCAGAAGCCAGATCAAAGGAGGTTAGTGGGAGGAGAGAGATTGGAGGCACCTATTGTAGATGGCCTTCAATAAACTCCTTTCAGCTTTCAAGTATCTAAGTCTTTGTTTGGAATTTGAGTAGTGGTCTCTGTCCCACCTTACATTTGTGGGGCTGCTTTGTGTTAGATCTAGCCGCTTCCACTCCAACAACAAAGTTTGGGATCCAGACTTTGTCAACAAATTCATTCATGCGAGGAGTGGCGCGCTCTGACTTCATCCACATCATTCCCCAAAACAGTAGAGGACACAGAGTCCAGCAGAAATCCTTGGGACAGAGGTATCAAACCATCAGGCCACAACACTCTGAGCCGGGCCCGAACCAGATGAAAATGTTATTGGGAAATAGTAAGCAAAAGAAGGAAAAATATGGCAAAATGTAGATAACATTACATTTTACAACCAAGTTGCTACAAAGAAGACATCTTAAATCTTTACCACTTCCCCTCTTTGAGGATATAACTTATATTCATGGGAGGAGTAAAGGGCATTCATTCATTCATTCATTCATCCCTTTATTTAATTGATTGTTTGATTTGTTTTTCCCTTTTGTTTATTTATTGGCATTTGCTTTCTACGTTTTGAGTTATCTCCCTCTCTCTTGCCCCTCCCTTCTCCACTGAGAAGGCAATCAATATGATACCCATTACGCACATGAAGTCACATGAAACACTCCCATTAGCCATGTTGAAAAAAAAAAGAAATACAAAGAAAGTAAAAAAATAAGTCTATACTCAGAGTTCATCAGTTCTCTCTCTGGAGATGGAGAGCAGTTTTCATCATGGGTCCTTTGGACATTGTATCATTTAGGACAGCTAAGCCTTTCACATTGTACAATACTGTTACTGTGTACAATATCCTCCTGGATCTGACCACTTTACTTTGCTCAGTTCATATAAGTCTTCACAGGTTTTCCGAAACCATCTTCTTTTTCATTATTTATAGCACAATACTATTCCATCACAACCATATGTAACAACTTGTTCAGCCATTCCCCAATGGAAGGGTATTCTCTCCATTTCCAATCCTTTGCCACCACAAAAAAACTGCTACGAATATTTTTGTATATGTGGGTCCTTTTCCTTTTTTTTTAATCTCTTTAAGATATAGACCTAATAGTGGTATGGCTGGGTCACAGTTTGATAGTCTTTTGGGCATAATTCCAAATTGTTCTCCATTAATGGTTGGATCAGTTCACAACTCCACTAACAATGCATTAGTGTCCCTGATTTTCCACATCTCCTCCAGCATTTGCCCAGAATTTGGGTATGCAGGAGTTCAGGGGAGACTAGGTCCTCTGGTGTAAGGCCTTTCAAGCCCTTTTCAGGGCTGCTTTCCACCGTTGCTGTCCAATTGGTCCACACCCAATTCTCACCTGTGGCTGCAGGAAGCTATAACACACGCAGTGGTCACACCCCTAAAACTGTCTCGGCAGATAGGATAATACAGGTTGAGGGTCACTGAAGGTGAGTTAGAAGAGTGTTTACCCCAAGCATGTGAAGACTTCTCCTGGCAGAATGGGCAAATGAGAACAACTTGTTCCAACGGCCATGAAGGCAGCTGAAGCAGGCACTGTGGAGCGCTTAGCCCTTGGTTAGGCATTGAAGACACCAAGACCACCCGCCGCATCCTGAGCCATCGCCAGTCATCTTAACTCTGTCTTGCCACTGGACTGTGATGACTCTGAAAGAGACAATGAACCTCATGCCTTTGCACAACTCTGCCTCACAAGAAACATCGCCCATACCATTTTACCATTTTTTACATATCTCAAACTCTTGTGGTGGCTGCAAGTGATAAAGCAGTAGGTGAGAATACTGGGAGCTGTAGTCACAATCCTGCACGCAGGCGGCCCAGGCCGTAGGGTCATCTTCTCACTGGAAGCAGCAGCGGGATTCAGCAGCCCCTTGGATGTCTGTGCAGCCTTTTAAAGACTGCACTGCTCACCTCCTGGTGTGAGGAAGGGGCTAGAAAGGGTGCCCTAAAATTGTCTGCTTACCCAACCCTGGCCTGATTACCTCAGCAGGCAGGGATCCCCTTTCACAATAAAAAAAATGTATAAAAAGTTTTGCAAATATGAATCCACTCACCATGGGTACGTGGAATGTGTTCACACTAATGGACAGCTGGAAATCCAGCAGACCTGAAAGATAAACAGCTCTTCTTGTGAGAGAACCCAGCTGGTATCCCATCCAAATAGCAGCCCTGAGTGAAACGAGACTGGCAGATGAAAGCCAGTTTATCCAAGTTGGAGCTGGTTCATGGTTTTCTGGAGTGGCCGCGGTGAAGGGGAGTGAAATGAAGCTGGTGTAGGTTCTGTAATCACATCTAATCTAGTCAACAAGCTTGTACGCCCCCTCCAAAAAAAAATGACAGGCTTACGACAATGCGATTGCCACTTGCAGGAAAATGTCACACCACCATCATCAGCGCCTGTGCTCCCACCATAACGAACCCTGATGAGGTCAAAGAAAAATTTTATGAAGACCTAGAGACCCTCACCATCAACGTGTCAAAAGAGGAAAAGCTTATAATTCGGGGTGACTTTAATGCAAGAGCAGGCTCAGGCAATCAGACACGGCAGGGAGTCCTTGGGAGGAATCGAGTCGCAAACAACAGTGACTTACTACCGAAGACTTGTGCGTCTCATGACCTCATCACCAACACTAGCTTCCATTTACCTAAATGCAATAAAACTTTGTGGATGGATCCTCTCAGTAGCCATTGGCATTTAAAAGACTATGTGATCGTTAGGAGAAGAGACAGACGGGATGTGAGAGTGACAAAGACAACATATGGTGCAGAGCTGGACTGATCAAAGACCCTCTCAACGAAAGTGACAGCCCCAAGGCAAGATGACTCCCAGAAGACCTAATGTCAACAGATTAGAGCAATTCTCCAAGTGTGAACAGTTCTTTGCTAGCTTGGAGGGAAAGCTGAACCAGCACACTGTTGGCAACAGCGGAGCAGAAAAGGAACGGGCAGCTTTCAGAGATTTGGTGCACAGCACTGCATTTACTCATCTGGGCAAGAACACTCATAAACATCAAGACTGGTTTGATGAAAATGATGGGGAAATTCAGAAGCTGCTGAATGAAAAACGAGAACTCCACAAGGTTTACCCCCAAGATAGTTCATCTGTCTCTAAGAAGGCAGCATTTAACTCCATCAAAAGTAAAGTGCAAGCAAAGCTTAGAGAGAGGCAGCGTTCTTGGCTCAGTTACAAGGCAGATGAACTTTAATTTTATGCTGATAGTAACAATCCAAAGCGCTTCTATGATACCCAATGGCCCAAAGACCTAAGATGCATCTCAATTACTCAGTGCTGATGGAGCCACATTGATTAGTGATAAGGACATAATTCTGGAGAGATGAGCTGATCACTTCCATAGTGTTCTTAACAGACTTTCATCAACCATTGATCATTTACCTCAGATTGAAGTCAATCCTTCTCTAGCTGAACTTCTAATTGAAGAAAAAGTTTTGAATGCTGTTGGGCTCCTCTCATGTAGCAAAGCACTGGTGCTGATTCTATTCCAGCTGAGACTTTATAAGGCAGAGGGTCCACTGCTTACACAAAAGTTGACAGAAATTTTCTGGGTTATATGACAAGAGGAGGGTATCCCCCAGGAGTTCAAGAATGCCTCTATTTTCCATCTCCATAAAGGTAAAGGAACTAGATTGTCCTGTGACAATCACAGGGACGTCTCCCTCTTAGTCACTGCTGGCAAGATTCTTGCCAGAGTCCTCCTTAATGGGCTGATCCTTCACCTGGAAGATGCTCATCTACCCAAGAACCAGTGCGGCTTCAGAAAAAGCTGAGGAACAGTTGATATGGTGTTTGCTGCCCCCCAGTTCCAGGAGAAATGCCAGGGGCAGAACAGATGTCTGTACATAATGTTCATCAGTCTGACCAAGGCCTTTGATACTGTCAGTCATGGGAGCTCGTGGAAGATCTTGGCAGAATCTGACTGTCTGGAGACGTTCATCAATATGGCGTGTCAGTCTCATGATGGCCTGCTTACCCAGTTTCTGGGTAATGGACTGTTTGTGCCCGATCTGTGGCAGAGCCTTCCCCACTCATGTTGGCCTGATCAGCCTCAGATGGGCATGCTGTCCCTTGATCCCGATGTAGTGATGTCACTTTGTCCTCTTCAACACTGAAGGACAACAACCAACAGCTCAGGCCAAACCTAGATGGTCTGACGGTCTCTCTCCTTTCTTCAATGAAGTCTGCATTTTGCAAGAAGCTCATGAGGTGAGTGACAGTCAGCTCCAGGCCTTGTTTTGACTGACGGCATAGAGCATCTCCACCTTTGGCTGCAAAACATACAATCAGTCTGATTTCACTCTTCACCACCTGGCGATGTCCATGTGGAGCATCACCTTTTGGGTTGTTGACAGAGTGTTGGCCGTAACCAGATGGTTATCTTGACCAAACTCTGTTAGTCTTTGCCCTGTTTTATTCTGTGCTCCAAGGCCACACTTGCCTCTTATTCCAATTGTCTTTTTATTTCCTACTTTAGGAAGTAAACGATGAAGGGGCCATCTTTGTCTACTGTTAAGAAGAGGCTGTAGGTTGTCATGGAGCTGACCAGCTCTGGCCTCTTCAGCAGCAGTGGTCGGAGCCTGGGCTTCTGTGACTCTGATGCTGAATGATTTCCCTCAGATTCAAACCAATGGCATTTGGTGATTTTGGACATTTTACCAAAGCATTGCTCGTCTCACCCTTTTATTGGGTGGGCTGAGGGCTACTCCATTTCTTCTGAGGGTTCTTGCACAGTAGTGTATGTAATGACCACCTGCATTAAATTCACCCATTCCTGTCCACTTAAGTTCCCTGACACACAAGATGTTGATGATTAATCTTTCTGTCTCCTGTTTGACCACATTCCTGGATCTTATACTCCAGGTTCCTATGTAATATTGATCTTTACAGCATTAGACTTCCCTTTCATCACCAAACACATCCCAGATATTTTCCCAGTAATTTTTGTTAAAAGGTGAGTTCTTGTCCCAAAACTTGGATCTTCGGGTTTATCAAACACTAGATTACTCTGGTCATTTACTCCTGTGTGTTGTATCCCTAATCTGGTCCATCACTTATTTCTTAGCCAGTACCAGATTGTTTTCATGACTACAACTTTATAATACATTTTGAGATCTGGTATAGCTGAGCACCTTCCTTCACATTTTTTTTTCCCATTAACTGTCTTGATACTCCCGACCTTTTTTCTTCCAGCTGAATTTTGTTATTGTTTTTTCTACCTCTATAAACTAATCTGTTAGTAGTTTGATTGGTATGATATTTAAAAAGTAAATTAATTTAAGTAGAATTGTCATTTTTATTGTATTGCTTCAGCCTAACCATGAGCAATTACTATTTTTCCAATTGTTTAGATATGACTTTATTTGTGTGAAAAGTATTTTGTAATTGTGTTTGTATAGTTCCTGGGTTTGTCTTGGCAGACAGACTCCCAAGTATTTTATATTGTCTACAGTTATTTTAAATGGAATTTCTCTATCACTTCCTGCTGAATTTTGTTGGTAATATATGGGAATGTTAATGATTTATGTTGAGCAGCTAGGAGGTGCAGTGGATAGTACACTAGGTCTGGAGTCAGGAAGAGCTGAGTTCAAATACAGCCTCAGATACTTACTACGTGTGTGACCCTGGGCAAGTCACTTAACCCTGTTTACCTCAGTTTCCTCATCTTAAGATGAGCTGGAGAAGAACAACTCCAGTATCTTTGCCAAGAAAACTCCAAATAGGGTCACAAAGAGTCAGACACTATGGAATAATAAAAAAAAAAATTATGTGGGTTTATTTTGTATCCTGCAACTTTGTTGAAGTTTTAAATTGTTTTGACTAGCTTTTGGGTTGATTCCCTGTGATTCTCTAAGTATACCATCATATCATCTCCAAAGGTGATAGTTTTTGTTTCCTCATTACCTAGTTTTATTCCGTCAATTTATTTTTTTTCTTGGCTTATTGCTATAGCTAGCATTTCTTTTTTTAAAAATTTTTTTCCAACTTCATGAAAAACAATTTTTAACACTAATTTTTTTATATTTTAAGTTCCAAATTCCCTTCCTTCCTTACCTCCTCCCTTATTGAGAAGGCAAGCAATTCAATATAAATTACACCTGTGCAGTCATACAAAACATATTTCCATATTAGTGATGTTGCGAAAGAAAACACAGAACAAAAAGAAAAAAAAAGTAACAAAGTTTAAAAAACATGCTTCAATCTGCATTCAGACTCCACCAGTTCTTTCTCTGAAGGTAGATAGCGTTATTCATCATGTGTCCTTCAAAATTATCTTGGATCATTGTATTGATCAGAATAGTTAAATCATTCATAGTTGATCATCATACAATATTGCAGTACAATGTTCTTCTGGTTCTGCCCACTTCACTTTGCATCAATTCATGTAAGTTTTTCCAGGTTTTTCTGATATCATCCTGTTCATCATTTCTTATAGCACAATAGTAATTATTTACTACAATTTGTTCAGCCATTCCCCAATTGATGAGTATACCCTCAATTTTCAATCCTTTTGCCATCACAAAAGAGTTATATAGCTAGCATCTTTTTTCTTAAACAATATTTCATTTTTCCACCAGTTAGACATAAAAACAATTTTTAACATTTTTTAACATTTATTTTTAAAAAAAGAATTAGTCCCAATTCTTCTCCCTCCTTCCCTCACTCACCTCCCCCTTCCCTGAAATGGTAAGCAATTTGATATAGGTTATACATGTTCAATCACACAAATATATTATCAGATCAGTCATGTTGTAAGACACAGACCCAAAGGGGAAAAACACATAAAAAATACAGAAAGTGAAAAAAAGTCTGCTTCAGTCTGCATTCAGACTCCATCGGTTCTTTCTTTGAAGGTGAAAAGTATTTTTCATCATGATCCTTTTGGAATTGTTTTAGATCATTATATTGCTGAGAATAGCCAACTCATTCACAGTTGATCATCATACAATGCTGCTGTAACTGTGTACAATGTTCTCCTGGTGCTACTCTCTCCACTTGGCATCAGTTCATGTAAGTATCTCCAGGTTTTTCTGACAGCATCCTGCTCATTGTTTCATATGGCACAGTTGTATCCCATCACAATCATATACCATAACTGGCTCAGCCAGTCTCTCAATTTCCAGTTCTTTGCCACTACAATAAGAGCTGCTATAAATATTTTTGTACAAATAGGTCCTTTTCCCTTTTCTTTGATCTCTTTGAGTGGTGATCCAGCAGTGGTATTCCTGGATCAAAGGATACACACACAGTTTTATAGCCCTTTGGCCATAGTTCCAAGTTGCTCTCCAGAATGATTGGATCAGTTCACAACTCCACCAACAGTATGCCAATTTTCCCACATCCCCTCCAACATTTATGATTTTCCTTTTTGTCATATTAGCCAATCTGATAGGTATGAAATGGGACCTCAGAATTGTTTTAATTTTCATTTCTCTAATCAATAGTGATTTGGAGCATTTTCTCATATAGACAGCTTTGATTTCTTCATCTGAAAATTGCCTGTTCATATCTTTTGACCATTTATCAATTGGTATGTATTCTTGTATTCTTATCAATTTGAATCAGTTCTCTATGTATTTGAGAAATGAAGCATTCATCAGAGATACTTGCTGCAAAAATTGTTTCCTAGCTTTCTGCTTCCCTTCTAATCTTGGTTGCATTGGTTTTGTTTGTGCAAAAACTTTTAAATTTTACATAATCAAAATTTTCCATTTTACATCTAGTAATACTACCTGTCTTTTGTTTGGTATAAATTCTTTCTTTCTCCACAGATCTGACAAGTAAACTATTCCTTGCCCTCCTAATATTCTTGTGGTATCATCCTTTATGTCTAAATCATGTAATGTTGGTATATATAGTTTGTGCTATACTGTTTTCTAGTTTTCCCAGCAGTTTTGGTCTAATAGTGAGTTCTTGTCCCAAAAGCTAGAGTCTTTGGGTTTATCAAACAATAGATTGCTATAATCATTTTCTACTGTCTTATGTACCTAACCTATTCCACTGACCCACCATTCTATTTCTTAGTCAATACCAGATGGTTTTAATGATTACTACTTTTAATACAGTTTGAGATCTGGTATGGCTAGGCCACTTTCTTTCCCATTTTTTTCATTAATTACCCTGATATTCTTGACCTTTTGTTCTTCCAGATGAATCTTATTATGATTTGTTTTTAGCTCTATAAAATACCTTTTTTTTGGCATAGCACTGAATAAGTAAATGAATTTAGGTAGAATTATCATCTTTGTTATATTGGGTTGACTGACCCATGAGCAATTAATGTTTTTCCACTTATTTAGATCTGACTTTACTTGTGTGAAAATCATTTTTTAGTTGTGTTTGTATAATTTCTGATTTTGTCTTGGCAGATAGAGTCTTGAGTATTTTATATTGCCTATAGTTATTTTAAATGGAATTTCTCTTTCTATCTCTTGCTGCTGGACTTTGTCGGTAATATATAGAAATGCTAATGATTTGTGTGGGTTTATTTTGTATCCTAAAATTTGCTCAAGTTGTTAATTATTTCAAGTAGTTTTTGAGTTGATTCTCCAGAACTGTCTAAATATACCATCATATCATCGGCAAAGAGTGATAGTATTGTTTCCTCATTGCCTATTCTAATTCCTTCAATTCCAGGAATACCACTGCTGGATCACCACTCAAAGTGATCAAAGAAAAGGGAAAAGGACCTATTTGTACAAAAATATTTATAGCAGCTCTTATTGTAGTGGCAAAGAACTGGAAATTGAAAGACTGGCTGAGCCAGTTATGGTATATGATTGTGATGGGATACAATTGTGCCATATGAAACAATGAGCAGGATGCTGTCAGAAAAACCTGGAGATACTTACATGAACTGATGCCAAGTGGAGAGAGTAGCACCAGGAGAACATTGTACACAGTTACAGCAGCATTGTATGATGATCAACTGTGAATGAGTTGGTTATTCTCAGCAATATAATGACCTAAATTCAACTCTTATTGCTATAGCTAGTATTTCTAGTACAATATTGAATAATAGTGGTGGTAATGGGAACTTTGCTTCACCCCTGATCTTCTTGGAAAGGCTTCTAGCTTATCCTCATTACATATAATGCTTGTTCTTGATTTTAGGTAAATATTATTTATCATTTTAAGAAAGACTCCATTCGGGGGCAGCTAGGTGATGCAGTGGATAGAGCACCAGCCTTGGAAGCAGGAGGACCTAAGTTCAAATCCAACCTCAGACACATAACACTTACTAGCAGTGTGGCTCTGGACAAATCACTTAACCCCAATTGCCTCACAAAAACAAACAAACAAACAAACAAACAAACAAAGACTCCATTTGAAGATGTGGGGAAATTGGAACACTAATGCATTGTTGGTGGAGTTATGAACTGATCCAACCATTTTGGAGAGCAATTTGGAACTCTATCCAAAGGGTTATAAAACTGTGCATACCCTTAGACCCAGTAATACCACTTCTAGGTCTGTATCCCAGAGATCATAAAAATGGGAAAAGGACTCACATGTGCAAAAACATTTATAGCAGCTCTTTTTGTAGTGGCAAAGAATTGGAAATCAAAGGGATGCCCATCAATTGGGGAATGTCTGAAGAAGTTGTGGTACATGATTGTGATGGAATACTATTGTGCTATAAGAAATGACAAGCAGGATGATTTCAGAAAAACCTGGAAAGATTTACATGAACTGATACAAAGTGAAGTGAGTAGAACCAGGAGAACATTGTATACAGTAACAGCAATATTGCACTTTGATCAACTTTGAATAACTTAGGTATTCTTAGCAATATAATGATCCAAGATAATTCCAAAGGACTCAGGATGAAAAATGCTATCCACCTCCAGAGAAAGAACTGATGGAGTCTGAATGCAGATTGAAACATACTTTAAAATTTTTTTTTCTTGTATGGAGGGGGAGATTCCTGTGTTTTCTTTCACAACATCACTAATATGGAAATGTGTTTTGCATGACTGCACATGTATAATTTATATCAAATGAGGGGGGAGGGAAGATGGTAAAGAATTTGACATTCAATTTTTAAAAAAATGAATATTTAAAATATTTTTACATGTAATTGGGAAAAAACAGAAGACTATAAAAAGAATTTGGATGCTGTGCCATTTCATTTTATATATTTTGTATCGCTATGATTTAATTGTCTTGTAGCAAAATGTAGTTTCCCTGATTATTGCTTTTCGTTAGGTCTATTTTTACTTTTGTTTTGTCTAAAATCATCATTGCTATCCTTTTTTTATTTCAGCTGAAGCATGATAGATTGTGCTCCAGCCCATTATTTTAACTCTGCATCTGTGTGTCTTTCTGTTTCAATTGTGTTCCTTATAAACAAAATATTGTTCAATTCTAGTTTCTAATCCATTTGGCTATCCACTTCCATTTTATGGGTGAGTTCATTCCATTCACATTCACAGTTATGATTACTGTGTATTTCCCTCTATCCTTTTTTCTTCTGTTTATCCTTCTCTCTCTCTCTTTGTTTCCCTGTCCCTTCTTAAAAATCTGTTTTGCTTCTGATCACTACCTCCTTTAATCTGCCCTCTTATAACCCACCATCACCTGTCTTATGTCCCCTTCTCCTCCTATTTTCCTGTTGGGTAAGAAATATTTCCATATCCAACCGAGTGTGTATGTTTATTTCCTCTGAACCAGTTCAGATAAGAGTGAGATTCAAGTGTCAGCCCTCTCTTTTTTCCCCTCTTTGATAAAAGCTGTTCTTTGGGTGCCTCTTTGATGTAAGACACTTTGACCCATTCTTGGAGGAAGGGTTATTTTGACAGAAAGGTGCTGTAAGGATGTCATCATATACATGACTACATAATTATCAAACTAAGGAGCTGGCAGATGGCAAATCTAGGAACTCATCTGTCCTGGTTGCCTGGATCAGGAGGTTGAGATAAGTGATGGCCACACATGCAAAATTGTAGGAATGCCTTCCCATGGGGCCCTTTACGCCTCCATCCCATTACAGCAGGTTCAACATTGCCAGATGCCTGGAACAGTATGATTCACAATTAAAATAAAACAAAATCTTTTGCAGTCCACTTGCCATGGTTTGAGAAGTTTCCTACAAGAGGGGGAGAAGGGACATGTTGTAACATTATCAAGACTGGTCCTTCAGGCCAAGCCTAAAGGCACAGACTTTTATAATAAGCATTATAGGACAAAAGTTCCTTATCTCTATTTGATTTCAGGTAAGAGTCATAAATACCTTTTGGACCAGCAGGTCATACAACAGAGTTCCACACTATTCAAATGGTCTCAGGATCTAATAGATAAGAAGTAATGTCGCTAAGTGGTGTAGTGGATAGAATGCCAGGCCTGGAGTCAGGAAGACCTGAATTCAAATCCTGCCTCAGTCACCTACTAGCTGTGTGATACTAGGCAAGTCATTTCACCCTGTTTGTCTCAGTTTCCTCATCTATAAAATCAGCTGGAGAAGGAAATAGAAAACCACTGTAGTATCTTTGCCAAGAAAACCTCAAATGGAGTCATGAAAAGTTAGATGCACCTACAAAATAACTGAACAACATCAACATTCCTATTCCAAAAAGGAAATTGTGTGATCCAAGACAATTCCAAAAGACTCATGATGGAAAACGCCATCCACATCCAGAGAAAGAACTATGGAGTCCGAATGCAGATGGAAGCAGACTTTTTTCACTTTTTTTTTTTTTGCTTTTTTTCTTTCTCATGGTTTTCCCCTTTTGTTCTGATTCTTCTTTCACAACATGACTAATGTGGAAATGTTTAACATGATTGTACATGTATAACCTATATCAGATTGCTTGCTGTCCTGGGGAGCGGAGAGGGGACGGAGAGAAGGAGAAAAATTTGGAACTCAAAATCTTATAAAAATGAATATTGAAAACTATCTTTACATGTAATTGGAAAAAAATAAAATACTATTAAGTCGGGGGGTGGGGAACCACACCGTAGGAAACAATAAATAAATAAATGTAATGATTGGTTAAAAAAGAAAAAAGAAATGAGAGAATTGGGCCAAAAAAAAAAAAGGAAATTGTACCGTGGGGAAACTGAGCCAAGGAAATCCTTCTGTGAGTTTCGTGTGGCCTTTTCTCTGCCTCCCCCCTGCTCTCCATCCACATACAGCATGTACAGGTGGCTCTCTTTTCGACATCGGTTCTTGGCATTTTCCTTTACCTGGATCCAAAACTTGGAGCAAGTCAAGTTACCATAGCAAGGCCCACCACTCACAATTTGGGACTGGGTGTGGGAATATCTCAGGTTAACAGCAATATCAGCAAATTCCCAATAAAACCAAAATTTATCCTTCATACATATTAAGAATATATAAGATCTTTCCAAAAGTTTTCCAATTTTCCTCTAGTTTTACACAGACTAATGCAAAAATTAATCATTAGATATTAAGAAAATTGTCCCATTCTGGGATTTTACACATGAAGTGAATGCACGAAAATTCACTCAAAACCAAGAGAGATGCTAGCTGTAGTTAGCCTGGGGAGCTTAACGCACTTCATAGGAACCCCAAGGACAAAAAAGGAAACCTTTTCAGCTCTTGGCTGGTGATCCAAAGCTGTAACACTGACATCTACCAATGAGTTACAATTAATCCAGCTCAATTCCATAGATCTCCTGATCCGTAGTAGGATAATTCACCACATAAATAAGCAAACTTTCAAGTTGTCCTCCCCTTAGGTCTCAGGGCAGCCTTCACAAGGCTCCTATTTACATACAGCAGCTTTTTTTCACAGAGCTGTTGAGAGTTTATCATCTTACTGGGGTAAGAAAATCTGAAGGCTAACCATCCCTCTGGTCTCATAACTACAAGGTGTGGCCCCAGCAGCTACCACTCAGAGGTAGATTGACCATGTTTGAATAAAAATCTCCCCAATTCACTTATCAAGCCAAATCTAAATCTAAATCTTAAATCGATTTTTGATTGTGCTTCATGAGCTAGCTACTTTTCCACAGCCGCAAGAATGTCAAAATCTGTGAAAATGAACTTGGAAATCACGAGAAGAAAATCTCAGAACTAACTTCCTGAAGAAGAAACAAGCATTTCTCCCAGGGGAGTTCCTAGCTTTCCGGGCTGGCATCTCGTGATTCTCCTCACTCAAGAAGGTCTCGATCAGCCTTAAGCTTTGGGCAACGCTTCTCTCAATCTTCCGATTGCTGGCAAAGAAGAGGGCTGGGTGAAAAGTCACCACTGCTCCTACATCCCACCTGCTGTCAGGGAATCAAAATCGAGATGCATTTAAAATATTTTTCTCCTCCTAAGAGCATGTTTATACCCTTGCCATGCCGCAATAAAATGAAGCTTCACATCCCTGCTGTCTGGGCAAGGAGCCTCCAGTTTCCTCCAACTGTCTTCCATTCTCCCCAGGCACTTAGATGACAATTCTGCAAACTGCCAGATTGCCTCTCCCTCCACACATTGATTCCATGCCTCTCTTTCCTTAATACTAATCTCTCCATCCTCCCCAATCCTGTCTCAAACCTGCTTTGTGTTCGACTCCTCTGCCCTCTAGGGCTTGGCTGAGGAGAAAAGAACAAACGATGTCGTTCATACGGAAACCCGAAACGTCAGGGTGCAGGTACCTGGTCTTCTTCTAGCCCCCACAAGGTTTACTCAGCGTTCATGAACATAATTCATATGAACTAATTATTGCAAGGCCAATATAATCAGGTTTTGTCAGGTCTTACTCAGGCATATTAAGTCCTATCAATAGCAGCTTTGAGCAGCATTACCACCTTGGGAACCTCAACAAGGGACATCGCATAATTTGGCATCCACTTTGGCAAGTGGATCTTTTGAAAAAAACCCTCAGCAAATCTGCCCCAGAAAGCAAATGGAGAGGTCCATCTCTGTGCAAGGGGGCCAAGTTGGTCAATTTGCGAACAGTGGTCTGGGACAGATGCCTCTGACTCAGAATTTCCAAGGCAAACTGTTTCCTAGAAGCAGATGACTTCATGAAGTAGACAGCTAAGCCCAAGATGACAAGAAGCCATTAAAATGCATTCCCCAGGGGCAGCTAGGTGGCGCAGTGGATAGAGCACCAGCCCTGAAGTTGGGAGGACCTGAGTTCAAATCCAACCTCAGACCAAACACTTGACACTAAGTGTGTGACCCTGGACAAGTCACTTAACCCCAATTGCCTAAAAATAAAATAAAATGCATTCCCTTTTAAAAAAAAAGCATTCCCTGTTCCTTTTGTCAACCTCATTATAGAGGTCTGTGGATTGCTGATTGTCATCTTTTCAGAAGATTAAGACCTAGGTGATGGATTCAAGACTGGAAGTTTAAACCCAGGTCCTCCATGTTCCAGTTCCTTGTAAAATCACTGGTAATAATGTCTCAGTCTACGGCTGGGAGCACCTTGAGTCCCACAAAGATTCTACTCTTTTTTTTTTTTGAGGCAATAGGGGTTAAGCGATTTGTCCAGAGTGAGGGTTATGTGTCTGAGGCCGGATGTGAACTCAGGTCCCCCTGACTCCAGGAGCAAGGATTCTACTCTTGAGGTCCACAGCCTACTTCTAGGTATGGTTTTTTTTTTTTGTTTGTTTTTTGTCTGTTTGGGTTTTTTTTGATAAATAGTTACTACTTTTCAAAAGGATAGCCCTGAAAGCTGGGTAGGAATAGACTGTGTTTTGGGAATTATTATGACCCTCTATTCTTGCTAAGAGGTTTTGTTTAAACTGACTTCAAAAAATCCTCCATAAGGGCAGATCAGGAGAGGGGCATTCAGAATATGCATGCCATCTTGGGGTGGGGGAGGGGAGAGATGGGGAGAAAATTTGGAACTCAAAATCTTGGGGAAGCGAATGTTTAAAACTAAAAATTAATTAATTAATTTAAAATATCCTCCTTAGATTTATTGCAGTATAATTGATTCACTGATTTTTGTGGTAGGGAGGAGGAAATCTGGGCACACTTCATATGTTCCTTGGATTTAGAGGGAGATTTTGATGGATTCAGTAAAAAACATAAGGGATGTCATGAAGGAAAATGATTGGTTAAAAAAGAAAAAAGAAATGAGAGAATTGGGCCAAAAAAAAAAAAAAGGAAATTGTACCGTGGGGAAACTGAGCCAAGGAAATCCTTCTGTGAGTTTCGTGTGGCCTTTTCTCTGCCTCCCCCCTGCTCTCCAGAGTTAGCCCAGCAGCAATGGGAGAGGCCCTACGGTGAAATTCTAGACAGAAAGGAAAATGATTCCATTAAAGGAAAAATGGGATTTGTCTGAAGAAATCGATGTGGATGCAGAGGGACCTCTCCAGTCCAACTTTTAACAGGCAATGTACAGAAGATAGAAGCAAGGCCAGGTTAAATGAATAGAAGTGGTTGGCCCAGTCCTAGAGAGAGTATCAGGAATGCTAAGGTTGAACTCCTGGGCGGGTAAGAGATTCTAAGAACAACAGGAAAGGTTGGTTTTAGCTGTAAGGGGAGCAAAAAAAAGATAAAGAAGGGACAGGACCGTTACTGGGGGTAGATGGAAAGAGGACAAGTGGTCAGAATGGAGGCAGAGATACTCAAGGCTTATTGGGTTTCTATTTTCTCTGCCAAGAAAGACCTTTGTACTATGTGGCATCTAAAAAGTTCAAGGGACATAATTTCTGGGTGATCAGTCATTGTATTAATAATGCCAGCATTTTAATAAAAGGCCAGTGGCACTCTTGAATGCCAAAGACAATCATGGTGGTGGGCTCACGGCTTATATATCCTTGGAAAGGTGAGTGTTCCTGAGGATGGCAATCAACTCTGCTTGGTTAACAATTAAAGAGAGAATAAATGTTACAAGAGGGGCAGGACCTATTCTAATGAAATTTGATTGTCATTCACTTCTAAGTCATCCCCAGCCTTGGGCAATCTAAACAAATTTGGCACACACATCCCTCCAACCAAGCAAAAGACAAGGGAGCAGGAGCTTCACCTTACAAGTCTGAGCTAGTTGGGTTGAGGAGCAATACCCAGAATGAGGAGAATATTAATCCTATCATCCATTGGCCCGTCCATGAGACATTGGACAAGGAAATGGGACAGTGGAAGAAAAAGCTGGGGCCTCCTCTATTTTAATAGTTGGCTATCAATATGAGAGAGAAATAACTGTTTCTCTCAACTAGAAATCAGAGAACAAAAATCCCTGACAGGGAGTTGATCCCAAAGAAGAGAGCACTTGGTGATCAAATCAAGTCCTGAAGGAACTGATGGATGGGATTGTTTAGCCACATTGGAAAGAGCTTGGAAAATGGACACATGCTGGCCTGATTCTCAAGGAAAAGGGAAGAGATTCAGAAAGACCTGGAAAGACTTGCACGAACTGATGCAGAGTGAAATGAGCAGAACCAGGAAAACATTGTATACACTTCAGCGGCACTCATAATCAACTATGAATGACTCAGCTCTTTTCAGCAACACAATGATCCAAGACAAGTACAAAGGACTCATGAAGGAAAATGCTATCCGCATCCAGATAAAGAACTGATGGGCTCTGAATGCAGATTGAAGCATATTTTTTTTTCACTTACTTTATTCTTTCTCATGATTGTTTCCTTTTGATCCGATTCTTCTTTCACAACTGTGATGAATATCATGTTTTACATGATAGCACATGTATAAACTATATCAAGCTACCTACTACTTTCAGAAGAGGGAGGGAGAAAAATTTAGAACTCAAAATCCTGTAGAAAGGAATGCTAAAAATTTTCTTGATATGTAATTGGGAAAAAAATAAAATACTATTTATAAACAAACAAACAAACAAACAAACAAAAGAAAAGGGAAGAGAATGAGTCTGCAAAGGCCAGGCCGGTGAGCTTGACTTTCATTCAGGGGAAAATTCTAGAGCTGAGCACATCAATAAAAAATGGTGGGGAGCCAAGATGATGGAGAAGCAGGAAAAAGTCCAGTAAAATCTGTGCCTTTGGGGCACCTAGGTGGCGCAGTAGATAGAGCTCCAGCCTTGGAGTCAACAGGACCCGAGTTCAAATCCGACCTTAGACACATAACATTTACCAGCTGTGTGACCCTGGGCAAGTCACTTAACTCCATTGCCCAGCCAAAAAAAAAAAAAAATCTGTGCCTTCTCCCACCCCCAACTCTTACAAGCGAGCAGCACTGGAAAACATATCAGACTGAATCCTGAATGGAAAATCCAAGAGAGAATCACAGGGGGTCATTTTTGCAGTCAGGCCAGCATGGGGAGACAGAGAGAGATGCTTGTGAATGCTGAGGACGATGGAGTCTAGCCAGAAGTGCCCCAGGCAGAGAGGGGGTTAAACCTGGACAAGTGCTGACTGGGAGCTCTGGTCTTCCCTCCTTGGGTCACAGATGCAGGGCTGAGTGAAGATGGGACCTCAGGGTTGGCATTCCAGGGTGTGGCCCTGGGCTGTATACTGAGCAAGAAGCAAGTCCAGAGGCCAGCAGGAGCTATGTGGCTTGGACCCCAGGAGCACAGCAAGGCCTCGTTTCCAGCCTCCAGCCCCAGCCAAAGACTGAAGAAGCATAACCTGGGCAGTGACCCTGGGCCCTGCAATCAGTGTGAACTAAGAGAACTTTCCCGGCAGTTAACAGAGGCCAAGAGCAGCGAGTCTGCTGAATCTCGAAACAGGGCCCACAGGACTGTGGCTCAGCCTGAAACCTAGGTCAGGTACTTGCTCAGATGAGGCAAGCAAGGATCAAACTCGGCCTTGGACAAAACAGCACTCACATCCCAGACCTTCCCTCCAGAAGTGGGCAGTCTGAAGTCAGGAAGCAGGGTGGAAGAATGAGCAAGCAAACAAACAGAATCCTACCACAAAAAGCTATTATGGTGGCAGGGATGCTCAAGACACAAATCCAGAAGAGAGTGATTCTAGAACAGCTACAAGCAAAGACTCAAAGGAAAGCACAGCTTGGCATCAGTCCGACCAGAACTCCTGGAAGAGATGAAGCAAGAGTTCCAAATAGAGATTTTTTTTTTTGGCTAGGCAATGAGGTTAAGTGACTTGCCTAGGGTCACACAGCTAATAAGTGTTATGTGTTTGAGGCCGGATTTGAACTCAGGTCCTCCTGATCCAGGGCCGGTGTTCTATCCACTGCGCCACCTAGTTGCCCCCCAAAAAGAGATTTTAAACATTTTTTATAAGTTAAATAAGAGTGCTAGCAGAAAAACAAAATAGAAATGAGAGGTAAGGAAGAAATAATTGAAAAGGGGATTAACAACTCAGGATAAGAAATACAAAATCTGGGGCAGCTAGGTGGCGCA
Source organism: Vombatus ursinus (assembly GCF_900497805.2). Classification (NCBI taxonomy): domain Eukaryota; kingdom Metazoa; phylum Chordata; class Mammalia; order Diprotodontia; family Vombatidae; genus Vombatus; species Vombatus ursinus. Next base: position 1,051,466 of record NW_020954790.1, read on the forward strand.
CCGGCCCTGGATTCAGGAGGACCTGAGTTCAAATCTGGCCTTAGACATGTAACACTTACTAACTGTGTGACCCTGGGCAAGTCACTTAACCCCATTGCCTAATCAAAAAAAAAAAAAAATACAAAATCTTCCCAAGCCAACAAACTCCCTGAAAATTAAAATGGACCAAACAGAAGCCAATGACTCTATGAGAGAATAAATATTAAAATAAAGTAAAAAACCTTGGCAGGGGAGGGGGAGAGTAGAAGAGAATGCAAAGTGAGTGTCCTAGAAAAGAGATTAAGAAGAGAAAATTAAAGAATTACTGGACTATCTGAATGCTGGGACCCAAAAAAGAGCTTGGACATTCTATTTCAAGCATTCTTAAAACTGACCTAATTTCTTAGAGCTAAGGGGCAAAGTAGGAAGAGAAAGAATGTATCAGTCACCATCTGAAACTCCAAAATGAAAACTCCCAGGAACATCATAGCCTAAATCCAGAGCTTCTGAGTCAAAGAAGAAACAGAGAGAAAGCAGCAGACAGACAGAAAGAATTCTAGTCTCAAGGAGCCACAGTCAGGATCACACAGGATTTGGCAGCCACAATTATAAAGGCACAGAGAGCTGGGAATATGATACTGCAGAAGGCAGTGGGGATATGGGCTTATGGCCAAGAAGAGTTTACCCAGCAAAACTGAGTATAATTCTACAGGGGGAAAAATACACCTTTAGTGAAGTAGAGGACTTCCCAGAATTCCTGATGAAAAGACTAGAGCTGCATTGAAACTATGAAGGTCAAACACAGGAATCAAGAGAAACAGAAAAAGGCAAATATAAGTAAACAGTCATAAGGGACTAAAGAAGGATAACCTACCAACTTCCTAATATGGGGACATTGTACATAAGTATTTTCAAACCTGATCAACAGGGATCACAGAGGGAATCTAATTAGAGGCCAGGAATGGGTCTGTTACATTTTGATGATTTTAAATGAAGATTGGAAAGGGAGGGGGAATAGAATACACTATAGAAAGGGAGGAATGGGAGAGGAAGGTCAGGGAAATTACCTCACATAATTGGGGTGCACAAGTAGATGTCTAAGCATAAGGGCTATAGGGAAAGGAGAGTGGTTGATCCTTTAACTCCACTCACACAAAGCTGGGTACGGAAACACATTTCATTCAATAGAAAAATAGGAGAGAAAAGGGAGGAGGGGGAAGGAGGAATTAGAGGCAGGGTGGATGGAGGGATCAGTCCCAAGAAACTCCTAGCTCTTCCTGCAATGCCCATCAATTGGGGAATGACTGAACAAGTTGGGACCCATAAATGTGATAGAATATTATTGTAAGAAAGGAGAAAGGGGACGGTTTCAGAGAAGCCTGGGAAGATCTGGGTGAACCAAGACAAAGGAAGCGAGCAGAACCGAGAGAGAACTCTGGCCTACCCAGCGATCTGCCACAATTCCAGAGGACACGTCAGGAATCTGCCGCCCACCTCCTTCCTGAGAGAAGGGAAAGAGGCCAGATAGAGCCATCTTTCCTTCGGGGGTGGGAGGGGGGTACGGCCAATGCAAGAATCACACAACCATCATCTGGAGCAGGTTTTGTTTTTCTTTTTTCTCGATTTGGGTTAGGGTTGGGAGGAAGAGGATTTTTGCTGATGGAAAGAAACGAGCTAACAAAGCTGGGCAGCGAACTCCTAGAAAGAGAAGTGGCCATCACTCAGAGCAGCCTGGCTTCGCCACAAGCAGATCTGCACACACTCGCCTCATTTCCCTTCTGGGCAGGGTTTCTACACCGAGCTTCCTCACAGCAGAGCTTCCATGGGAGGAAGCGTCCACACCTGCCAGGCCCCCTTCAGCCCTGGCTTGGCCCACCCTCGCTGGGCAGCTCCACGAGACTGTGAGCTCCCGAGAGGATGGACTTTTCCTCCCTTGCATTTGTACACACAGAGGATGCCTAATAAATGCTCCACCTACCTATCTAGCTGGGCAGCTAGGTGGCACAGTGAACAGAGTGCCAGCCCTGGAGTCAGGAGGTCACTGGGGGGTGCCACAGCGCACAGGGCACTGGGCCTAGAGCCAGGGAGACTCGAGCTCAAATCCAGCCTCACACACTTTGGAGTCACATGACTCTGGCTGGGTCATACAAAGTCCCTTCACCTGACTTTCCCCATCTGTAAAATGGGGGAAATAACAGCACTTATCTCTCTGGGTTGTTGTGAGAAGACAATGAGATACATCTGAACAGAGTTTGGCACACAGTAGGTGGCTAATGAATGCTTGTTTCCATCACTGTATGGGAAGGGAATGCTGTGGCTGAGACGGTGAGATGGACAGGGTCAAGGCCAAGTGTGGACAGCTGCACTCGGAGCGCTGCTCTGTGGCAGGAGGTCTCCAGCGGAGGGCCACAAGGACACACACTTGGCCCCAGGCCCATGGTCGTGACTTGGTTCAAAGCAGAGGGCATGCTGGCCAATGCACTGGGCAACAGTCAGGATCCCAAAAGATCCCCACAGGTGGAGACTCACAAGCAGAAATTCAATAGGAATAAATGTCTCGCACTTGGGTACAAGAAATCAAGTTCATAAGCACAAAGTAGGGGAGGGTGCATGGAGGGGCCCCAAGGAAGATCTGGGGGTCCGAGTGGCCCACAAGCTCAGCGGGAGTCTGTCCTTGGGCTGCGTTAAGAGGAACACCGGGATCCATTCTGGACCACGGGGTTTCAGAAAGACACTGAGAAGCTGGAGTGGACCCTAGCACAATGCCTGGCACACAGTAGGTGTGCAATCAATGCTTGTGGACTGACTGGGGGTCCAGAGGAGAGCGACCAGCCTGCTGGAAGGAATGAGGCCTAGCTAGCCTAGACAAGAGCAGACCTGGGGCACGGGAGGCTGCCTTCCCATCCCCCGAGGTGGTTCAGACTTGGGCAGTGGGCAGGAGCCAGAGGCAGATTTTGGGGCCTCCTCAGGTTAAACTTCTCTGAACTGTCTTATGAGGGAGTGAGCTCCCCATCCGGGCAGGCCGCTCCTCACTCTAGGATAGTCTAACCTGATTTTACAAATGAGGAAACTGAGTCCCAGAGAGGAGCAAGGGTGCAGCGAAGGGCACAGGGCCAGGGCCCCCCACAGCCGCCGGCCCGACAGTCAGCTCAAGTAGCCACACGCAGCCACACTTTTCACTTTATTAGAAAAGGAAAACCGTCCAGCTGGAGGCAGGTGCCGCCAGGATGCCGCCGCGGCCCGGGCGGTTCTGGCGACTTTGTATCCGCTGTCTTACAAAACTAACACTTGGTAGAAAAAGATGCGCGGGGGACCGTCCCTCTCCGTATAAACAGCTGGTCGACCTCTCTGGGCCCGAGCTTTATAAAAAGCGCCCCCTTGTGTCCGCCTGCAGGAGAAGCTCAGTCACGCCCCGCCCCCCTCCTGAGGCGGGGCGGGGCCAGGCCGGGAGGCCACGCCCCTCAGATGTCCATGTAGTCCTCGTCCTCGTCGCTCTCACTCTCCAGGGACGACTCCTGGCTGGACATCTCCAGGATCTCCAGGGCGGGCTGGCAAAGGCTCTCCTTCTTTACGGTGGCAGCCGACTGGGCGCTCAGGATCGCCGACTGTGGAGAGGGAGGGGCCAGACGGGTGAGGCCGGCCTGTGACCGACCCCCCTCCTCTCCAGCCCGACTGGCTGCACCCCTGCCCCGGGCAGTGAGGTCAGCTAGTAGGGGGCCTCCCAGGGAAGCCAGCTGCCCCCCCAGGCCAGCTGCCCAGGCACCCCCGGCTGGTGCCCCCCTGCCAGCTGCCTTGGTGCCCCTGGCTGGAGCCCCCCCTCAGACCAGCTGCCCTGGCGCCCCCAGCTGGTGCCCCCCTCTGGCACCCCCAGGCTGGTGCCCCACCTCAGGCCAGTTGCCCTGGCGCCCCCGGTTGGTGAGGCTAGCCAGACTCCCACCCCAACCCCCCTCCTTGGGCTGGTTCCCTCCACCCCCACCCCCAGTCTCATTTACCTTCAGCTTTTGCTTGGTCTCCTCTGAGATGCTGCCCTTGGGGGAGAGGAGGGTGGGGGTCGGGGGAGTGACCGTGATCTCCGGGGGGAACTTGGAGATGGAGGAGGGGATGACCAGCTTGGGCATGGTGGGCAGAAGGCGGGCTTTGACCCGGGGGGGCTCCGCCCGGGGGGCCAGGCTTCCCGAAGGCTTTGAGCTGGAGGCTGAGGAGAAAGCAGAGCCTGGAGGTGAGGGGGCTGCCCCTGCCCTGGGGGCTACCTGGCGAAGAGGGGGCCGCACACATGCTCAGGCCCCGGGGAACTTAAGGAACTCACTCATTGCCGGGACTTGGGCTAGTCCCTCTCAGCTTGGTTTCTGGTCACGCTAAAAGGTCGCAAGCCCAGCCTTGAAGAGAGCCAGGAGTCTAAGGGCTGGGCGTCTGGGACAGCCTGGGCAAAGGTGCAGAGTGAGGAAAAGCAAGGAAGCCGGGTTGGCTGGACGAGAGCGGGCGAGCGCGTGAATGAGTGTGCGTGTATGTCTGCATGGGTGGTCTATGGGCTGTGTGCACGTGTGAATGGTATGCACAAACGCACCCCAGGGAGTCAGCCCCCCAGGCTGCCTGCCTGGCCCCCAGCCCTCCCATCTAACCCCAGCCTCTTCCTGGGCACCTGTGCCCACAGGTGCCCGCCCTGCGGCCAAATTCCTTCCTCAGTGCTCTCTGATTCTCTGTCACGGCTGCCAGTATTCAGGCCCCCACATTCTCCACCTCTCAATCCCCCAAAGCCCCCTCTGCAGCTGCCAGCCCCCGGGAGCAAACCCGCCTTCATCTACAGTCTCTCACTCTGCTCCCTCTCCTGGCTCTCACGGATGTGGGCTCTGCCCTGGCCGCCACCTCCACACCGGCTGCCCCTTGCTCCCCTTTGCCCCCCCAAGCCCCCCCAGCCACCTCTCCTCCTTGGAGGTCACTGGGCCCACCTGGACCGGCGCTCCAGAGCCTGGTAGCCGCCGTCTGCTCTCAGGAGGCGCCTCAGGACCCTCCCTGCCCTAGCTCAGGAAGCTCAGAGCCTGGCTCCAGGACCCTCTGCCCTCAGAGGGGACACCCACTGGGTGGCTGAACCCCTCAGCTCCTCAGACTGCTCGCCTCCTCCACACCCTCCTCAGACCATGCTCCCCTGCACTGACCCACCAACCAGGCGAACCAATTCAAACCACACGGCCCTTCCCTCAGGGCTCCCTGGGCCTCTCCTCTCCTCTCGGAACCTGCCCTCCTCCCCGCCCTGGCTCTTCCATCCAGCTGCCTGGCCTCTCCTCTCGGCTGTCCCACCACCACCAAGCCTGTCCCTGTCCTGGCCACCAGGGCTGCCTGGAAGTCCCATCTAAAATTCCACCTCCTCCAGGAAGCCCTTCCTGCCCCGTCTTGACCCAGGGCCTTGCCTCAGTTATCTCTGTCTTGTGAGGAGCTTGTCTGAACAGGGCCCGGCACACAGTAGGTGCTCAGTCCATGTGTACTGGCAGGGGCAAAGCCATCCAGGACAGGGAGGCCCGGGTCCTTCCTTCTGGCTGGGGCTCCCTCGCTCTCTCCCTGCTCTCTGGCCACCAGGGCTGCCCCTTCCTCTGACCCGTCCCCAGGCATCCCAGGAGAGGCCCCGCCTCCCCCTCCCTCTGGCTTCACGTTCAGTAATCTGCTCGAGGGGGGGATGGGATGGCGTGATGCCACCAGGCCTGGAGGACGGCTACGCTGGGGGTCTGGAAGCAAGACAGAGAAAGCTCCAAGATGGGGGAATCTCAGATGTAGACGGCAGAAGAAAGGGAGGGGGAGGAGGGGAGGGGAGCTCCGAGCACAAGCCTGGGCGGTTTGTAGGCCAAGACCTGGCAGTTCTGGGTGGAGCCCCTCCCCCTTGAAGACCCCGTGCCTGGGGCAGCACTGACACTGACTTGCCCAGGGTCACTGGGCCCCTCAGTGTCAGGTCCCATCATTGGGGAGGGGATGAGGGAGCCCCGGTGGCCCGCACAATGCCCAGTGTCCCAGTACTTAGCACAGGGCCTGGCACACAGTAGGTGCTTAATGTTTATTGGCCGCCCCCCCAGAGGGCTTGACTGGGAGCCTAGAACCCGTGGACCTGACGATGCCTTGGGAAAGTCGGGGCACCTGCTCGTCTGAAGAGGGCCTCCCAGAACCTGGCTTTCCCTCCATCCTAAGGGGACTGCAGAAGTGTCCTCAAAGCCTCATGGGGCCACACCCTTACCCTGGCCACAGGCGCGTCCTGCAATGGCACTGCTCATGGATTCAGCATGCCCGAGCTCAGGGTCGTGCGTGGCGCTCACGGCTGACTCCACCTGCAGCCCAAGGTGGGTCTCCTGCTGCTGAGGTCCCAAGGTGCTTCTTCGACCACCGGCTGCCGGCTCCTCCCCTAACACCAAAGACAGAGTCAGGGCGTCCGCACAGGACGTGTCGGGGCTGGCCTCCCAGGGGTACGGCCCCTCATCCCCCTCGTCTTTGCCCTCAGCAAAGAGCACAGGGCACATTTTCTGAGAGGCTACTGGCCATACCTGGGGCTGGCCAAGGAGACACAGAGAAGAGTCTCCTCCGAGGGGAGGTGAGGAGCTGGGAAGCCTGGTCAGCACCAATGAGGCCTAAGAAGTGAGATGCCATGCCTGGCCCAGACATCATTAGGAAAGCATCAGGGGCCTCGGGTAAACTGGAGGGGGTCAAGAAGGGGCCAGAAGCGCTAGAGGGCATTAGAAACGTCCAGACCCCTTGTCCTCAGGCCACCAACTGCCCAGAGCAGGACTCCATGGGGCTCTTGTTTTTTTTTTTAAAGGCAATTGGGGTTAAGTGAGTTGCCCAGGGTCACACAGCTAGTAAGTGTCAAGTGTTTGGTCTGAAGTCGGATTTAAACTCAGGTCCTCCTGACTTCAGGGCCGGCGCTCTATCCACTGCGCCACCCAGCTGCCCCTACATGGGGCTCTTGGAATGGGAAGGAAGAAAGAAGGAACCCCAGATCTCAGGGCCAACGGCAACCAGGTGAGGCAAAGTGAGCGGGCATGGCCACGAGGCCCGAGCAGGGAGTGGCGTGCCCGGTGATGAGGAGAGAGCCACCCAGACACCTTCAGCGAGACAAAGCCACGGGCACAGATGGGCCGCAGGACCGTCACTCAATGCCCGTGCCCCTCTGGTGGCAGTGAGGCCCTGCCCGGCCCACATGGGACAGGGGAAGCAGACGGGACTTGGCAGGAACATCTGGGGTCCATGGGGTGGCTAGTGGCACACTGGTGAAGAGGGACCCACGCTGAGCATAGACTGAGATCAGATAGTGGTGAAGCCCATGGGAGAGGGAGAGAGAGACACAGAGACAGAGATGGGGGAGGAGAGGATGGAGAAGAGAGAGTGGGAGGGAGGCAGAAAGATGAAGAGAAGGTCCAGCCTGGAGCCTGGGGGCCCCTCCCAATTCCGAGGGCATGACCTGAGCAACTGAGGAGAGCCCACAGGGAGTCTGGGGCTGCGATGGCCCTGAGCGATGAGGCCTTCTGAGCCTGCAGCAGGGGCCCTTTCTGCCCACTCTCATCCGCCCACTCTAGCTGACCCAGATTCTCAACTGCACAAAAGCCTAGCTGAGACAGAGCTTACGCATCTTCTCTCCTAGAACAAGCTTCCAGAGTCCTCCCAGGGGAGGCCTAAATCTCACTCGTGGGCAGGCAGCCTCGGAGATGGGGAACTCACTGCCTCCTGAGGCAGCCTGTCTGCTGTGGGACAGCCCCAATGCAGAAGGATCAACTTCTAGCAAAACCCGCACTGGCCTCCACTCCTGGCTCCAAGTGTGTCTGGGGCCACAAGTGGCCTGCACACGGCGGCTGGCAGATTCAGAACTGGAGGCTCAGCCCCACCCCCTCCCCCAAATAAGACCAGCTGATCTTGTCCCAGGACAAGTCGCCAATGCCCCAGAATCCAATCACGCACCAATGGAAAGCAGGTGGGCCCAAGAAGACTCTTTGCCCTCTTTGCGCTGGGGACTCCGAATGGAGCTCGCAGCTCACTAGGACCCCCAGGTCTACTTCGAGGCCCTGCCAACCCTGTCCTGACGCTGCAGTGTGGCTTCTGACCTCCTGAGCTCTTAGTAGCCAAAGTGGAGGCCACTTTCTCAGTTCTCACCCTTTCAAATCCGCTGACCCCTAACCAGCCTCTCTCTCCAGGTCACGCCCTTTGACCTGAAGTGCCCCACCGCCCCCAGGGCTCTATCCTGGGCCCTCTGCTCTTCTCCCTTCTAGAAGCTCTCTTCCGCTCCCGTGGGTTTCACGGTCACCCCTCTGTGATGACTCCCAGACCTGCACATCTAGACCCCAGGTGCTGCACAGAACTCCTCTTTCCTCCAAATGCCCCTTTCCGGTAAAGGCATCACCACCCTCAGCACTGCCCCCTCTGATGCCTTTCCCCATGTCGGTACAGGGCCTCGTCCCCTCCCGCCTGGACTATGGCGGCAGCTGCCTGCCTCAGTCTCTCCCACCTCAGTCCATCCTTCATTCAACTGGACAATTGGTCTTCCTCAAGCACAGGACTGACCACGTCACCCCTGCCTCGATGCTCTCCAGCGGCTCCCTCTGGCTGGCCCCCCTCCCCACCCCCTGCTGGAGCCATCCCTCCCAACCCACCAGATATAACTGCCCTGTCCGCGTCTGCATGCACTGCGCCCACGTCGCAGATGTTTGTCTGTGCGCCTGTGTCCCCAGCCCAGGGCCTCGGCCCGTGCTTGCTGATGGCCTCGCTGACTGTGGCACACGTGAGGGTGTGGAGAGCAGCGTGGGCTACTCCAGCCTCCCCCAGTCCCTGCCTGCATGACCCTGAAGCTGGGCTGGGAATGTCTGGGACAGCCCAGGACGGCTCCCTTGAGAGGCTTAACGGGCAGGGCCCATCAGTAACCTGGTACCACCTCGGCTTTTGGCCACGCTCTGTCAGCACCCTGCTGCCTGGCACCCCCAGGACCTGGGGTCAGGAGGCCTGGGCTCTGGTCTTGGTTCAGCCACCCAGGAACTGGATGCCCACTTTCTTCTCAAGTGCAACGATGCTTCAAGGCTACTGGGAAGTGGGCAGAGCTGGACAAGGAGGGCTGCCTTACCTGGAGCCGGACAGGCCATGCTTGCAGGGGCCTGAGGATCCTTGGAGGCAGACGCTGGCTTGGCCTTGGGGGGGATGTCAGGAGGGGTTGGGTCAGAGCTTAAGGGTGCAGGCTGGAGGGCAGGGGAGGCCGTTGTGTTGGCCCAGAAGAAGCTCTCCCTGCTGTCCTTAGGGGGCTTGGGCGTGGTGGGGGTGTCCCCAGTGGCCTGTGGACACGAAGAAAGAGAAGGTGAAGAGGGAGGGAATAGATACTGAGCACTTATCAATATTAGCTCACTTAATTCAACTTGCTTCATGGGTGCTGTTATCATTTCTCTTTTATTACTGGGAAAAATGAGGCAGACAGCAGTGAAGTGACCTGCCCAGGGTGTCTTCCTGCCTCCAGGCTCAGGGCTTTCTCCACTGCACCCCCAAGCTGCTTCTGGCTCCCTTCCTCTTGTTACCAGCTGGCCAGCGAAGCCCTGGGGCTCCAGACCTGGCACTCCCCAAATCGCTCGAAGGGCACCCCCCCATCCCCGTCTCCCTCCTCCACACAGCTGTCAACCAGGCATTCCTCAGGCCTAAGTAACTCTCCTGCTCACATGCCTTCGGTGGGTCCAGCTCACTTTGGGCATTCAAGGCCCTTTATAGACTTATATGGCTTAATCTTACATCCTCCAGGTAAGCCATCCTCTGCCAGCACTGAGCCAATGATTCTTGGATCCTGCCAGGCCAGAGGACAGTCGAGGTCCTGGGCAGCCAGCACCTGCCCGGCAGTCAGAGCTCCATCCAAGGAACATCCTGGTAGGCTGGCTTTAGAAAGGCCCATGATGGGCACTTGAAGCAGCCAGGCTCCTCCTTGGCTCCAGGCCATTATTGGCTCTGCTCTTGACTGCGCCCCTGGCTCTGGATTGGGAGGCAGGAGGATCAAGTGGGAAGGGCATCTTCAGGACCTGAGTCCTGGTCTGATCTATTGCCAACATGCCAGGTAATCCTGGACAAGGCCTATCACTGGCAGGCCCTCCCTAGGAGTGTACCAAATTTTTTTTTTTTTTAGTGAGGCAATCGGGGTTAAGTGACTTGCCTAAGGTCACACAGCTAGTACATGTCAAGTGTTTGGTCTGAGGCCGGATTTGAACTCAGGTCCTCCTGACTTCAGGGCCGGTGCTCTAACCATTGCGCCACCTAGCTGCCCCCCCCCCCACCTTTTTTTTGGCTAGGCAATGGGGTTAAGTGACTTGCCCAGGGTCACACAGCTAGTAAGTGTTATGTGTCTCAGGCTGGATTTGAACTCAGGTCCTCCTGAATCCAAGGCCAGAGCTCTATTCACTGTGCCACCTAGCTGCCCTGGAGTGTATCAATCTTGTCTCACCCCCTAGGATCCAACCAGGGGCTAGGCCCTGGAGCGGAAGAAAAAACAAACAAGCATGGCCAGATTGAGGACCACACATCCCTTTAGGAAAACAACACCTCAATGTAGAGGCAAATATGAAACCCATAGAGCATAATAAAAATCAGGTTAGAGGGAGGAGCCAGGGGGCCGAGAGAGGCTCTGAAGGAAGAGGATTCTGAACTGAGCCTTGAAACAAATCAAGGATTCTAAGAAACAGAGAGAGATGGGAGAGCATTCTGGGCCTGGGGGAGTAGGTGAGTATAAAATTCTGGATTTCACATTTCCCTTGCCAACTCCTGGTCTGCCACAAAACCATATGCCCCACACAAGCCCAAGGAAGAAGATGTGAAGAAGGTTCAAGTTGTAACGTTTTAAATGTCAAACAACATTTTGTATTGAATCCTGGAGGTGACAGGTTGCCACGGGTAAATACTGAGTAGGGGAGTGACGCAGTCCAACCGTGCTTTAGGAAAATTACTTTAGTGGATGAGTGGAGGATTGGAGTGGGAAACCAGGCAGAGCCACATGCAGCTATTACTATGGTCCAAGTGTGAGATGATGAGGGTCTGCACCAGGGTGGGAACAGTGTCATAGGTGAGAAGGTGGGGTATTTGGGAGAGGCTGTCGAGATGAAATGGAACAGAGGTGCAGCT